>NC_058130.1:147800239-147894721 GCF_016433145.1 Gracilinanus agilis
TTGGGCTGGCGCCTAAAAGCAATACTTACTTAGCCTTCCTGGTGTCAGTCAGACAAGCCTAGAGAGCTGATTGCTAATAGACAGTTAAACACATAGTCCTTTTAAGGTCTTGAAGTGAGGTAAACTAAGTCATTGACCAGAAAACTTGTTTTTCCCTGGGAAAGTAGAAATCAGAAATGAGCTTTCCTGTGAAGGTCAGTCAGCTCAGAACCAAAACAACACAGTCAGGATCCATGAGAAAGTAACTCCCTTACTCACAGTCCAAGATAAGAGATACTATGGAAAGTCCCGCTAACTAACCAAAGTAGCTTCCAGACAATAAAACTTGCTTGCTTCATCAAGGTTGTCCCTTTAATGAACATTGTTTGTATCTTGCACCCTATAAAAACTGCATTGTAATTTCAATCTGGTGCAGCTTTCACTAGGAAACTGTTCTGGCCAGTAAATACAATTAAAGATAAATATTGATTCCATTAATCTGAACTTCTGGGTGTCCGGCCTCGCTTTTTGAAGTGCACCACTTCAATAGTAATATTCGAGTAGTCTTAAGAACCCCAGAAAGTCATGGCATCAAGGTATTCAAAAGCCTGATTCCAAATCAAGATCAACCATAAAAACGCCTAGCCTATCAAGGTTATGAAAATCTGAAAAGTTACTCAATTTTTAAAAGAGCTCATTTAAGAAAGAGTGTATTTCCCAACCTTTGATACAATGATAGAATTGGGAGTGCACCCAGGCTATGGAGTGGGGCAGAACCAAGGTCATTGACCCAAAAAGAAGACATGGAATCAAAAATTCAGAGAGTAATGCAAATTGAAGGATTTGGATGTGAATTCTCTTATGATTAAGAATATCCAGGTAAACAACCTCCCAAAAGGTGAAGGCAAACTTACAGAGCTTGTAGTCAAAATTATTTTATGCATGATTTCTTCTTTCCATATCTAGATAATTGTTACTGAAAAGGAACAGATTATTCCTAAACCAGAAAAGGAAGTTACTGACAAGAAAAAGATACTCCAAAGAAACTGAAGAAAGAAAAACTTAATGGCATTCAAGTCTGTTACATATTAATATGCAAAACATAGATATTTGTTTTAAAAGAACAAGGTGTGCCAGATAAGCCTCATTTCCTTTTTTGAAGGAGTTACTAGACCAGTAAAACTGGTAAATGTCATACTTAAAATATCCTTGGATTTAACTAAAGACTTTGATGGGTCCATGATTTCCTTTAGTCTGAGATAACAAAATTAATTAATTAATTAGTAATACAATTAGTTGGATCTAAAATTTATTGAACAACTAGTTCTAAAGAGTGGTTAGTTTTTCAGTCAGTGTCACAATGGGAGAGAAATTGTAGTAAGAGTGTTCTGTTTGAATTTTTTTGTCAATGGCTTGGATAAAAACATAGTTTGCCTACTTACCAAATAGGCAGATGACACAAAACTGGGATAGGTAGCTTATATGTTGAATGGAAGAATTAGAATTTGGGGCTGGATGGGAACTCAGATCTTCCCAATTCAAGATCCAGAGCTCTATCCATTTCATCACCTAGCTGCTTCATAATGATGTACATGAGAATGATAAATGCATAGGTTGGGGAAACCAGATTCAGTGAGGGAAAGATCATGTCTAGCTGGTGGATGCAGGGTGTAAGAAATAAAATGGATATATATATATATATGTATATATATATATATAAATATTAGGATTTTATTGCAAGCCATATTGATAATTAAAGTCACATGCCTGATAAGAGCTAGTTCAAATGTAGCGCCATACCTTCCCACCTGGCTTCTTCAGCAGGAAAGAGAAGTACCAATTCTGTCCTGAGTCTTTATACCTTTGTTTACATAATCACACTTCCTGCCCACAGTGGATTGCACAAGAGGAATCATGGGAAATGTATTTTTTAAGAGTCTTAAATGTCTACAGGAAGTTTAGACCAGGGACCTCAAGATCAGTTCAAGGACTCCCAAATTTCCAATATCACAAGGGGAATTAGGGATCAAAGAACTATTAATATCCATCCTCCTCCTTCTTAGCAGATAGTCAATGACTTAGCTGAAATCTATGGTTAGTAGATCAGACATGAAGCTCTGAGAAATAATTAACATGTTGTAGGATAGTTAATATCCCAAAAGATCTTAAGAGACTAGAATGACAGGCTGAATCTAATATGATAAAATATAATAAGAATAGAAAGGAAGTCCTAAACTTGTGTTTGAAAAAAAAACCTTCACAGGTGGCCCAGGTATGGTTATACACCACAGTCAGTAAGGCAGTGTGAAGGACAAAACTAAGGACTTGGAGTCAGGAGTACCTGGGTTTGATCTGACCTTAAATGCTTACTATCTATGTGACTCTAGGCAAGTTACTTAACTTCTTTGCCTTAATTTCCTCAATTTAAATTTTTTTTAATTTAAAAAATTGTAAAATTCTAAAAGAAACAGAGCCTGCCATAAAAGGTTACCATGATGATTATTTTTATTTGTAAAGTACTTAACAAAGTGCTTGGCACATAGTAGGCACTTAATAAATGCTTACTCCCTTAATTTACACACACACACACACACACACACACACACACACACACACACACACAGAGTCCCCTCTTTTAGCTCTCAAAGTTTTTTCTGAGGGGGCTCATTGCAGTGTAACTCTCCAATGTACTATCTCATATTCTAAATGCAGCTTTCTGAGTCTACTGCCTAATCCTCCTCCTTGCCAGGAAATCCATTGAGTGCTTGGATTCTTCTTATCTAAGACTTTATCTCTCCCTCCACAAAGCACAGAATTCTAAACACATTTCATACTTGACTATTTGTTTTATTGTATTAATGTATTGTTTATTGTAGAGACATAAGGGCAGCTAAGTGTGTAGTGGACAGAGCATCAGATCTGGAGTCAGGAAGACCCTTCTTCCTAAGTTCAAATCTGCCCTCAGGCACTTACTAGCTGTGTGACCATGGGCAAGTCACTTTACCCTGTTTACCTCAGATCCTCATCTATAAAATAAGCTGGAGAAGAAAATGGCAAACCACTCCAGGATCTTTGCCAAGAAAATGCCGATTGGGGTCACAGTGTTGGACATGACTGAACAACTTTGTTTTTTGTATCCTTTCTAGTTCCAGTATAAGGTGATCTATTTTTCAAGTTCCCTTCCAGGTCTGACATTCTAGGATCTTACCCCAAATCATAGCAATCTTCCTTCCTCCAGAGTTAGCTCAATACCACATTCTTCTTATTTCCCTGACAGTGTTTGGGAGCAAAGTAGAATTTTTTTTAAAGAAAGTACTTAGGGATTGGCTAATTGGAATATTGATGCAATATGATCAGTCATAAATAGATTATGGGCTTTGAACCTGACTCATAGTGAAACAAAGGAGCTGATCTCTGAGGTCCTATTCAAATCCGAAACTCTGACTTAGACAAAATTCCATATGGTAAATGTTATATTTAGTGATACTGAGCCACCTATTTTTACTCCTCCTTCCTCTTTGGTGCCTTTTTCTGAAAATGAGCACACTTTGCTTATATGTTTGGCACTGAGGACAACAAGTCCAGAAATTCAGTACCTTCCTTTGGTTTTATTTTAACGCTGATGTTCCTTTCCCCCCATGTTTTCCTCCACTTCTCAATACCACCCAACATCTGCTTTCTCTACTTCTTCTCCCAAGCACTACCAGAGAAAGATATGAAATTAACCAGAGTCCACTATAGATTTCCCCTGTCTGACCACGACTGGGCTCTCACTGCTACCCAGCAATTCTTTCATTCCTCTCTTCTTGACTCTATCACCTTAGAAGCAACAGCCATTCCAAACACTCCCTTCTCCCCTCAAATCTCCTGGCCCTGGCCCTCTCTCAGAAGAGAATCTAAGCTGGACTCCATCTCTGCCAGCCCTCACACTCTGACTCAGCAGACAACCACACTTTCTTTTTTACTAGAATCATTTAATGTGGGTTCTTTCGATTCCCATCCTTTTGCCTTAAAACCTCTCTGCCCTTACACATCCACTCCTCCTCTCAAGCCTCAGGGAAAGAGCTAGTCTTCCCCCTTGTTAAGGTTAAGTCCACTCACTAGTTATGACCTTCCCCCTCCTTCCAGACCTTGCTCCTTCAAATATCCCTGCTCTCATTTTCATTTCCCCCTCTCTACTGGCGCCTTCCCCTCTGTCTATAAATATGTTCAATTGGGGAATGGGGGGAGGGTAGGAATCCTGATGTGTATGTGTGGTTTCATCAATGTAGGGAAGTCTTCTGGGAGGAAACTCTCCCTTCCAATGCAAACCAGCAACTGTCCTATGACTTTTAGGTTTAGAAAATTGTTTGCCTGAAGCATTGAGAGGTGAAGTGACTTCCCCAGAGTCATGAAGCCAGGATGTATCAGAGGTAGGACTTGAATCTAGGTTTTCCTGACTCCAAGTCTATCCGCCATCACATACTGCTCATGTATCTCCAGGGAGGGAGAGAGGAATCTTTCCCATGACCCTGTTATCATCCTCTCTCTCCTTCCCCTTCACTGCCAAACTTCTAGAAAGAATAGTGTACATAGTTTGCCCCTGCTTCCTCACCACCCACTCATTCGTTAACTCCCTGATATCTGTCTTCTCAATCCTTTGCTGCATTGAAACTGCACTCTCCAAGGTCATTCATTAATGATCTGATGAAACAAAAATCTGATGGTCTTCTTTTCTAAGTCCTCATCTCCCTTGATTTCTTTGAATCACTGGCTATTACTCAGCTATAAATTACCCTTGCTCTACGGTTATTCTGCTTCACTGGATTCTTTTCTTCGTCATGGTACCTAAATGTGCCTGTCCCCCAAAACCATCATTTCTTTTCTCTCACTACTTTCTGTCTTGCCCAACTCATCCAATTGCGTGACTTCAATTATCACTTCTCTGCATAGTTCTCAAACATAGGTATAGTGGAATGAGCAAAGGATTTGGAGTCAAAGAATCTGGTTTCAAATACTGCCTGTGTGATGTCTCACAAAGAACTTGATCTTTCTGGTTTTTAATTTCTTCATTTATAGAGGAGAAGATTGGACAAGACAACCTTTAAGATCCTTTCCACCTCTAAATCTAGAAGTCCTAACATTTCTAACCCTAACTTCTCTTAGCTCCAATACCACATTTCCAATCTCCTAGTGAATATCCCCTACTTACATGTTCCACTGGCAGCCAAAACTCATTATGCATAAAACAGAATTATCATCTTCCTCAACAAACCTACTTATTCTCCTAATTTCTCCATTTCTATTGCTATCACCCATTCCTGAAACTCCTAACTTCTCCTTTAACACCCATATCCAATCAGTCACCAAATCTTGAAAATTCTATGCCCACAATATCCCTGATATCAGTCCATTTCCATTTCCACCATTCAATTTTGGACCTTCATTACTTTTCATTCAATCTATTATTAGGAGAGGCATAGCTGGACAAATGCTAGGCTTGGAGTTAGGAAGATCTGAGCTTGAAGCCTGCCTTGGATACTTATTTACTGTGTGGCCCCAGTCAAGTAACTTAACCTCTTGTAGCCTCAGGGTTCTCATCTACAAAATGGGGGAAATAATAGCACCTACTTTGCAAGGATGTTATGAGGATCAAATGAGATGATGCATGCACGGAAAGTATTTTGCAAACCTAAATGTCAACCAAGACTTCCCAGAACTCTCCACCTCTGCCCCAGGGGAAGTCTCATACTGTCAACTTCTCTATCCCTACATGCCTCTTTGTTGACTTCCTCTTCAAATCCCCTTCAGAGAAAGAATCCATAAGAGACAGCATACTCTTTAAGCCTTACAATCTAGCAAGATATTCATTATAGGTATCCATTTTACAGATGAGGAACGTGAGATGCAGAAGAGGCTTATTCATGATCACAAAATTCATCAGTCTTGGAGGTAGGATTCAAAGCCAGGCAAAGGTGTGCTAGTAAATGTTTAACAATCAGTTTGGAGTTAGGATTGTATGCAGAACACATTTTTAAGTTTCATCTGCATTATTATTTTCCCCATCTCTTTCTTAAGTAGAGACCATCAACAAAATAATCAATCAAGCCATGATTTGTAGCATTTGCCAATTTCTGAGGGGCAAACCATCAAACTGAAAATTTAACAATCAATTCTCATAAGCAGAACTGATTGGATTGACTTCAACACACCCCTGAACCCAGATCTTCATAATTCTGAGTTCAGCACTCTATCCACTGCACCACATTGTCTCCCTGATAGTGTGTCTTATAGTACAATCATGCTCCCCACCAAATAGTGGGCTCCCTAAGGAAAATACTATGTTTTGTTTTATCTTTTTATTTCCCAGCACTAAGAACAATACCTTGAAGACAGCATGAGTTTTTAATAAATTTTTGCTGACTTAATTTGATGTGTAGAAACAGAAATGCTGGATTCCCTGAAGATCTGCAGTGTGTGGCTCCATCCGTGAGAAAAATATGAAGCCCTGACATGGGAATTCAACTTTTAAATTGTAATTATTTGAATAATCTTTGGTTTAAAAATCTTAGAACAAATAGGCTCTGTTCAAAAAAGTGCAACCTCAACTCTATGCCATGTGAGGACCTATCTAATGAAGGAATTGGGGATGTATAACCTGGAGAAGAGAAGGCTGGGAGAGGGATGCAGGAAGAAAAGGTAAGGTAAGTAGGATGGATAATTGTCTTTAAGTCTTTGAAAGGCTATCATGTGGAAGAAAAAACAGACTTTCTATTGGTCCCCTAAGTGCACAAAAAGGAGTGATGGATGGGAATAGAAAAGAGGCAGATTTAGGCCTGATATAAGAACAAATTATTCAAGTATTAGAGCTAAGCAAAATTGAAATGCACTACCAAATGAGCAGATTTCCCTAGAGGTCTTTGGGTAAATTCCAGAGGACCATTTGTCGTGCATGTTGTAGATGTAAAAGGGAATTCTTTGTTCTCTCTGAGTTTATACTTGTGAAAGGGAATCCTTTATTACTTAGAGAACTCACAAGTCACTTACTTAGAGAGCTCCACCCTTTTAACTCAGTCTCAATCTTGTAAATCCTATGATCAGAGTTTACACCCTCAGAAACTCAATCAGCCAGGAATCTGTGAACCCTTTTGATGAACCCTCCAAAAGGTGAGAACTGGTTCCCACAAACACTGCCCCTTGGGCAGCGCTAGACAATTTGGAAAGCTATGATTGTCCCCTGTGAAGTGGGGCAGAGACGGGGAGTCATTATAAAAAGCCATGAATCCTTCAGCTTGGGTAAATCTTGTGGAGATAGTCTCCTGCCTGGAGAGAGTCTTAGAGGGAGCTTAGCTGGAGACTGTGGCTTGGAATCACGGGCTGGGAGCTTGGCTTTAACTTAGACTCTGACTCTTGGACTACTTCATGGGTGAGTGAAAGATCATCTCCTTTCCTAGTATCTGGAGAGACTAGCTTCCATCTTGGAGGAGACCACATGATTATTCACTATTGACCTTCCTGGTTGAGAGCTAATTAATCTCTGCCTGGATTAAGATAGGATAGATAACTTTTTAATCCCCTTCATATTTCTCTACTTTATTGTTTCCTCTCTATTTTGTAAATAAATTTCTGACTCAAGGTATAATAAATATTGGCGACCACATAATTTCATAAAATTATTTTTTTCACCTTTACATAGAGAAGGTTCTTCTTTAGGTCTGGGTTCAACTAGATAATTTCTGGAATCCCTTCCAACTCTAAACCCTTCCATGATTGCAAAATCAAAAATGATTCTGCCCAATGAGAGTGGGGATAGGGAGACAAGTGAAGATAAGTTGTGAAGAGTATGAGAAAATGCTAATGTTGCAATGTTCCATTCATTTGAAAAAAAATTTATATAATATATAGGATCCATGAAGTCTTCCCTGATTTCTACCCCTACCAGTTATAAGAGATGTCCCCTACACACTTACTAATCATTCACATTTATACAACCCTTTAACATCAGAAAAATACTATATTATCCCCATTTAACAGATGAGGAAACTGAGATGAACCTCTTAAGAGATGTGAAGTGGAAGAGGGATACAAAGATGATTCATGACTGGAGTTCCTTGAGATAAGGCACCAGTGACATATAGCTGATACCATATTCCCTTTGGCAGCCTCCAGGATGTACCTTTTGGAATTGAAGGGGAGGAAAACCAGAGTCAAATTGCTCTAGTTACATTCTTCACACAATGATGCAAAATGAAATTAGTAATCAAAACTATATCACCTAGGGGAAGGTAGATAGCACAGTGGCTAGAACTCCAGGACTATGGTTGGGAGGACTGGATTCAAATATGGTTTCAGACACTTTTGTGTCCCTAGGAAAATCACTTAACCCCATTTGCCTAACTCTTCTCCTTCTGGATTAGAGTTGATATGAAGGAGATACAGGTTGGGGGGAAAAAAAGGACCACATGGGTTTGGTGAATTCAAATCATTTGCTCTTGATGGACAACATCACCAGGTAAAGAAAGAATTGGCAGATTGATGACTGAGTGGCTAGTGTTGATCCTTGACAGATCAGAAAAAGAAAGAGCTGACACAAGATTGGAGAAAGGTAATTGTCCCAATTTGCAAAGATGGGAGAAAGTGGAATCTACAAACTAGAGGCCAGAGAGTTTGACTTCAGTTCCTGGGAACATTCTAAGAAAGCTCATTTAAGAAATAGTGGGAGAATATCTAGAAATCGGAGCAGTAATTAGAAAGAGTCAGTGTGGTTTCATCAATAGGTCATGCTGGATTAAATTCATCCCCTTTTTAAACAAGATCAATAAACTAGCAGAAGAGGGAAATGGTATGGATATAGTTTGCCTAGCTTTTAGTGAATTTTTAAAAATAAAAGATTTAATACTATTCTTGTGGAGAAAATGGAAAAAGATATTAATTAGATCAGTGGGGTCAAATTCAAATAGAAATGGAGGCCACTAAATCATACTCTGGGGGTTGCATATTGACTTAGTTTTAAAATATAACATTATCTGTTTTATTGCATTTTTATTTTGTTAAATATTTTCCAAATGCATTTTAATCTAGTTCAAGTCACACTATGGAGAATGGGGGAGGCTACATGTAACCCTTGAGCCCTGTATTAATTACCTCTGGGTTAAATTTTTACACCATCAGGGTAGCTAGCTGGCTTAGTGGATAGCAAACCAAACCTGGAGATGAGAGCTCCTGGGTTCAAATCTGCCCTCAGGTACTTCCTAGCTGTGTAACCCTGGCCAAGTCACTTAACCCCAATTGCTAGCCCTTACTACTCTTCTGCCTTGGAACTAATACTTAGTATACATTCTAAGGTGAAAGGTAAGAATTTTTTTTAATTATAATATAGTCAGATGGATTTAGAGAGAGTAGAATGAGTAGACACAAAGTTAATAGTTGTTTGTGGGTTAATGCTAACATGATGGGAGATCTCCAGCAAAGGATCTCAAAGATCTGTGCTTTGACCTGTACTATTCAATATTTTTAACACTGACTTAGATAAAGGTACAAATGTAAAGCTTGCTCAATGGCACAAAGCTATGAGGGATAGCTAACACATTGTTACAAATAAAATTGATATAGAAGGGTATATTTAAAAATGTTAAGGGTTTAATGTAATCCATATTGATAATTAAGAAAACCACGTGCCTGCTAAGATCTAATTCAAATGGCCCACCATACCTTCCCCTTGGCTGCTTCCTAGGAAAGAGATTGTACCAATCAAGTTCTCTCTATTTAAGCTTTGCTTTACGTTGGCTCACATCGCCACGTAAGAAGGAAGCCCGTTGAATCATGGGAAATGTAGTTTGAAATGAGATCCAAATGTCCACAGGAAGTTTAGACCAGAGACCTCAAAATAAGTTCAAGGGTCCCCAAATTTCTAATATCACAGCATTGAATGACAGAATCACAATCCAAAGGAATCTCGATAGACTAGAACATTGGGCTAAATCTAATAAGATAGAATTAAAGAAGGAATAAACATAAAGTCTTGTACTACAGCAAAAAAAGGTTAAATTTTTACACCATCAGGGTAGCAGCTGGTTCAGTGGATAGCAAACCAGACCTGGAGATGAGAGCTCCTGGGTTCAAATAAAGGACCACTGCAGCTAAGGCTGGAGGGCAGAGACAGTGGGAAGAGGACCAGCAGGGCTGGTTTGAACCCAGGTAGGATCCCTTCCTTTCCTGAGTCCCTTCTCTCGGTGCCTGCAAATCTTAAAGCACTGTATAAATGCAAGCTGGTATTAGGATCTCTAACAGAAGAGTATTGGACTGACTCCCTGATTGGACTGACTCCCTGATCTCCATATGATCTCTACGTGGTCCACCCAACTCAAAATCTAGGATCTTGTGACCTAAGCTAGCACCTTGTTTCTCATCACTCTTTCTTGGGAGACAGGATAGATTCCTCAAGAAGAATCCTCTTCCCCTTTGTAGTTCTTGGTGATGGTCTTCTATTTTCAAAGACCGCCAATGACATCACATTGTTGGGGTCAGGGTACAGAGTGTTCGGCTGTGGCTGATGCAACATACTAATTGACAAGTGGGGTGTCCTCACCCTTTTATGCACGTCTGTGCTTCGGGGTTCTTTCCACAGAACCTACCCCTCTGGCTCAGGGTCCAAGGAGCAGTGCCTCATCTCTATGCTCCCTGGGAGTGTAGGGATCCTAGGTAGGGACTCTGTTTTTCTTTAACTCAGTAGAGAAAAAGAATATATAACTAGGAAACTTGTTTGTTCAAGACTAAAGGTCTAGCTGTATCCTAGTTGTGGCACTGGAAAGGATCTCAAAAGTGATCAAGTTCAAAGCTTTCATTTTTCCTGAGGAAACTAGAGTCCAGGGAGGGGAAGTCACTTGCTTAAAGTCACACAGAGACAGGATTTGGGGCTCAGTAGTTTTTCATTTCTAGCCAGTGTTTTCTCTCTTTTTTTTTTTAACTTTACCCTCCCTCTTAGAATCAATATTGTGTTTTGGTCCCAAGGCAGGAGAATAGCAAGGTCTAGACAACAGGGGTTAAGTGACTTGCCCAAGGTCACACAGCTAGGAAGTGTCTGAGGCCAGATTTGAAACCAGGATCTACAATCTCTAGACCTGGCTCTCAATTCACTGAGCCACCAAGCTGCCCCCAATAGGATATCATTTTACATGACCAATACAGGAGGAAAACTTACTACTGATGAGAACTAGTCCTAGACTACGTTGCGACGTTAGCAATCACTGGCACCCCCTCTCACTGCTTCTGTACTAAGAAAGAAGACAAGACTCTCATATAATAAAGTGATTCGAACCAGTGGCTAAAAGCTTGGCAAGACAACTTGCCAACTGGTACTTACTCTGTGCCAGACGCTATGCTAAGCACTAGCAATATTAATATAAGCAACAAAAAAGACAGTCCCTACTTTCAAAAAGCTCTTATTCTAATGGGGGAAAGACAACACACAAAGGGGAGCTGAAAAGGGGAATGGCGAAAGGTACCCACACAGAAGCATGGGGAGAAAGTCCTGAGAGTCAGAAGCAGAACTGGGCAGGAAGTGAAGCATGGCTAGCCTGGGTCTGTCCCCAAAGTGGAGGCTCTGGGATGAAATTACCAATTGGAGAAAAAGAGATCAAGAAAAGGTGCCAGTGTTCATTGGCCCTAAGGCATTCCAATCTGTTCTGTTTAGTCAATGGACAGGAAACTAAGAGGTGGGTCACAAGGGAACTCAGACTGGTAGAAGACTTAAAAGCCTTCTTTTTGGAGGTCTAACCTAATGGGGTTGGATCACTGAGCCCAAAAGTCACCTTAGAATAGTAAGAGAAGACAAATTTCCACAACCAAATATAGAATCATCTTGGAGAATTTATCTTGAAAGAATGTACGAATAAAGAAGAGAAATAAGAAGAGAGAACCAACTTCCAGAATCCAGAGTTTAGAACTCTGGAGGATGGGTGAGGGAAGTACTGAGTCTGAATCTGAAGGGAAAGGCAATTTGGGATCCAGGTTAGGAAGTACCTTTTCATCTGTGGGTCCAAGATTAAAGGCTTCTCTTCAAGCTGGTAATTTAGGATAATACAAATTCCATATTTGTTCATTTACTGAATTGAGTCCAAGTCATATCTAGCTGAGAGAGGAATTCAATACAAGGCATGGCAGATAATTGAGCCCAGAGTCCTACCAGGACAGGCCCACAAAAAAGACAGTTTAAGTGTGGTTGAATACCAGTTACCATTTCTGTGACTCTTTGCACATAAACTCAAGATATAGATCCAGGTCTACCTTCTCTCTTCATAACGTTCCCATCTGTAAGTGATATCTCTCTCCTAGAATCTCTCTTATCTCTTTGTTTGGCTCCTTTCTAAACCCTCATAGGTAACTCTTGCGTCAGAGATTGTCTCCTGATTTTAGGTTTTCAGGTATTTTTCCAAGGATTTTCCCATTCTCTTAGTTCATAAGCTCCACCCATTCATCATAGCTCCTCAGTATAGTAGATCAAATCCTTGCCTTTAACCGCATGAGCATGTTATTCATATTATTGAAGAAAGTTTTATTAAAAGAAAGACCATAAAATGGAATTCCTTAAGTGAGCAGTCATCAGTCCCAAAGGAGTAGAGGAATCCTGAGCCACTTACAGTCTGCTGCCCCATTTAGGTCAGAAGAGGAAGGGTGGGGACATGGTTTTGATCACTCTCCACCTTCCAGCTCATCTCTCATGATGTTCACAACTTTTTAGCACTCTCATCCCATCCACCAGTTTCTCAGGCAAGGCAATGAGTCATTTCATTTTTCTGGACCATCTCATCCATCTTAAATAAGACAAAAACCCTCCTGAGTCTCTTCCAAACTGCCACTGCTCTCTTCTCATCTGACTTTCCTGGCTTCTCCAGTGTCTGCCAGTCACTTGTCCCACCCATTTCCATGCAACCTTTTGGCAGACACAATTTATTTTTTTCCACTTACTCATACTGAAGAGAAAGCATGGTATAAATATTATGACTGAGGAGCCTAGGTTCACTTCACAGAGGCAATCTTCTCCTCCTGTTAAATTCTGGACCCAGCTCATTGTCCAACTCTCCTACCTATCCAAGGTACAATGGACCAATCTTCTATGGATTATCTATTCAACCACAAGTCAAACCCTGATCGATAGGCACTTTTCACCCATTTAGTTTTTCCCATGTCAAGCTGAATTTTTTGATTGGCTGTCGATTTTATTTGAGAGTCTCTGTAATGCTGCATTACCTGGTATTATCTCTGTGTGAAAGCTGATATTGTCTCTCAGGAAGAAAATAGAATAAGTGCATGGGAGAAAACGCTATAAACTAGGGGGAAAAGAGAAATGCTTTCTTGATTGTTGAAAAGAGTTGGTGGGTTACCAATTAATAAAAATGGCACCCACCACGGGAGGCCATAAGTCCACTTGAAATATTGGCCAGCACAATGTCATCTACAAACAGAAGTGATTAAAGGATCTCAGTAGACACAGGGAAAATGTCCTTCAATTTGCACTCTGCCTTGGAAATCTTCCATGGCATCAGCACATCTCTCCTTGTGCATGATAGGAGTAACGAGGGTCATCGACCAAAGTTGTCAACATTGCTTCATCTTTCAAGGGATCTTCTATGATTTCAACATATGTATTGGAGATACCTTCTTGGAGAGTTTTTAAGGCAGCTTATATTTTCTGGTTTCATTTATAGTGAAAATGTCATTGTTGATATGACAGTTTTTCTTATAGTATATCCACTCATTCATTACTGGACAAGGATCTCACATTTAGAGTACCAACAGCTAAGTTACTGTTTGTAGACAGTTCAAAACGTGTGATTCTTAGCATTCTGCTCTTTTTTCTAGGATTCTGTCACTGTCACAACAGAAGTAGAAAGGGGCCTGCACAGGAGTGTGGACCATTTTATATTTTTCTTTGTTTCATGGGTTGCTATGACAACTTGTGGAATTCTTTATTCATCACCAATTGACTATCCTAGGAGTACCTAGGTGGTGTAGTGGAAGTCAGGAAAGCTCCTCTTTGTGAGTTCAAGTCTGTCCTGAGACACTTACTAGCCATGTGACCTTGGGAGAGTCACTTAATCTGTTTACCTCAGTTTTCTCATCTGCAAAATGAGCTGGAGAAGGAAATGGTGAGCCACTCCAGTATTTTTACCAAGAAAACCCCAAATGGGGCCACAAAGAGTCAGACATTATCAGAAATGACTAAACAGAGCACACTGGCACAATGGAAATAAACATATCTGTACTTAGTCCTCAGAAGACGACATTGTTGCTGGGACCATAGTGGAAGTCTTTCTAGCATGGAAATTTGCCAGAATTTATGCTCTGCCCTCAAGAACCCTAGGACACCTCCATCCCACAAGAAGGCATTAGAGTAGGACTTGGTCATACATAATATGCATTTCGAATAATGTTTATTAAGCTGGATTGAAGTGAATCTACATTCTTGATTTGCTTTTATCCTCTTCAGTTTCTTTGATTCATAGTCAATAGTCAATTGTTGAAGCTACTTTAAGTAAACAAATTAAATTCAACAAACATTTCCTAAGCCTCCACTATACCTTACAAACTTTGTGTGGAACCTTTTTCCTACTATATGAAAGGTATTATGCCAACTTGGAGAAATGAAGACGAAGAGATGGCACAATGCCACTCCTCAGAGTGTACAATTAGTCAGTTACAATTAGTAAATACAATTAGTAAATCAGTAAAATTTTCTATTTTACAGTTAGTAAAAGGTCTAATGCAAGCCTACAGATAACTGTAATAGTCTTAGTTTTCTATAAAGCTCAACCCCTTCACTTATTGCTATAATATTACATCTTATTCTAATGTCCCAAGTGGGCCTATGGTCTCCATTGGTGGGTACCATCTTTACCAGAAGCCTTTCTATGGGGCATTAACTATCTTGGATTCTTAGGAGAGAATGGCCCTTTTTTTCCTGATTTCTGACCTGTGGTCTCATTTCTTCTGTGCACTAAGTTGCTATTTCCCATCTGAGAAACAATATACACTCCCAGTTAATTTTCAGGAAAGAGATGGCTAACTGGTCCTAAAGATCAAGACCACCTTCTTCAGTTACTAGCTCTGTCCACTGGCCCCAAGTCTTCCATGATGACTCATTCCTCAGGCATTTTCAGGGAAGAGGTAAACTAATACCACAATATCCTCAGCCATGGAGATAAACACGTCCTCCTGCAATAAGGGCCATAATTCTTGCATACCTTCCTCTCAGGATCAGATGAGATAATAAATTTAAAACCATAGTATC
Organism: Gracilinanus agilis; assembly: GCF_016433145.1. Classification (NCBI taxonomy): domain Eukaryota; kingdom Metazoa; phylum Chordata; class Mammalia; order Didelphimorphia; family Didelphidae; genus Gracilinanus; species Gracilinanus agilis. Next base: position 147,815,487 of record NC_058130.1, read on the forward strand.
CTGAAGCAAGACAGAAATGCAATCTATTCTTCACAACCTAGATAATGAGCTGGAAGGGACCTTAGAGATCCTCTAGTCTAATCTCCTCATTTACAGATGAAGAAACTGAGGTCAGAAAAGTTATGTGATTTGCCAAAGATTGAATAGTAATAGGATCAGAATTTGAATCCTGAATTCAGTTATTCTGATTTAGAGTCAAGAGTTCTTTCTTACCAGAATGCTTTTGGGAAAGGGCAAGAAAAAAATGTATACCATATACATGCATATGTTCATTAAGCCAGAGAAGAGGAATTATAATATATAACAACAATAATAATGAAAATGAAAATTTATCAAAGAGGCTGCTTATGTCTAGTGGGAAGAGAACTGATTCAAAGCTTCAGTTGTAGCTCCATCACTCATTAGCTGTGGAACTTTTACCAAGTTTTTTAACCTTTTGGCCTCAATTTTCTTATCTGAAAGAGGAGGTGATAGGGCCTCAGCACATAGAGGGAATCTTTTTTCAGTTTGGATTTTGCCCTGTATATTCTCCACCCACTCTACATATCGTTATCCTGCATTCCTCACAGGCTTGTTTTGAGGAGCAAATGATAAGCACATCATAAACAGGAGAGCGCCACACACCATTGTCGGTCCTATTACATTACTATTCCTGCCCCTCGGAGGGGCAAGCTGCTGGGCTAAATGGAGCAGTTAGCTTGACTACACTTGACAGACTTGCAAAACATAATATCCTTTACAGCAAACATTATTGGTTTGATATTTTCTGGGGGCATCTCTCAGCCACAATCCCCCTAAGAATAATTTATAACTTTATATTTATTTATTTATAAATAATTTATAACTTTTTATAATTTATAAATATTTTCAAATTTAAATTTATTTTAAATTTAAATTTGTAAATATTTATAAATAATAATTTGTAACTATGACAATGTAAGGGAAAATAGCATTGACTCTGACTCTGGCCAATGGTGACTTCAAAGGACTCCTGGTAAAATGTGCCTTTTGCCTCTTGGCATAAATAGGTTTCTAGATCAAGAGCTGGAAGGGGCATCAAAGGTCATCTAGTCCAGTCTTCTCATTTTTCAGAGAAGGAAACAGAGGCTCATAGATGTTAAGTGACTTGCTCATGGTCACATAGCTAGTAAGTGTCTGAGGCAGAATTCAAACCCAGGTCTTCGTGATTCCAAGTCCAGCATTCCATCCATTATTTCTCATTAGTGGATTATAGGTTTGGAATTGTGAGAAGGGAATTTGTATTTTGATTTGATCAATCAGGGATTTAGACTTCCCTTCCATTCGTTTTGAATTTGGGTCAATCAGCAACCAGGGAATGGATCCCACAGGCACCACTCCCCTGGGCGATGCCAGGCTAATTGAGGAATTTTGATTGGTTCCTGGGGAAGATGAGACCCAGCAAGAAGCTGGGGACGTGGTGGCATTTTCTGAGGCTGACATTTGGAGACAAACACTGAGTTGTTAGGCTCTGGATTATTAGGCTAGGAAATTCTTTACCTCCTTTCTGTATTTTCTATATATTTCTCTATTTTTCTATTCTATATATTTATATATTTTCTATATATTCTATATATTTCTCTCTTATTTTCTTTTTCTTATTTATAAATCTAGCTATTAACAGTCTTGTGACTTAAGGGTTAATTACAATTTTTGGTGACCACCCATTCTAACCATTATAGAATATAACATTTGTAGTCAGACTTGGTAAAAGTGTTAATTTGTTTGCTTAACTACTTCTATGTTACAAAAGAAATTTCCACTGGGGATGTGGAATAGTGAGTCATTGGAAGGTAGGTGATAATTAAAAAGTATCAATAAAATGTAAAAAAAAAAACAACAAATACCTCTCTGTGACCCCCCCCCATCCTTGCCTTCCTGCCTTCCTTCCTGTTCTTTGATCATTTTCAACAGATTGCAGGTGATGCTCAAATAAAAAATGGTGCAAAGCATCTTGCTCATCTTTTAGAACAAAGTATCATCATTGACCAGACTCTAATTACATATGTAAAATTATGGATAATATGAGCCACAACTAGTAGTAAAATAAGTATATGGTCAGCAATATTGTTAAGCTCCTAATTAAGACCTAGTCTCACAGGCAGTTAGCTCAGGTTAGCTACAGGCAGTAGCTCAATGGATAGAAAGCCAGGCCTAGGGATAGAAGGTCCTGGGCTCAAATCTGGCCTCAGACAATTCCTAGTTGTGTGTCCCTGGGCAAGTCACCTAACCATCATTGTCTAACCCTTAACACTCTTCTGCCTTGGAACCAATCCATAGTATTGAAGGTAAGAGCTTAAAAAAAAAATCTAGTCTTCACACTCCCCTAGCATCAACTAGGTGCCATGGTATATAAAGCTCTGAGTCTGGGATTAGGAAGATCTGAGTTTTAATTTGACCTCTACTTACTAGCGATGTTACCCTGGGTAAGTCTAATAACTGCTCCTTTGGTAACTAAGCCTCTCTTTGCCTCAGTTTCCTCGACTGTAATATGGGGAAATAAAATTCCCTACCTCATAGAGTCAATATGAGAATCAAATGAGCTATCTGCATATTGCTTAGCACCATGTCTGGCACATAGTAGTTACTTTAAAATGCTTGTTTTCTCCATTTTCTTGACTTTTTCTCTTGGTCAAATATTGAGAGATACTTCTTTTCCTTGCCACTATGAGACTTAAGCAAATTTAAGTCCCTAAAACACACATACCTCAAAGAAACACATAAAAACCAATAAAATGTAGAGATTAAAATTAATATACAAGAACTAAATTTTATAAAGTTTTATTAATATATTTTATAAAGGTTTATTACTAATAAACTAACAAAAATATATTTTATAAAGTTTTATTAATAATAAACTAACAAAAAACTAGAGTTTTTTATAGTTTTATTAATAATAAATATATTTTATAAAGTTTTATTAACAATAAACTAACAAAAAACTAGAGTGAAAAGCTGCTAAACTAACTTCAGCCTCACTCATGAAGAAGAGAGAGAGAGGGAGAAGCTACAGAACTCATAAAACAATAACATGACCATGCAAGTGTGGAGGCGCAGGAGAGATTAAAGGGAATTTTGGGAAATACTAAGGGACTTCTGGGGGGATGAAGTCCAGGGTTCAAAATCTCCATTTATATACGAGCATAGAAGCAGAATGTTGGCGCTTTAACAGGACTTGGGACCTAGAATTCCAAAGCCATAAGAGGCCTGGGAACATGGGGTATCCAAGCTAGCAGAAATCTTAAGAGTATACAATATGTGCTCTAACCTTGAAGGCAAGTGGCTATTTCAAATTTCTTCCCGTTCTCTAGTCCTTTCTATATTCTAGAATATAAATGCTTGTGAAATGAATATTGAATGAAATCTAGCTGAAGCTGGAAGAGATCTTAGATAACAGAATAAAGAAGTTTAGGTCTTTAGGGAGGCCTTTGGTTGAGGGAAAAATGATCGTCCAGGATTATATACTTTACTTGTAGATACCAAAGCAGAAACTCAAACCCACATCTCCTCACTCCCAGTTCAGAATTCTTTCTATTAAATTCTACTATATTAACAAAAAAGTTAGGGGGCAGCTGGGTAGCTCAGTGGATTGAGAGCCAGGCCTAGAGATGGGAGGTCCTAGGTTCAAATCTGGCCTCAGACACTTCCCAGCTGTGTGACCCTGGGCAAGTCACTTGACCCCCCATTGCCTAGCCCTTACCACTCTTCTGCCTTGGAGCCAATATACAGTATTGATTCCAAGACAGAAGGCAAGGGTTTAAAAAAAAACTATATAAAATTTATTGAGGATGTAGACACTAAATGGTAACTCTAGTCCAATTATCAATAATATGGAATTAGGTCTTAATCAATGATACGTGTAAAACCCAGTGGAATTGTGCATCAGCTAAGGCAGGGTAGCGGGGTTTGGCGGAGAGGGAAAGAGCATGAAATACGTAACTAGGAGAAAATACCCTGAACCTAAGAATCTTGGGAATGGCGGTGCTCTTCCGACCACTCCAGTACAGCCCCCACATCCATCACCCAGGATCTGGTTATCCCAACCAGGTGCCAATCAGTGGCTGCCTCTGGGCAGGCAAGAAGCCCAACTGAAATCCTGGAACAACAAGGGGAGAGACAGAAGATGGCATGTGCCAGTCAAGGCAAACCCCCATCACCACCATCTTGCCTCAGGCCTCAACAGAGATGGCCCCATACCCTGAGCCTTTGGGCCTTGGGAATACCCTCTATGCCACAGTCCTGTTTCCAACCAGGATTCCACAACCATCACTGCTCGGAGAGATCACAATGGAAAAAGGAGTCCAATTTCTTCTCCCCCCACCAAGACCAATCAGCACTGACAGGCAAGTAAAGCCAAGAATCCTATGCAAAATGCAGAGGGAAAGTAGTTTTTACCAACGATGTCTTTGAACAAATGGTTCAAAATCAGAAATAGATCTAAATTATTTTTTCCTTTTTTAAATTTATTTTTATTTTATTGATTAATTATGAAAAATGTTCCATGGTTCCATGATTCATATTCTTTCCTTCCTCTCTTCCTTCCCCACCACCATAGCCAATGCGCAATTCCACTGGGTTTTACATGTGTTATTGATCAAGACCTAGAAATAGGTCTAATTTAATCAGTAGAACTAATAGCTCTGCCTGCAGTCAGGAAGACCTAAGTTCAAATCCAGCCACTTACGTACAGGCTATGGGTTCTTGGGCAAGTTGCTCAATCTCTTTTACCTTCGTTTCCCCATGTGTAAACAGGGATAATAGCAGGACCTGCCTTCCAGGGTGGTTGTGAGGATAAAGTGAAATAATAATTGTAAAGCACTTAGCACCGTGACTGGCTATGTAAATGTTAAAGATGCAGCATACTACAATTATGCATCTGAAATGCATTATGTTACTTAGGAGATGATATGCTGCTTAGAAACTTAGAATCAAAGATGTAGAGCTGGAAAAAAATCATCAAGGCCATTTGAATTAAATGTCTCGTTTTACAGTTGAGGAAACTGAAACCCAAAAATGTTAGACGACTTATCTGAGATCACACAGGTAGTAAGAAGAGCCATAATTTGAACTCGGGCCCTTTGACTCCAATTTCCACTCACTTTCCACTGCATTCCAGGGTTAAATAAGAAACTCTAGACTGGAGTTCTTGCTCTGATACTTAAATCACTATATCATTTTGGCTACTTTACCCCCTCTGAAAAGATAGAGATAATTAAACTTTTGCTATTCTCACAGATCAGTTTGGAGGATCAAATTAAACGTGATATAAAATATGTGCTAATAAATAATAATATTATATGCCATATAATATTACCAATATTAATAAATATAATATAGACTGTAGAACCATAAAACACAATCTATGTTAAATAGAAGCTATTGTTATTGCTCTAAGTGAATTTTCTGAAGAGAGACAGAAGGGACCAATGGACGTCAGGAAGTTGAGTGGGGTGTTATTTGTAGTTAGGTAGTGGGAAGAGCAATGAATTTGAAGGCAGTGATAAAAATCACAGAATTTCAGAATCAAGAAGGGATCTTGGCCACCACCCAGTCAAACCCAGAGCTGAAAAAGAATTTCATATACCACACACTTGACATATGGTCATACAGTCTTTGTGTAAAGACTGCCAGTGAAAGGGAACCCACTCATTCCTGTGTAACCTATTCCACTTTTGGATAAAGTGAATCATCTTTTTTAAAATGTTCCCTTATATGCAGGACTTGAACCTGTTCAAACCAACTCATAGGTCTGTTAAAGTTTCTGTCTTTTTTTTTTAACCCTTACCTTCCATCTTGGGATTCTAGAGCAGAAGAATAGTAAGGGCCAGGCCATGGGGGTTCAGTGACTTCCCTACAGCTAGAAGTGGCTGAGGCCAAGGTTGAACCCAGGACCTTCCATCTCCGGGCCTGACTCTCTATCCACTGAGCCACCTAGCTGCCCCTCTGTTAAAGTTTCTATGGGAATATCAACACCTGGGCAATACACAAATTTGATTTATTGTTTTGCTAAATGTCTATAGTTAAGAAAATGATGGAGAAAATGTCATCAATGCAGATATGTTTTGTGTCCATTTTTTCTCCCTAAAAGCCACTTGTTAAATGTTTATCTCTGCTTACATCAAGCCTAAGACTAAGGTGACTTTCTGCCACTTTCACTTGATGTTCTTGGGTTCTGCTCCCTGGAATCAAAGAGAATAAGTCTTAATCCTCTTCCACATGCCAGTTCCTTCAAACACTTATAGACATTTGGCCTACTCTCTGTGACTCCATTTGAGGTTTCCTTGGCAAAAATACTGGATTGGTTTGCCATTTCCTTCTCCAGCTTATTTTACAGATGAAGAAACTAAGGCTAATAGGATTAAGTGACTTGCCCAAGATCACACTACTTACTAATGTATGAGGTCAAATATGAACCCAGGTCCTCCTCATACCAGGCCTGGTAGCATCCATATCCTCCTGAGTCTTCCTTTAGCTAGGTGGGCTAAACACCTTCTTCAACAAGTCCTCATATGACCTGGACTTAATAAGTCTTTGTTTCTGGTTGCCTTATTCTAGATGCTCTCCAGCTCATCCATGTCCTTCCTCAAATGTGAGCCCTTGATTGATCACAAGCTGCCCCTCCTTATTGCTTCCACCTCATCCACTAAGAAAGCCTTGGATAGGAATGACTTCTTGGCTGTTACTTCATACTGTTTTCTCATATTGGATTTACAGTCTACTGAAACCCCTACGTCTTGCTGGATTCTAATCCAACCACTACCAAGTGTGACCATGAGGAAGTCACTTAAACCCTTTGGGGCCCAATTTCTGATCTGTCAAATGAGAAAAATATACCAGATGGGTTTTTAAGTGCCAACTAGCACTGACAGTCTATGTTCCAAGGTCCCTTCCTTCCAACTCTAAATCTACGATCCAATGATCTGATTTTCTCTGTTTCCATTTAATCTCTAAGCTGGTCAAAGTTCTTTCTTACTTGTTTTCAACATAAATATTACTAAAAATTCACTCTTCTATTTCTCTGAGGTGTTTTCTCTCATAGGATGTCACAGTTTGGAACCTAAGTTGAAATATGAATTCTTTTAAAATCATTACAATCCTTCAAGAAGGTTTTTTTGTTTTTGTTTTTGTTTTTTAAACCCTTACCTTCCATCTTGGAGTCAATACTGTGTATTGGCTCCAAGGCAGAAGAGTGGTAAGGGTAGGCAATGGGAGTCAAGTGACTTGCCCAGGGTCACACAGCTGGGAAGTGTCTGAGGCCAGATTTGAACCTAGAACCTCCTGTCTCTAAGTCTGGCTCTCAATCCACTGAGCTACCCAGCTGTCCCCTCTTCAAGAAGGTTTTGGCAGAAGTTATTGATAGTGAATTTGAGGTAACAGTGTTCTATTGATCTTCACACTTAGGACTGCAGCCAAGACATTTTCCAACATGATATGCACTACAGCCTTCTGGGTCTCTTTTCTAGCTGGGACCAATATCTGTGAACCTTCTCAGTGATAAAGAAGGAATGAAATTCCTTTTTGGCAGCTAATCAATATGAAAACAAGATTTCCCTGACTCTTTAACCAGTGATTCATTGCTCATTTAGATAAGTTTGTAGTTTACTAGTTTTATCAATTTATCAAATGACCTGATAAAGGCAAGTGCTAATTATACAATTTCTTTCCAACTTTATAGTCAAACTACTTAAGAAGCCAAATGGGAAGCTCTTCCTCTTCAACACTGACCCTCCAACTCCCTTAATAGGTGAGGATGAGGCACAAGGGACCAACTAGAAGCCATTTATGAAGAGGCCAGATCATTCATTTCTCTGGAAGTGGCTGGTACACAGATTCAGATCGAGGCACACTTGATGAGATGACCTCTAAAGGACTACTCCCAAGCATATTCCATGGGATGAGATCAAAGCTAAACTCTCCCTACCATTACACAAATATTGTTGTTGCCAGAGAATTTCAGGAGTAAATGACTACCTTTAGCTCATAGAAGAAGGGAAGAGTCCATAAAGATCAATCAAGGCTGTCTCCAGGATTTGGCATTTCATTACATTAAGCTCCCACTATCATTCCATGAAATGGGGCAGCTTAGCAATGGGGAAAAGGACTAGTGCTTCTATAGGACGAAGCACGTGTTATTGACTTCCTAACACTCCTGGCAGAAAAGTGACAATTAGCAAGGCTGCATGGGAGATAGATATTCAAGTGAATGAAGGGTGAAGGCATGGAAGATTCCAGGAAAGAGAGAGGGTATTTCTAGAGCAGAGGTAGTACAATGCAGGAAAGAATGACCCCTCTCCCCAAAAGGAGATTTCCACTCCCCCCCTCCCAACTACCACATAAAACCAACACTGAAGTTTAGATCTTCATATCCTCTCAGCATATTGCAATAGAATCTTCACTGAATACTCAGCTCTCAATATCATTCCCTCCAATCAATTCATCTTTCACATAGCTGCCAAAATAGTTTCCCTGGAGGCATAAGTCTGATGAGTTTACTTCTCTGTTCAAAATTCTTATCCATATAATTGCATGAAAGATATAAGAATAGAAGAACCTAACATGCTAATTCATTAAATATCTAGATATTGACTTGATTAATATAATTAATGTATTATTATATGTATATGTATAAATATACATACTTTGGGGAATTTTTTATTTTAATTTTAGAAATGCCTTATTTATTTATTTATTTGTTTGTTTATTCAGCCCCTTTCCTCTACTTCCCACACCAGAGAAGGTAACATCTAGCAATATATATAGTTTATGTCTTTCATGTTTCCATTTCTCAGATCATTCTCTGGAGATGAACATTCACAGATTATTTTTTTCAATTATAATGTTCTCTTGATTCTACTTGTCTCATTCATCATTATCGCATGTAGTTCTTTCCAGGTTTAAAAAAAACATAATCTACTAATCATTCCTTAAGGCGCAGTAATATTCCATCAAATCATATACCATAATTTGTTTAGACCTTCCCCAGTTGAGGCCATCCCTTTGATTTCCAGTTCTTTCCCACCACAAAGAGAGCTGTTATAAATATTTTAGAACAAATAGGTTCTTTTCTTTTTCCCATGATCTCTCTGGGAAAATAAGCCCCCCATTATTGCTGGGTAGAAGAAAATACAATTTTACTTCTCTCTGGGTATAATTCCAAATTGCTGTCCAAAATAGTTAAATCAGTTCACAGTTCCAGCAACAGTGTGCTAGTGTCCCTACTTTTCCACATCCCCTCCAACATTCGTAATTTTGCCCTTTTGTCATTTTAGCCCAACTGATGTGTGTGAGATAATATCTCAGATTTGGGTTGGTTTGCATTTCTCTAGTCAGTAGTGATTTTGAGCATTTTTTCATGTACCTATATATGACTTTGATTTCTTCATCTGAAAATTGTTCATATTTTTGCCCATTTATCAATTGGAGGATGTTCATAAATTTGACAAAGTTGTCTATATGTTTTAAATATGAGACCTCTATCTAAGAGATTGTCTAAAATTTTTCCCCTCAATTTTCTGCTTCTTTCTAATCTTAGCAACATTTGTTTTGCTTATACAAAAATTTTTCAATTTAATGTACTCAAAATTCTCCATTTTGCATCTCACAATGCTCGCCATCTTGTTTACTCATAAATTCCTCTCCTATCCATACATCTGATTGGTATTGTTTTCTTTGTTCTTCTTTTGCTTATGATATCTCCATTTATTACTAAATTATGTATCCATTTTGATCTTACCTTAGTGAATGGTATAAGATATTGGTCTAAACCTAGTTTCTGCCAAACTACTTTCCAATTGTCCCAGCAATTTTTTGCTAAATAGGGAGTTCTTCTCCCAATAACCAGGATCTGTATTTTTGTCAAACATAAGGTTACTATAATCTTTTACTCCTTACTACCTTTCTACTTCTTATTCAGTACCAAATAATTTTGATAACTACTGTTTTATAAGATTTAAAATCTGGTACTATTGGACCTCTTCCTTTATATTTGCTTTCATTAATTCTTTTATTATTCTTGATCTTTCATTCTTCCAAATGAATTTTATTAATTTTTTCTAGCTCAATAAAATATTCTTTTCATAATTTGGGAAGGCATTAAATAAGTAGGTTAGTTTAGGTAGGATTATCATTTTAATTATTTTAGCCCTCTCCACCAATGAACAATTAATATTTCTCTAATTGTTTAGATCTGACTTTGTATAAAAAGTGTTTTATAATTATTTTGTGTAGTTCCTAGATTTGTTTTGGCAGGTATATTTCAAGATATTTTATTCTATCTGTGGTTATTTTAAATGGAGTATCTCTTTCTATCTCTTCTTACATTTTGTTAGTAATATATAAAAATGCTGATGGCTTTTGTGAGTTTATCTTCTATCCTGCTACTTTACTAAATTTATTGATTTCAACTAATCTTTTGAGCAAGTTGAATCTCTAGGATTTTCCATTCATACCATTATATCATCTTTAAAAAGGGATAATTGGGACTTCCGGGTTAAGATGGCTGCAGAGTAGAAGCAGCTTATCTCTCCTGACCGACTCATAGATAATACCTCAAAAGGATGCAAAAACCAAATCCAGATGAACAAGGGGACCCCCACAATAGGGTGCAGTATTGAAGGTACATGGGATTTTGGCATTTCCACACTATAAGGGGGTGAAATAGCTCCCAATAAAACACGAGCTGATCAACTCTCCTCCACCCCACCTACAGTGCCAGTGCCAGCACACAAGAGTTAGAGCAAGCATGGGCATTCACTAAGTTCTTGGAAGCTACCTGGGACCACCAAGGGCTGGCTCCTGAGAGTAGCAAGACTTAAGACACAAAGAGGCTAAAGAACGAGGACTTTGAGCACGGACCTTGGGCATGGACCTAAAGCAGTTGGGTGAAAGACAGTAGAAGCAGCACGCACTGAGACTCCTAAAGGAGCCTTGAGCAGAGGAGCAAGCATGGGGCAATATGTGGGGTCCTGGCAGCTGACTGGAATGACCTCCAGGAATTGGTGCAGAGTGAAAGGAGCAGATCCAGGAGAATGTTGTATACAGAGACTGATACACTGTGGTAAAATAGAATGTAAGACTTCTGTACTAGCAGCAATGCAACAATCCAGAGCAAGGCTGAGAGACTTATGATAAAGAAAACTAGCCACACTCAGAGGAAGAACTGTGGGAGCGGAAACACTGAAGAAAAACAACTGCTTGAACACATGGGCTGATGGGGATATTATTGGAGATGTGGACACTAAAGATAACTCTAGTTCATCTATCAATAATATGGAATTAGTCTTAATCAATGATACATGTAACAACCCAGTGGAATTGTTCGCCAGCTACGGGGGGTGGGAGGTTTTGGAGGGAGGGAAAGAACATAAAACATGTAACTATGGGAAAATATTCAAAATAAAATAAAATAAAATCCTATGTTTAAAAAATAAATAAAAAGGGATAATTTTATTACCCCTTTGCCTATTCTGATTCCTTTAATTTCTTTTTCTTCTCTTACTGCTGTTGCTATCATTTTTAATACTATGTTAAATAATATTGGTGATAATGGGCATTATACATATGTATGTATAAACAAATGTGTGTTTATGTATATATAAAAATATATATTTGTGAGAGCAAAATGTCATCTAACAACTGCCCTCCTGCAAGGTGTCTACTATGAACACATTCAGATCATATAAGATTTATCAAGTTGTAACAACAGAAACAATTTTGTTGATCATCTAAACATCAGTATAAAGCAATAGACAGGGAAATACATGCTTACCAAAAATGTCATGTCTAACAGGGAGGATGTCCAATGCAAAGTCCAAATGTAAAATGGAATCCCCAAAAGTGATAAAGTATCAAGGTGCTGATTACACGAAGCTCTTGAACATTATAGCACTCCCTAAGAGTTTCACAACTACTCAAAAGAGTTTGGCTTAACAATCTAGACAGGAAAAACCAAGTGGATGAAGAGTGTCTATAGTCCTTACTATGATTTCAAGTTGTACAAAAGTCCATTGAGCTAATCATCGGTATATATATTTTGGACAGACCATGCAGGGGGATGATAGGCTAGATGTTAAATCCAACCTGTCTACTTGTTGTTCTCTGAACTCTGCATTATCATTGCATATGCAGTTCCCTGTTATTAGAATGAACTCTATCCTCATCTCTGCCTGCGTTTCTTCAAGGCTCAATTCTGGTGTCCCTTTTTATGTTAAACTTTCTTTATTCTGTCAGTACTCTTTTTCTCCACAAATTATGTTGTATTTATTTATGTTTACATGTTTTATTGCTCAATAAAACGTAAGTTCCCTAATATTAATAAGAAGTATAATAACTATCATTTATGTAGCACTTCAAGATTTACAAAGCACTTTATGAGTTATCTCATTTGATCCTCACAACCCTATGAAGTGGGTGCTTTTATTAATCCAGTTTTATAGATAAGAAAATTTGTGCTGAGAGATAAAGTGATTTATCCAAGGTTATGTAGCTAGTAAATATCTGAGGATGGATTTTAACTCAGATCTTATTGGGGACTAAAGTGTTTTCTTCTTAATTTATTTTTTTAGGTTTGGGACTTTTTAGTTTTGGTCTTTTGGTCACCAGAATCTATGTCTTTTTTTTAACTCTTACTTTCTATCTTAAGGGCAAAAGCTAGGCAAAAAGGGTTAAGTGACTTGGCCAGGATCACACAACTAGAAAGTATCTGAGGCCACATTTGAACATAGGTTCTCCTGATTCCAGACCTGGCATTCTATCTATTGTGCTATCTCACTGCCACCCCAATGTCTTATGCACTGGAATGTTTAATTGATATTTATAGAATTGAATTGAACTTATGTAGACTGAGTGCTGGATTGCCTTTGGGAAACTATGCAGCACTTTCAACCTCAAATTTCTCCTTGAAACAAAAATTCATTTAAAAAAAACACAAATACTCTACCCATGTGATACTATATGCCCACTTAATCATTAAAACAATAGTTGGTTTTGCATTATCCAAAGGGCAATGGAAAGAGATAGGATGGGTGTAAGCAAGCTACAAAATATCGCCAGTGATGACTCCTATGTGAAGAAGCATAAAAGAGATATGTAGTCAGAAAAGCAGATGAGTTAACAGATGATGGTACTCAGTGTGTCTTAAAATGCCCTGTGGACCCTCTCTGGACTCTCCTCCTAACTTTGCAGACATCTTCCTCAATGACCCAGAAATCTTTTCACCCTGGAGGGTCACTCCACCTCTTTGGTCCCTTCCTCAGGTCAAATCCTACCAGAATCTCCATTTGAAGAAAAGTTCCCAGGCCAGCCGTGTTCACCCCTTCGTTCCTCTTAGGTTCTACTCCCAACTCTCTGGATTACTTTCTCATCATGCTCCGGCACATGGCCTTCTCTTCTCCCCATCCCCACTTTTCAGCTTTCTTTGATGTTTTCTTCTGCTAGAATACCAGCTTACTGAGGTCAGGGAATGTCCTGTTTTGCTTGTACTTATATTGCCATGCTTTGCACAGTGCCTGGTACATAGCAAACACTTAATAAATGCTTGTTGTTTTGAATTGGCATGACTTGACCTAAAGGAAGCCATCTACTACATCAGCTGGACTCCCAGGGAGGATTTATGGGAGGGCATGGGCAAGAGCCACTAGTCCAAGAAGGTATGGATGGGTTGTAATATACTTCACTGACTGGAGTACCCACATCCGTGAGATAATAGATTCAGGATTTTTTGTTTTTTGTTTTTTAGAGACAGAAGGAGCTTTAAAAAACATCCAGTCTGCCTGCCCTTTGATCCAACCATACCGCTGCTGGGTTTGTACCCCAAAGAGATCATAGGGAAAAAGACTTGTACAAAAATATTTATAGCCGCTGTAATGCATAAATCCTGCATTACACCGTGCTCTTTGTGGTGACAAAAAATTGGAAAACAAAGAGATGCCCTTAGATTGGAGAATGGCTGAACAAATTGTAGTATCTGTTGGTGATGGAATACTATTGTGCTCAAAGGAATAATGAACTGGAGGAATTCCATGTGAACTGGAATGACCTCCAGGAAGTGATGTAGAGTGAAGGGAGCAGAACCAAAAGAACATTGTACACAGAGACTGATACACTGTGGTACAATCAAACATAACGAACTTCTCTACTAGCAGCAATGCAAGGATCCAGAGCAAGGCTGAGGGACTTATGAGAAAGAAAACCAGCCACATTCAAAGAACTGTGGGAGGAGAAACACAGAAGAAAAACAAGTGCTTGACCACATGGGTCAATGGAGATATAATTGGGGATAAAGACTCTAAATGCTCACCCTAGTGCAAATATCAGTAATATGGAAATAGGTCTTGATCAATGACACATGTAAAACCTAGTTGGCTATGGGAGAGGGGGTGGAAGGAGGGGAGAGAAAGAACATGAATCATGTAACCATAGAAAAATTTTCATAATTAATCAATAAAAGAAAAAAGAAAAAAATGACTTTTCCTAGGTCAAAAACAAACAAACAAAAACATCCAGTCTAACACCTCATTTAATATCTGCCACTATCCTCAGAAAGGCAATATGCTTTGCTCAAAGTTACATGGATTTGTCACCAAAGGCTTTTACAACACATGGTTCCTGAGATCCTGAACTCTGATAGAGCAAGCTCGGAAATCAAACCTTCCAATCACTTCTTCATTTCCAAACCGTGCCACCCGACTTCTGGCCATCCCCTTCATCGCTCATCCCTGGGAACCTGGATTCTGTTTCTGGATCCCTGAGCTCTAACAATGGAGCTTTCACTTTATTCTGTCCTCACCAGACTTCCATGTCTCCTCCTAACCATTTCCCAGCCACTCCCTCCTCCGACCAATTTCTAGCTTCCTTTAGTGTGTCGTCTTCTCTAATTAAAATATAAGTTTTGTGAGGGCAGGGATTACCTTGTTTATATTTGTATTCCCAAGTTATCATAATGCTTAACATAGTAAGCACTTGCTACATTTTCATTCATATGCACCCAATACTCCACCTATATCACACTACCTTCCTTGTGACATCTTAACTACTTAGTTCTTAATTATTTTTAAATTTTTATTCATTTTTAAAATTACTTAATTCCTTTTAAAGTTTTTTTATTTATTTTAAAAATATTTTTCCATGTTTCCATGATTCACTTTCTTTCCCTACCCTCTTCGCCCACAAAGCCGACAAGCAATTCCATTGGGTTATACAAATGTTAGCACTCTGTACCTATTTCCATATTATTCATTTTTGCTATAAAGCAATCTTTTAAAGCCCAAACCCCAAATCATATAACCATGTATGCAAGTGATAAGTGATGTTATATGTTCTTCTTTTGCATTTTTACTCCTTCAGGATGTGGATAGCATTTTTTCCATAAATCCCTCAGGAATGTCCTGGATCATTGTATTGCTACTAGTAGCAAAGTCCATTATATTGGATAGTTCCACAATGTTTTACTTTCTGTGTACAATGTTCTGGTTCTGCTCATTTCACTCTGCATCAGTTCATTGAGGTTCTCCCAGTTCATATAGAATTCCTCCAGATCATCATTTCTTATGACATAATAGTATTCCATCACCACCATATACCACAATTTGTTCAGCCATTTCCCAATCAATGGACACCCCCTCATTTTCCAATTTTTGCCACCACAAAGAGTGCGGCTATCAATATTTTTGTACAAGTATTTTTCATTATTATCTCTTTGGGGTACAAGTCCTGCAATGGTATGGCTGGATCAAAGGGCAGGCAATCTTTTAAATCCCTTTGGGCATGATTCCAAATTGCCTTCCAGAATGGTTGGATCAATTTACAATTCCACCAGCAATGCATCAGTTTTCCAATTTTGCCACATCCCCTCCAACATTTTTTATTTTCCTTTATTGTCATATTGGGCAATCTGAGGTGGTACCTCAAGAGTTGTTTTGATTTGCATTTCCCTAATTAGGTTCAGTGGATTCAGTTTCTTCTGTAAAATGAATGTTTGGGATTCAATAACTACTAGGTTTCCTTTTATTTTTAACATTTTGCATTCTTTGTTTTAAGGTTCTTTCTGCCTCTAACATGCTAGTGTTTTCTGCCTTTAAGCTATATCTATTCAAATCTTTTCTATCATACTTTCATCTTAATCAGTCATGCCTCAAGTAACATTACAAAGGCTCAGAGCCTCTTCAATAGAGGGCAGAGCTGAGACTAAGGCAAAGGATGAGGAAATGGAAACCTCCACGCTCTGCTCTCAGCTCCATCAGTGATTTATTAGGAGTTTTGGGATACTTTGTTTTACAGATCTGCAAAAAGCAAGCATCTGGCTGCCCAAATGGTGTGGTGAGTAGAATATCTGATTAATGATGATATTTTGAAAATGTTAAAAACATACCAGATAGAATATTGTCTGAAACACACACACATATACAAACACAGTGGCAGTGTCAAGATGAGAGAAGGGAGTATATACAAGGGATGCTATGAAGGTAGAATAAACAAGATTTGGCAACAAATTGAATATGAGGAGTGGAGTCAGTGAAAGTGGGGCACTGAGAATAGCACCTAAGTTAGAGGCCTGGGTGGCTGGGAAGACGGTGGTGCCCTTGACGGTAAAGGGAAGTTGGAGCTCATCCCCAGCTTCACAGTGTACTCATAACAATTTCCTGATTCTAAAAAAAAAAAGAGGAAAGTTAGAAGGAGAGTGAGGGTGGAAAAACTGAGGTCAAATTGGGACTTGCTGAATTCAAGATGTCCAAGAGGCAATTACTGGTGTGAGAGTGAAGGTCAGGAAAGTTTAAGGTGCAAACTAGGCTAGAAATGTCATCTGATCTGTGTGTCTTTACTGAAGGCAGGATTGATATGCTCCAAAGGAATGTATTTAAAGAAAGGCAAATTCTTTTCTTTTAATGGGGTGAGTGGTAAATGTGTGACCCTCATTGTGCCAATGGTTCCACAGAACAACCAATCTTCCCAAGTACACTTGCCAAATAATGAATCTTGAACCTATTAAGCATCATCTAAAAACCTGTCAAACTCTAATTCTCAGTTCTGCTATCATGCTTGCTTTGAAAATGTGAATTCATTCCAACACCAACCAATATTATCAGGGTACACTTTGAATTTCAGGGTTGCTTAGGTGCCATTTTGTCAACAAGAGACAAGAAGACAGTAAATTACACTCCTTCACACATGGTATTATAACCTTCCATTATATTTTAGATTCAGATTACTCTTCTATCATGACTTCATAACTCATAAACTGGAACCTTTCTACTTCCACAAAGAAATGCCACATTGTATTTCTTCTGGTACAGTAGGAGCTGGGGTCCACATCTATCCACTATTTTTCTCCCTCCCTACCACCATGGCCAGGCCATGCTGAGTTGAGCCCTTTTATTCTAGCTGCTTTATTACCGGTAGCCTTTGACTTTGCCACACCAAGCCCTAATTAGCAGCAGCCAGAAGTCAAGGACATGGCTATTATTTATTGTAATATTTAATTTCTTAGCCATTTGCCATGCATAAATTGCTTTTATTAGGCTATCTTTTTTTTTAACATGTCAGAGATGAAAGTTTTTTTCTCCTACAAGATTCACGTCTTTTGGTACAATTTCATTTAGCAGAGCGATTTTTTAGGAACACGTGGTATATGACAAAAGAGTTGACCACATATCCAGTTGAATATCTTTTATATCTATTCTGTCCCACTGATCAATTTGGAGTTTTTTTGTTCAGTGAAAATTTTCTTAAATAGTTGGCATAGTGGATAGAGCACTGGCCCTGGAGTCAGGAAAACCCCAGGTTCAAATTTGGCCTCATAGAGGTGCCAGCTATGTGATCCTAGGTGAGTCACTTAATTTCTGTCTAAATAAGTTTCCTTATAATCGGGATAATAGCATCTACTTACTAGAACTGTTGTGACAATAAAATGAGATAATATTCGTAAAGTACTTTGAAAACCTTAAATCACTATTTTAAGTGCAACTATTATTACATAAACACTCATTAATTTTTTAGTCTGGAAGCACAAGGTACCTTTCATAATCTTTTAAGTGTATCCCTTCATATTCTTAGCCACCTGTTTTTCCATTCAGATTTCACTGTAATTTTGTCCAGTTAAGTAAAGAAATCCCTTTGTATTTTTGAATGAATTTATGTAAAATATATACATTCACTGATAAATATTCATCAAAATCATCCATGAACAACTGAATGTTCCTCTAGCTGTTTAGGTTCTCTTTTATTTTGATCATCACACTTTTATAGGTCTCTTAATATAGACTCTGTATACTTCTAGGTGAATTCTCAAACATTTGATAGTTTTTGTTGATTGGGAAAAAGAATTAAAAATAACAAAATAATTTTGGCAGCACAACAGAGAAAGATACACACTTGTTTATTGCCAGTCAAAATGCAAATTTGCATAATCTTTCTGAAAAAATATCTGGCAATGCACACACAGAAAACAATCCTGTTCTTTGATCCAATAATTCCACTGAGGGTGGGGGGGGCTGTCAATTCAAATATTTTCACAGTAACATATGTAATCACAAAAACAACAAAAACTGGAAAAATACTCATGGAATGTCTAGCCATAGGGGTATAGTTAAACAGTGGTACACTTAATCCCAGAAGGGAGTAAGGATAAAGGGAAGGAGAAATCATGAATTATGGAAAAAATTTAGTAGGAAAAAAAATGGAAAAAAAATCACAAAAAATAATAAACTCTAAAAGCTCAAAAAACAGTAGTACATTAATGTAATTGAATATCATAAAAGTAAAAAATATAAGATGAAAAATACAAAAAATCTCTACAAAATAATTCAAAATGAAAAAACTGAACCTCAAAAATAAAGATACTATCATTATAGAAATGAATGGACAAAGAATGTTGGGGGGGTACTTAGAAGAAGAAACTAAAAAGTGTTGTATGGTTTATGCTTTGAAGTCAACTTTAATATAGTTATAAAGAAAACATAGTTTTGTATTATTGCTTAATGGTGAACGTCTAAAAGAAAATTTTAAAGATGGGCCTAGACAGTCTCTGAGGTCAGATTCTAGGCTTCCTTTTTTAAAAGAAATTATGCAAATGGTTTATAACAGCATATAAAATACTAAAAGAAAAAATTATAAAATCAGTCTACTATGTGCTAATAGCTGTACTTTTGAGGGGAAATAGGATGTCAAAAAATGAAATTATGTTGAAATCATACCACAAAACTGAATAGGAGCCAGACCTAGGGCCATGTATGCGACGATGTGGTATGTGTGCTCCAGTGTGCTGGAGAGGGCTGCTCTGTGTCCCCTCTTCACCCTGCCTGGGACATTTTTTGCATGCCCTGCTCCTCTGCCCAAAAGCCCAATGTGAGTACTTCCTCCCTTCACTCTCTGGGCCTCTGGAGTAATGTGGGGGGGTGGGGGGGAAGAGCTTACAGGCAACCTGAAGGTGCAGTTTGGGCACATGTTCTCTAAAAGGTTCACCAAAGCTGATCTAGGGTCTAGTCTTAACTTTGCCACTGGGTAGCTCTGTAATACTTGGGCCAAATTACTTGGCCTTATGTCCATCTGTAAAATCAGGGAGGTGATCACTATGAATTCTTCGAGTTTTGAAATGCTATGATTTAAGACCATCTGAAGATGTTTCATTGCATAAATGCCTTCATGGTAGTTTTCCCCATCTCTTCCATTTGACAGAAGATCACAAGGGCTTGGAAGAAAGCCAGGTTGTTTTTAGGAATGAGAGAAGTTTCTCTTCCTGAAGAGATAAATGTCTTCTGAGAGGAAATTTAAAGCAGGACATGTTGAGAGAAAAGGCAATTGTGAGAAATAGACACTTTTTCTGAGAAGTTTTGAGCAGCTCACTGTAGACACTTGAAGCCACATGAGCAACTAGGCTCCACTAAAGTCCTACTCCCAAGCCTTATCATATTGGGAAAGTTGGCTAGTAAATTTGGCCTTGGAAAACTACTTACTTCAGGGAGCCAAAGCAAGTGAAAAATAACTCATTTATCCCTAAGAAGGAAAACTAGCTTCTACGAAAAGTCCTACTCCCAAGCCTCATCATTTTGAGGGAAGCAGTGCTGAATTTTCAAAAGCTAACACAGCAAGGGTTGCTCTGTGAGGTCTTACAAGGTAGAAAGGCTTTGAGGGCAGCTAATGGAAAGAGTGCAAGGCCTGGAGTTGGGAGGATCTGGATTCAAATATGGCCTCAGACATTTCCAGTTATGCAAACCTATACAAATTGTTTAACCCTGATCTACCCCTTGCTGCTCTTCTGTCTTAGAACTGATAGTAAGGCAGAGAATGAGAGTTAAAAAAAAAAAAAGTCTTTGAGTATGAGTTCAACTGTGACTCCTATGAGGTTCACTAAAAACAATGGATTTAATAATTTTCCTTACTAGGATAGTGTCTACCAGGTGCAACTCATGAAGATATAATCAATTAAGGCATATAGAGGTTATGATCTTTATCACTGAAGGTAGTTACCCACATTGAAATTGCACATTTTTTTAAGCATCAAAGGAAAGAAAACTAGAATTTTAAGTTCAGCAGGGATAACAGCTAAACAGTTTCTTAGTCAAAGAAAAGTAATTTGCAACCAGGGGGTTGTATTTTTTTTAAATCTTGCCCTCATGCAATAATACATATCATAATTATTACACTTGGCAATTAATGAAAAGTTACTCAACTTCTTTTGAGTTTTTTCCCCTAGAAAAAGCAAGAGTGAAATTTATGCTAAACTTCTGCTTTCCATACCTAGAGTTATATATATATATATATATAGCCTCTAGATTTTATGTTTCTTAAGGATAAGAAATATCCCTTATACTCCTTGGTGTTCTCCAACAGAATTAGGCACAAGGCTTTAATAAAGAGGTGCTCAGTAAATGTTTGTTGAATGAATAACCTGGCTCTCCAAGAGATCAATCAGCAAAAAACAAACAAAAGAAAAAACATCCATAAACTTAGAAATATTTTGGAAAGGGAAATTTTAAAGCATAAAAAAGAAAAAAGAGTAAAAGGAGAACAAATTTTTGAAGTGAGGACAGACAGAGGCCATCTAAAATCCTGATAGAAAAAAACACCGAAAGCAGTCAGGTCCAAAAATCCCAAACCCTGTTTTAATTATGGTAGCCTGCCTCTAGATGGATAATTTCACAGGCTGAGAAATCAAGATGTCATCTCGCACCAGCAAGCCAACCTGAATAAAACACTAACTTTTTGGCAAACAGTTTGCACGCATTAGTTATAAATGTAGACCAAAGCTCACAAGTCAGTCATGCTCAAATATATTTAAAGAATACCCACAAGTCCAGAATGAATGAGCAATATGATTCTGAACTCATGAACTTGATTTTTCCCTTTGGATAAATTAACCTTTGTGAATGGGGACTCTATGGAGCTGAAAATTTTAAACACCAGATTCTGATGAGGATCAATAAAAAAAACTCAAGTCTGCTCAGAAAGATGATAGAGATTTATTAATACAATAAACCAGCAGGAAACATCTCCAGCAACACTGGTTTCTTGAGTCTTTTGGAAGTGTGGGTGACACTGAAGAGAGTGAGGCGTGTACATGCATGGTTCTTTCACTGCAGAAAGCTCTAAAGCATTTCTTCCATAGAAGGAATGGTAGCTTTGGCTTCTGGCTCAATAACTTCCCTGAAGAAATTATTTGTAGGTAATATCCTTGAGATCTGAGGGGAGAAGAAAACAAATTAAGGATATAAAGAAGAAACATGTCGACTTAGGAGTTAGGTTTTCTGTTTCATATTTATCAATGATTTGCTACATGGAACTCTGCAAGTCATTTGTAGGTTCAGTGTTCAAGCTGGAAGGGTCGTTACAGATCACCTAACCTAAAAAAAAACCCAACATTTTACATAGAAGGAAACTGAGGCCAAGAGATGTGATGACTTGTCCATTGTCACACAGAATTAATGGCAAAGTCAGGCATATAACTAAGGTATCCTGAATTCTAGTTCATAGCTCTTTCCATTATATCCATGCAGAATTAAAATATTCATGTTTTATAGACAGAAACAAGAGAAAGCCGAAAATGTGACCTGATTAATCTATAGGGTGGACCATCATGGAATCTAACATTTGCACTGTGGTACCTAGTTCTAGTTCTAGTGAGGTTCTAGTGCAAACCTCACTACATAAATATATGTGTATGTCTACATGAGCTACATACACATACACAGACAGAGCTTCAAAAGTCAGCACAGTTTTAAGCATTAATAACTTCATAAGTATAAATACTACAAACATAAAAACATGTGAAGTTATTTAAAATTTTAAGATACTGATATATTTCTTACTAAAATTCAACATAACCTCCATGCTGGGTTATACATTTTGCTCTAATCATTGTAAAAAATTTCATCAGCTGCTACTCAGTCACTGAGAAGCCTGCATTTATAATCCTAGCCTTAAGAGGGACTGAAATAAAAAACTTAAATTAGCCAAAATTTGCAAATTGAGTGTAAAAATAAATTTAAATAATTAAGCTTAAAATTTTTTCTAAGCTTATAATATTTATACTTCTGGAATTATTAAAAATTAGACCTGCGTTAAGATTTTTGGGACTGTATATGTATAAAATCTATGCATATTGTATAGAGATATATTCTTCCCTCTTCACCATCTCCCGCCTCAAATAGCTCTATAAAGGCACAGGATACAACCCATTCATTATGCCTTCTTTCCTATGCAATTCCTATTTATGTACAACTAAAAGTCTTCCAAAGGAGGTCCACCCAAAGGGTGTGGAGGTCTGTCCTCTGGGTCTTACAGTACCTAAGTACCAGTGCAGATGGAGGGCTATCCACTGGTTATAAGAACTTGTTTTTCTTTTGTTTCACATGAAAAAAAGAATTTTTTTAACTGCTCCTAAAATGTAGTGTTGGCTGCTAAAGTCAAAGCAAATCTGTCAGTTCCTTAAAAAGGGAAGGAGGAAATGTTCAGTATTTTGTAGCAATGCTAAGACGAGCAATGCAAGTTTACAGAGACAAATTTCTACTGAGGGATATTCTAGAGATAGGTAAGACTTTTTTAAAGATACATAAGCAACTTACCTTCTATCTTATAATCAATACTGAGCAGTAGTTACAAGGCAGAAGAGCAGTGAGGGCTAGTCAATCCAGGTTAAGTGACTTGCCCAGTCACAAAGCTAGGAAGTGTCTGAAACCAGATTTGAACCCAGGACCTCCTATCTCCAGGCCTGGCTCTATCCATTGAGTCACCTAGCTACTACAATATGGAACTTTTAATGATAACAGATTTTAGACAAAAAAAAAGATCTACGCAGTACAACACTTTTCCTACTCATCTACAATCAATAATGTCTTAAGTTTGAAGCTGCCTTCACCAGTTTTGTGCTCAAGTTGGAAAAAAACTCTCTTCCCCAAATTTTGTAGGCAGACATCGGACCTTTAGCCTAAACAAATCTAGAAAAACAGAAAAATAAGAGCAAAAGATGTGCTTTTTTTACTTTAAATAATGCTAAGAAGAAATAATCACTCGGAGATGAGGACTTAGAGAAGTGATTTCTATTAATTCTGTAGGTATTACACAAATTTTAATATTTTGAATTTCATGTAATCAAAGTAATGGATTTGTATTAAAGGCTGACAGTTTATGAAATAACATCCCTCCTCACTCTTTCCTTTGTCTAATAAAAACACAAATCTGGTTTGGGATAGCTATAGTTTCCCCTTAATAAAATGTGTGGCTTGTTAAATAATAATAAAAGTAATGTAGCCTCCATTTGACAGTTGCTACAGCTGAACTCTGGATGGACAGTTCTGCATCTGTCTTTGCCCCCAGAGCCTGTGGGTTGGTTGTTCCCATCACCTATAACCCCTTAGGTTGGCTGAGCTATTGCTCATCTGAGAGGTGATTTCCAGGGGCAATGAGCAGAGAATAGTAACAGAATCTTGGAGCTGGAAGAGGCCTAAGAGAACTAATGCAATAGCTCATTTATCATATAAGGGAACTAGAGTCGAAACGAGGAAATTTCATTTGTTTTTTTGATTTTTAAACAAGTTAACAAGGGCATCATATGACCTTCTCAAGAGAATCTCTGTAGGGAGAGTCCAGTGGACACCAGCATTTTAGAATTCTGATGACTGAGAACAATTTTGACCTAAACCTAAAGGGGTCTGAGAGGGAGTCTTTAAAATACTTGGGCCTCAAACAAAAAAAGAATCATGATTTTATGAGAATAGAATCATCTTGGTGTGTTGAAAAGTATTAGACACAGAATCAGGAAACCCGGGGCTAAATCCTGGCTCTGACATAAGGCAGGAGTTTCTTAAGTGTCACAACCCTTTTTGATCTTTGGTTGCCTCAGAATCTCACAGGGCTGTTGTGAGGAAAGCTAACTATAAAGTGTAAACCTCAAAGCGTCTTATAAACAAAAGTTTTATTAACAAGTAATTATTCCTTTGTTCAGGATTTTTTGCATTTGCTTCACAGGAAAAAAAGTCACTGGACATACCACATGAAACTCATCCTTCTCTCTTTTCTGGGATAATTTTCCAGGCTCCAAAAAATCACTTCCATAGCTTAGATATGGTTGTTCCTTACTTTTTATTCATAGCTAACTTTGGACTTGGCCACCATACTTCAGCTGCCTTCTCCTTTCTACTCCTAGAGTAAACCTCCATTGAGAGGAAAGGCCCAACTACTCACATTCTCCCCCTTAACTCTTCAGACTTTTTAGCAATGGTCCCTGCTTCTTCCTCCTTCCTCTCCTGCTCCCCACCCACCCCCTGACTTTTCAGCTCCTTTTTATATATTGTCAACTGCCATTAAAATGAATGTACCTTCAAGACAGGGACTGTCTTTCTCTTTGTTTATTATTTTTATCCCCAGCTCTTTGCCCAGAATCTAGCACATCTTAAGTGCTTAATAAATGCTTCTAATATTTTAATTCAACTTTGCTGAACAGAACACAAAATAAGATTTCTCAGGTCCAATCACATGATAGTTTTGCCTCAAATGATAAAGTTTCTGAGATGCAAGCTATGCCAGTGTGGTTGTCCATGAAGGTAGTATTGCAGAGTGGAAAGAGTAAAGGGCTTGGAGTAAAAATACTGGGCCTCCAGTTCTACGATCCTAAGCTAGAATAGACCTCAGACATCATTCAAACTAAGCCCCTGGGTTTGCAATAAAAAAAACTGAGACCTAGACAAGGTCCCAAGGCAGCACAGTTAGGGTATGAATACAAGTCTTCTGACCTCAAAGCTACGCTCTTTGCATGATGCTAAGCTGTCTGGGGAGTGTCAGAATAAATACTCTGTGCTCTGAACTGCCACTTGCAGATTCTCTCATTAACATCATCACTCAGCAACCTCTCCTCTTTTAAAGTTCATTCAATCCAAATTTATCACCCAATTAAGATTCTGAAAGCTTTTATTTATTGATCTCTAGGATTTTCCTCTTCTCTGAACTGAATAAATTCAGTGTCTTTCTCATAGTCTCTTTCCATCCCAACTCCTGCCTTCCTATGAGGGGATTTCAACATATATACTGATATTTTCTCAAACATCCTACCTTCCAAGTTCCTTGATCTACTCAATTCCCATGACCTCCTCCTACTCCTCAACTACACATAGAAATGGTCATATCCTTGATGTTGCCATCGTCCACAGATCTATCATTTTTTAAAACCCTTACCTTCTGTTTTACTTAGAATTGATATGAATATTGATTCCAAAGCAGAAGAGTGATGATAGGTAACTGGGATTAAATGACCTGCCCCAGGTCACACCTTCCATCTCCAGGTTTTGCTCTCTATCCACTGAGCCATCAAGCTATGCCACTTGGGGACAGCTGGGTAGCTCAGTGGATTGAGAGCCAGGTCTAGAGATGGGAGGTCCTAGGTTCAAATCTGGCCTCAGACACTTCCTAGCTGTGTGACCCTGGGCAAGTCACTTGACCCCCATTGCCTTTAAAAAAAAAAAAAAAAAGAGCTATGCCACTTCCATATTCATTAATTTCATAATGGTTTTATTTGATCATAATCTTTTATTATTCCATCTTTCCCTATGTCTTACTATCCCAATCCCATTCTTTGTTGTCATCATGACCTACAATTCCTCTACCACTTAGTTCTTTCCCAGGTCATCACTCCTGCAATGGTTACACTCCTCGCCTTTCCCTATTTCAATGCCTTGGAGAACAAGCTCAACAGTACTTTATCCTTGACACTCAAATCCCTTAATCCCATACCCTATCACTGATAATGCCTTGTCAAGATTCAACCTTACATTACTTCCATCTTTCAGTCTTGGATTCTATTCAAATGCCACTTCCCTATTCAATTTGCTATCCTAATCACTATAGCAGTCATTATACACCTTTTTTTACCTCTTCCCTGACTCTTTTCAGTGAGAACTTTGCCTCACACAACAAGGGGGAAAAAAGCTCTTCATGGAGAGCTCCTTCTTCTCTCTTCTTCATCTCACATCACTTAAGATATCTTCCCTCATTATCTCCTCTTTCATTCATGCCAGGTTAAGAGGTAGCACTCCTTGCTAAGGAAAGCATCTCAACATTTATCCTGATCCCATTCCATCTCCTCTAGTAGATTGTCCTCTCTATCACCCCTGCTCTCTTACTTATCTTCAATTTCTCCATGTTTGGTGGTTGCTTCCCTACTGCCTACAAACATGCCCATATGATCCCTAGCCTTAAAATACACTCTCCTTGATCCAACCATTCCTCCTAGCTATCATCCTATTGCTCTCCTTTTCTTTGTATCCCTAGCACTTAGTATTACCTCACTCCTAGAGAACACTTAATAGATGCTGATTAGACTGAAAGATCTACTACCTCTAACATAATGACTGTGTGACCATAGATGAGTTGTTTAAACTCTTCTAATGTTCAATATGGTTGTATGCTTTGTAAACAATGAATTGCTATATAAATGGCAACATGTTATTTTTGTTCTTTATAAGTAATTCCAGATGGATATTAACAGTGCCAATCACATTAGGTTTTTAATTTTTTCCTTTTATTGCAATACTAACAATATAGAGGCAGTGTGGTATTGTAGATAGGCTCAAAGCTAAGAAGACCTGAGTTCAAGTCTCACTTTGCCTCCTGAGGTCTACTGGAGCTCTGTGACCCATAGTAAATATATCAGTGCTCCAGGTAACTCTAATCCTTTAAACTGCTGAAAAGGTGCCACTCTATATTGGTAGAAAGAATTCCCTTATCCTGGAATCTGATACCAGTAGTGTCACCTCAAGAAGAAACAGATCCATGAAGTCAGCAGACTGACTTAAAAAACAACAAATTAATATTGTCTGTGTTGTATTATTTTTAAATTTATTTTAACATTTCCTGGATGCATTTTAATCTGGTTCTTGCCTCTAATGAGATTTGACACTTCAGATCTATACTACTGAAATGACAGGTTCAGAATGTTATCCTAAATAACATCAACATCATTAATCATTATACATAAGTTTTCTTTTTAGCTACAGTCAGTACTCTCAGGGGAAATGTGAAATGTTTATATTGCCATCCCTGCTACCCGAATGCCACTTGAACATCTGTTTGATCAAATGAAGACAATAAGAAATCTATTTATTCCTCTCCCACCAACAGATAAGTGCACAGGCACGGACATGAAAATCTCTGCCACATCTTCCTTTTAGGGACAGTTTAAGGATTTCACCTATTTCTAGGTCAAAAGGATAAGCAGAAGGGGGCAGGTGGGTAGCTCAGTAGATTGAGTCAGGCCTAGAGACGGGAGGTCCTAGGTTCAAATCCCGCCTCAGACACTTCCCAGCTGTGTGACCCTGGGCAAGTCACTTGACCCCCATTGCCTACCCTTACCACTCTTCTGCCTTGGAGCCAATACACAGTATTGACTCCAAGACGGAAGGTAAGGGTTTAAAAAAAAAAAAAAAAAGAAGACAAGCAGGTACAGTGTACAAAGGCTATAAAAACCAATTCTCCAAATCAGGCAGGACTGATAGGATACCTATACATTTTGCTGGCCAGAGCATTCCAGTGTACTCTGGGACACAATAATGGAATTTTACACTCTTTCATGGCTAGAGTATTTCAAGTGCTTGTAATCCTTAAAGGAAAATTCCACTTGTTTGGAATAGTCAACAAACATCAGAAGTTTGGTTTAGCATAAAAGGTAATGGGCTTGGAGTCAAAAGACCCCCTTGTTCTAACAGAATCAATTTATTCATTATTGGTCAGTCATTTAATCTCTTGGAACTTCAGTTTCCCTATTAATCAGTCTATCGACAAGCATATATTAAGCACCAACTAAGTGCCAGGCACTGTGCTAGGCACTAGGGATACAAAGCCAAAAAAAAAAAAAAATGCTCTAATTCTTGCTGCTTTCTAAAAAATGAAAATATTACATAAACTACTTACCTTAAAAGATAGTACTGTTAGGGAAACAGTTTATGAACTAGAAAATGTTATATAAATTGGTAGCTATTATTCTTAATACCTTACCTAGGTTGTTTCCACCTTTTATTGCCCAACAAAGACAGTAATGCTGCATAAGTTGCTCAAGAAGCTCCATTTCATCAAGGAATTCAAGTGCTTCTATCCTGTAGGAGAATTGTTTTTAGTCTAAGTGTAGTTTGTTTACTTGCAAACAATAAAACTTTTTTTTTCTCACACATGTACAACATTCAAAAGCAAAATTTATTTAAATGTCATGTGAGGTAATTAGGGAGAGAAAAGAGATATTTTTCCTTTTTTAAAAAAAGTTATATCGTATGTATGTTTACATGAGCATAAACATGAAAAACAGAAATGAGTTATAATTACAAATATTTAGATTAAAATACATGTTTTTCTTCAGAATTCACACAATGTAAATGCTTTTTCTCTTTCATAAGTACATATTAATAAGGAAAAAGACAATCTGAAGTTTAAACTTAATGTTCTATAACATGTCTTGATATTGTCCATATAGATTACTAATTTGAGTGTTTAATTTCTTAGAAGCAAATTCAGCTATTATAATTGTAGACACAACTGTTCTGAAAACAAAATATTTGCAAGAGAGTCATAAAAAGAACACTGGACTTGGAATCACAAAGCCTGAGATTGAATCCTGATTCTGGCACTACTAGCATTATGATCTTAAAAAGGCTATTTTATCACTTTATGCCTCAGAAGCTGCCAGTTCCTCTTCTGCAAAATTATGATTCCAGAATCTGCACATTTTGTAGATGAGGAAAACTGAGAAGATAAGTGACTCATACTTCTTACCTGTAACATGGCCATTCTCAGGATTAAATGAGAATAAATGCAAATGAAGGCCATTGTAACCATAAAGCACTTAACTAAGAGGAGTTATTTTTGCTGTTACTACTACATCAGCACAATTTGGGTGCCCTGTGTCTTTTATCCTATGAATTAAACTTCAAGAAATCTACCCAGAATGCTGACGGAGTCTTTTCTAGGTATTATCAAAATTTTTTTTTGTTTTCATAGCAGAATCTGAGCCCCACAAAGCTGTTTTAGATAATAACTCATATTATTCTCTCCAATTTGGGATGCAAAGAAAATTTCCCCCAAAAAAATAACCAACCAAATTTCTTAATGACTATGAGAATTTAAATACTTTATAACTTTGCTCTAGCCCTGTCCTTGGAGGACCTTAGGAAGGAACCTTAAAAGATTGTTTCATCCATCCCCCTAATTTTATAGGAAATCACTGAGGCTCCAAGTAAATTGACCTGCCAAAGGTCACACACAAATAGTAGTAGGTAGCAGAGCTGGAATTTGAAATGATGTTCCTCAGACTCTAGACACAGTGCTCTTTCCATTGAATCAGCCTGACATTTGTTGACGAACTGATCAGCAGAATTAGGTTATGGAAGAGTTTGCTTTATTAGCAGGACAAATCTACAGCACCAATAGCATTAGAATCTAGGAAGATGCTGCCAAAGGAGGCACACCAAGAAAGGAGGGAGGAATGTAAAAGAGTCACAGGAACAACCGGGGGGTACATTAAGGCCCAGAAAATAGAGCCAAAAGATTATGTTGGCTTTAAAGGAACAAAAGGTAAAAAGGGGGCATTCTCTTTGCCCTTAATGCGATAGAATGCAGAAATATTTTGATGAAGAGGAGTATATGTCTAGCCTGTAGTACTTTTTCCTCCCATAAGGCCACAATTGTTCACTGAACCTCTGCTATATGTACAGGCCCATACTCGGCACATTTTTCAGTCTACATCCCAGATTCCCAAGTGTGAAGAAGGTATAATGGAGTGAGAAAAGCCTAAGTTTGAATCCTGCCACAGAGAGTATTCTATGACTCTGGGCAAGTCATTTCACCTCTCAGCCTCAGTTTCCTCATCTATAAAAGGAGGATAATAATACCACCTATTTCACAGAGTTGTGAGAATTAAATGAGATAATGGATGCAAAGCGCTTTGCTTATCTTAAGGCACTATATAAATGTTAGACATTAGCTTTTATTTGCAAGTAACTTATTTTAAAGTGTTATATTGGTGCTTTTTCTTATTGTTATCACTTCCCATTGACTCATTCATATCTCCCAATAGCACCCTCCCTTGTAAAAAGTATAGATAAGTAAAAGAAATTTATATATTGACTGTGTCTATAGTACTTATAGATGGAACCTGTTATTATTAAATGATATTATTAAATGAGTCACTTTCTCCTAAATCTTGTGTTTTATATTCTTGATCCTTGTGGCCTAAGCTAAATTCCTATCTACTTTATAGACCCCTGATAAAGGCAAGAGCCTTAATAAACAAGCAGTAAAAGAATGATCCAGATTAGCATCTGCCTTTATATCTGGTCCCCCAGACCATGTAGCCTTGCTGGTTCTCTGAGGTTATGAATTTAAATTACTACAGATGTTCTCACATAAAGATGGTGTTTGGGGTTATATTCTATCCAATCCAGTAGCTTCACTGATCTCCTCTATTAACCACCTTGTGTGTTAAATCTGAATTTGTTTTTAAGATATTTCACAAGGCAATCGCCTAAAAATCCAATGAGATTTGCTAATGCATTCAGGATAAAGGAAATGTCAAGTTAACCAAGACTATTCAACTTAATTCTGCTTTCTAAATCTAACTACTAGCTGAAGGAAAAGTAGCAAGTATCCTTATCCCTGAACCATCATGGTAATAAGGCAGGAAAAAAGAGAACAAATCATATTTGCAAAAGAAAACAAAATTTTTAATCTCTCCAAAGACTCTAGTCACTAGGTTTTAGAAGCAGAATGCTTAGAAATGGAGAAGGGAAAGTCCCACTTTTCAGATCACTTCTGAAGCACTGTTCCTTTTCAAAGGGACAATGATAAACAAAGGCAACAACCAGGAGGGTAAAGTATCCAAAAAACTTGGCTGAAGAGATAAGACTTTATAAAGAGATAAGAAATTGATCTTAAAAATACATGAAGGGATGTGGATATAACTCAGAAGGATTGAATTATTCTACGTGGTCATGCAGGCAAAATTGTTGCAGGAAGGCATATTTTAGTTCAACATAAGAAAGTTGTTTCTAATAATTAGATGTATCCCCAAATGGAAATGACTGCCGATAAAAATATAGCAAAACACAGGAAGTATTCAAGTGAAGGCTGGGTAACACATTGAGAATGAGGGCATGACTGGATCAAACTTTAAAAAAAATTCTTACCTTTTGCCTTAGAATTAATACTGTGTATTGGTTCCAAGGCAGGAGAGTGGTAAGGGCTAGGCAATGGGGGTTAAGTGACTTGCCCAGGGTCATCTGGATAGAAAGTATATGAGGTCAGACTTGAATCCAGAAACTCTCATCTATAAGTCTGTCTCTCAATCCACTGAGCCACCTACCTGCTCCCATAAAGTCCTTTTAAACTGTAGGAGATTGTAATTCTTTTTCTCTCCTTAGTGAGCTCCTGCCCTTTAGAATGTGAACTCCTTGAGGGCAAGGGCCAATTTGCCTTTCTTTATATCCCCAGAGGTTAATAAAGTGCTTTGCACATGGTGAGGTGCTTAATAAAAAGTTGTTGACAACTTAGCTAAAATTATGGATGACCTTATAGTAGTTCTGGGATTTATTGATTACTTCTATTCCAAGTGTTGCTTTCAGGTATTTCCATGTATAACTGTTTATTCTGACCAAAATAATCTGTTTGACAGGACAGCTAGATAAAGTAGGAAATATAGTTCTGGGCCTGGAGTCAGGAAGGCTTGAGTTCAAATCTAGCCTCAGATACTTACTAGCTTGTGTGATCCTGGGCAAGTAACTTGACCCTGTTTGCCTCACTTTTCTCATCTGTAAAATGAGCTAGAGAAGGAAATGGCAAATCACTCCAGTAGCTTTGCCAAAAAACAAAACAAAACAAAACAAAAAAAAAAAACCCAAAAGGAGTCAGGAAACAATTGAACAAAAACAAAATCTGGTTGGCAAAAACTTCTCAAATATTAATTTCTCTAGAGCTATCTAGAGAGGTTTCCTTTAAATGAATAGGCTTTTATTCTAAAACTTATATTCTTAGTTCTTTTCACATTAATAGATAATAAATATGGTATAGGGAAGGGGAAGTGATAGTCATAAATAACAAAATTCTAATAGAGAATAAAGCTTATTCAGTATAAGCATATAATCAACTACCAGAGAAATACTCAGGAAGAGATTTCCACTTATTAAAAAAAAGAATATGTCAATACCTGCCAACTTCAGCTCGTGGTAGACTGCTATATAATTCCATCATGTCAATGGCAAAAGCTTTCTCCCATCCATTTGACAGTAGACGCTGTTTCTGGAATGTGCAAGTGCAGATAAAACAGAACCAATATATTGAATCAATTCAATTCAAACACTCTTAAGCACCTACTATGAGAACTGTTCTAGATACTGGTATGATACAACACAAAAATTCAGCAATCTCTGACCTCAAAGAGTTTGCATTTTATGGAGAGTAAAGTATGGTCTTTAAAATCATTTAGGGGGGTTGGGGAGGGGGGAGAGAAGCTGAGTGGCTCAGTGGATGGAGAGCCAGGCCTAGAGACAGGAGGTCCTGGGTTTAAATCTGGCCTCAGATACTTCTCAGCTGTATGACCCTGGGCAAGTCACTTAACCCCCATTGCCTAGCTCTTACCACTCTTCTGCCTAGGAGCCAATACACAGTATTGACTCTAAGACAGAAAGTAAGAGTTTTTTAAAAATTTCAAAAAAAAAATCATCATAGGTTTCTTGAAAAACTACCTCCTTCCATGAATCTGCTCCAGTTCCTACTGTTCGCTGCTTTCTGAATTCCTATAGTCCCCATTGTCTATATTGCATAATTTAGTACCTGATTAGAAACTTATTGTTCTCTGGCTTAATACCTCAGAGTCACCTGGCTAGCTGTTTGAATTAGCTGGGATAGTCATTTAATTTGTGTGAGACTCAGGCTCTTCAGTGTTAAAATGAGGTTCATAATACATGACCTACCTCACAGAGTTATTATAAGGAAAGTACTTTTGTAAACCTCCAAGGGCACTATAAATAAGATCTATGATCATTCTTTAAACATCCCTTCAATGAATCAGAGAATTTCAAGGCTTGAAGGGACTTTACAGATTATCTAATCTAAACCTTCCATTTTATAGGTGTACCTACATCTTTTCTTCATGTCCCTGTATAGTATGGCATTGACTTCTGCTTATCTATCACTGCCCTCAGTACTTATTGACATAATTTGCCCAAAGAAAGAAGAGAAATATCAAATTAGGCTGCATTTATACTGATCATATAAAATTAATCGAGGGCCTAAGAATGTGGGCATAAACACACAAAGAAACCTTTTTTTCCAAAATCATATCTCTATACCCATTCCTGGCTATAAAGAGAACTTTGGTTCCTATCACTACACTGTAAAGCCTCAACCAGCTCTGTAGAAGTTTTTCTCCAACTGTGAAGCTTGAGTATGTGACAAAAAGCAATACTGTCTTAAAGCAGATTAGGATTTGGAATGTGTAGGAGTAGAGATTTAGGATCCTCACAAAATCCAATCAGTTAAGAGTATAAGAAAATTTCTTATAAACTTTTCATAATTCTTTTACAAATTGATGGTTGCAGAGAGGAAGTAAAATACTTGCTAATCGATTCAAGGATCTAACAATTGCCACTGGGTCAGGATGTAGCTACTGAAAGATATCATACTTAAATGTACAATCAAAATCTGTCAATATTTTTTAAATGGCATGTCCATAAAATAATATAGTCCACAGTTAATTTCCTTAAAATCAAAACAATCTTGGTAGTTTCTTTTATATATAGTTCACCAAATACCTAGAAGTTCCATACACAAATTACCCATCATCTTCTCAATTTCCTCATCTATATGATGACAGGATTAGTCTCACCAATTGTTATGGTCCTTTCCAGTTCAATGCTTTCAAAATAAGTAGTATGTACATAATTATTTATAATAATATGTAGTTTTTATATATAAGTAGTCATATTCAACTGAAAATAAATGGATTATCAGGAAGGTAAGAAGAAAGACATATAAGAGCAGAAATCCAAGAGGGACTTAAGGAAAATTAAGTCTTAAGTCCAAAGGAATTCCAGAATGGGTGTCTAAAAATTAAATTAGGTTATTTTTGAGGATATGTTCAGAAGGGATGGGCAAATTGGTCATAATTGTGGGCAGGGTTTGGGACATATAGGGCTAGATCCTAAATGTTTATAATTAATATAATTTTCCTACAAAAGAGCTGTCTTGAGAGTTTTCTGGAAATAATTGTTCACAAGGAAAGGTTTCCTCCAGATGAGAGTACCTCTAGGATAAAAGTATCATAAGGCATGTTTGCCAAATAGTTGAATTTGTCAATAAAAGAGAAAAAAATCAGTATGGTTATCTGGATGGGGAATTGGAAATAAAAATTCAGATAGTAATATCTACTATTATTTGATAGTAGATAATTCATGGGAAAAAGGAGAGGTTATGATGAATAAAGTATCGTAACAAAAAACAGTCCAGAACAAGGCTCCAATCAATTACATGTCTGCCTTTCACACATCTAGTTCTGAGGAACCAGAATCTAATCTTCTCCCATCCTCCTCAGGCATTTTATACATGTCTAACACTATGAAACAGTGCTCTTACAATACATTAAACTTTTAGGCAGATATCTTTCACATATCCAAAGGTTTTTTCATTATAGGGTAGATATAGGGCCCGGGCTGTGGTTTCATTAATATAAGGAACATATTCTCTGACTGCAAACACTCTGATTCCCTCGTCAATGCAGGTCAGTGACCTTCTCTGCGACTGATGGCTTTAAGAGGTTTACCTAGGGCTCTGACAGGTTAAATGATTTAATCAGGGTCAAAGCCATTATGTGTCAGAAGTAGGACCTAAACCCAGATCTTCCTGATTCTAAGGTCAACTCTTTCCACTATGTTGCAAGTACCTCATTTTCACTATAAAAATCATTTTTAAATTCTCCATGAAAAATTTAAACATGTCTTTATACATAAAATGTGCATTAATTATGGGACTATTAGCAGTTTATTAAATCACCTGCACAAAAATATTCCAACAGCTATTACACTATCCACTTTTGTTTACATGGATATGAGGCTGCTTAAATAATTAGGTATTCAGGAAATTCCTACATTTATTTTATCTGTAATGGAAAAACTGACTTTTGTTGACAAAAACTATATTAATGCTTTGCTTTCCAACCTGAGATTCTAAAGATTTACAGGTTTCAACTCCAGCCAGGTCACACTGTCTCCTGCGAAGGTTCTCAACCATGATCTGCCCAAACTTATCATCCATATTAACCTAGAAAAAGAGAAAATCAGGGCATTACAAAAAGGATTTTAAAATTAAGTTGAGGAATAGTGGAAAATGTTAGGTAGACAATTTATAAACGGAAACTTCCCATGAATGAAGTAATATGGTTGCATTAAACTTCTTTAATCCAGTCCCTCTACTGAGGATCTCAACAAGATTATTTATTCATATTAACAGTCAAGTAAGATGGCTATCTACCTTAATATCCCAAATTCATCAGAAGAAAGAAAAAACAGGCTTCTATCATTAGCAGCAGCCCACATTATCATTAAATGGATATCTCTGTTTAAAAACTCCAACTTGATTTTATTAAATATTTCAGACTCATTAAAAGAGCTCTCACTTCATACTTAAGATACATCCAAATCCACTGCCTAAAATAGTAGGTTCTTCATCAAAACTACTCACGATTTAGCTGAAAAGTCATTAGGAAACAAAACCTTTAAATATAATTGAACTTTGGCAAAAGACTCAAACATATTCTCTCATTAATAATAACATCTTATATTTTTTCAAGGATTCACTATGCCAAGATCAGTTCTAGTAAAAGTAACAATTCTTAATTCCACTAGAAAATTATTTTCATACAAAATAATGCACCTAAACTTTACATCTTTTTTAATACTCAATTCATCTTGATGAATCTACTATTTATATCAGTGAAATACTAGAATCTAATTCAGATTAAAATACACACTGATAATGTCAACAAATCTGACCATATAACTGACTATATCAACAACCAAACCAACAGAAATCACATGATTATCTCAAAAGATGCAAAAAAAGTCTTTGACAAAATACAACACTTATTCCTATTGAAAACACTAGAAAGTATAGGAACAGATGGATCTTTCCTAAAAATAATAAACAGTATATATTTAAAACCATCAGCAAGGATCATCTGCAATGGGGATAAGTTAGAAGCCTTCCCAGTAAGATCAGGAGTGAAGCAAGGATGCCCATTATCACCTCTATTATTTAACATTATACTAGAAATGCTAGCATTAGAAATTAGAGATGAAAAAGAAACTGAAGGGATTAAAGTAGGCAATGAGGAGACTAAACTATCACTCTTTGCAGATGATATAATGGTCTGCTTAAAGAATACAAGAGAATCAACTAAAAAGTGAGTTGAAATAATTGCAGGATACAAAATTAACTCACATAAATCATCAGCATTTCTATATATTTCCAATACAACTTAGCAGTAAGAGTTAGAAAGAGAAATTCCATTTAAAATCACCCTAAACAATATAAAATATTTAGGAATCTATTGGCCAAGACAAACACAGGAATTATATGAATAAAACTACAAAACACTTTCCACTGGAATACATGTTCCACTGGAATAAATAACTGGAAAAACATTAATTGCTCATGAGCTAATATAATAAAATAATAATATAATATAATATAATAAAAATGACAATTCAACCCAAATAAATTTACTTATTACTTATTCAGTGCCATACTTATCAAACTACCAAGAAACTTTTTTATAGAATTAGGAAAAATTATAACAAAGTTCATTTGGAAGAACAAAAGATCAAGAATATCAAGGGAACTAATGAAAAAAAAATGTGGATTGGGGCCTAGCTGTGCCAGATCTTAAACTGTACTATAAAGTTATGATCATCAAAACAATATAGTACTGGCTAAAAGACAGAAGGGAAGATCAATGGAATAAAGAATAGGTACAATTTTTAGAAAGGAGGAGAGGAAAAGGGAGAACAATCCACATAGTAGAAACAACTGGAGGCACAGCACAAAGGTAAGGACAGAGAGAACAAGAAGGCAAGGAAACTAAATGGAATGGAGGGACTAAAGAAGGAATTAATAAAAAATAACATTAGCAGGGGAGAGGAGGGATGGTTTATATAGAATGTCTTGAAAGCCAAACTGGGGAGTTTTAGATTTAATTCTATTGGCAAAGATTTGTAAGTATAATAAAGATAAAAATAGTCTTTTAGAAAGCTTAAATAGGAAAGATCAATTAGTAAGATTAGAGTTGTAGCAAAAGGAATAGAGCATAAAAAAGAAAATCTGAGAGCTATTGTGAAAAATTCACAGGAACAGGGAAAAAACTAGTCCTACCACAGAAGATATTAAGGATAAAGGAAGAAGAAGATTAAAAGATAACTTCAAGGCTTCTAGTCCAGAAGAATAATGTTGCCAAGAACAGAAAATGGAAAAATTAAGCAAAAAAGTTAGCATTGGTAAGAATAGTGGTAGTAGGGATCTAATTTCAGACGTGTGGCACTTGAGGTAGTGGCAAGCCCTTTAAGTGGCGATCATATCACAACAAAGAATTTTAGAACTGGAAGGAACCTTACAGAATACAGAATAAGTCTCTATAGTTTGTAGATGATAAAGCAAGTTAATTGACTTCTCTAAGGTCAAACAGGTAATCACTGGAAAAGATAGTAAGAGAAAACAAACTGGAAGCTAAGTCATGGTTGATGAATTTGGAAGTAAGTATAAAGATGATAGATATAAAATAAGTCAGATATTCTTAGTGACAACATAAGAGCAGAAGAGAAACAATTTGAGTAAATATGCACAGATGGTGGGTAGGAATAAGAGTCAGCAGAGGACACAGAAAGTCAAAGCAGTAAGCAAAGAACCACTAGACATTAGAAAAATAAAATATCATGGAAGCCACAGCAAGAAGTTTCAAGAAAGAGAAGTTCGTGTTGGCTATAAGAGGAGAGTCAATAGTAAGAGGAAAGCTGTTTTTTCAAGATGACAAACACTTAAGAATACTGGTAGAGAAAATGGAAAGAGTCAATGGAGAAGAAGAAACTACGGAAGAAATGGTAAATGCCCACCAGAATTTTGCACAAAGTTTACACTGCTGCAGATTGTTACCTGTTCGTAGTTTATGAACATCGCTGTTTCAAAAGTGTTGGCTGCCCATTTTAAAAGATTTGCTGACTGCTCCGGTGTCATGTAAACCAGTACACATTCTGCTACCAGCAGAGTTGGTAATCTTAAGAGAGGGAAAAAAAAAATTTAGCTTGTTAAATCAATTTGGATTAACATATATTGACCAACAGAGGGCAGCTTACACCACAGGGAAACTAGAAGTATGTAGCCACATTAACACAATATAGTAAATCTCATCATAATCAATAAATATCATTACATGTAAAAGTTTCTGTCAACAGTAGTGTCAGGCTTGAAGAAAACCCACTATGTGGAAATATATAGAAATAATATACTATGGAAATGATTTATCACATGATACAGGATACCTCAGTTTGCCAGTCTTCGGTATACAAAACCAAAGACTATAATCATAGTATAATAAATTTGAAAGTGTAAGGAACTTTGATGATGTTTTTATAGATGAAGAAAAGGTTCAGAGAAATTATGTGGGCCTAAGTGGCAACAAAGGAACTAGCAAGAGAAAGAACTAAAGATAGTGGAGAAGTTTTAAAAGGGATCAAGGAATACCTCTGTACTCTGGAGATTATCAGAAGGAATAAAATGTTTCTTTTAAAATGCAAGGACAGAATTTTAAAAACTTTTGAAAAGAAAAAGTTAGAGGATTTGAATCTTCTAATTTGCCATCAAATATCTGAAGAAAGCACTGAGATCATCCAAATCTTCACTTTACAAACAGTGAAAATGCATTTTTCTGGAGACTTGGCCACAAAAGCTACTATCAGAAGAGAGAAGACTAAGAAAAGATTGGCTAGAAAAACAAATTTTGTGACATATGAAAGAAAAGAAAGAAGAAAATGGCTACTTGTCCTCCAAAGATGGGCAGTGAGACTCCAGGGGTGCTTCTGGGTAATAGATCATCCAGTAAAGGTGCAAGAATAAGGAGATACATAGTAGCAGTAGAAGATTCACTTCCACAGAGTACTGAATCAACTATCTATCCACTTTGTGATAACAAGTCTGCTCTCTTCCTAGGGCTTGTATATAGGACATGACAGAGAATTTTCCAAGACTTGTCAATCTGATAACTACCCATTTCTAGGTAAAACTGATACTGCGAAAAGAAATCTAGAAAGCACTTCCAAGGATTATAAACAATAATTAATAGATTAATGTCAACTTGGAAGAAGATTTCTATGATGATATCCCAGCGATATGTGGTTAGCCCCATGCTGATGAACCTTTCTCATCAACCACAGCAAACATCCTAGCCTTATAACACAAATCTGGGAGGACTAACTAATATACTGAATGACAGATTTAGGATAGCTAAAATGTCTGACTAATTTTAATAAGGTAAAATTTAATAGGAATAAATATCATGTCTTACACATGGGTTCAAATTAATCAATTCCATGAATACAAAATGAGAAAGGTGTGGCTGGGTAGGAGTTTGTCTGAAAAAGAACTAATTTAAAATGAATCAAGAAGGGGCAGCTGGGGTAGCTCAGTGGATTGAGAGCCAGGCCTAGAGACGGGAGGTCCTGGGTTCAAATCCGGCCTCAGCCACTTCCCAGCTGTGTGACCCTGGGCAAGTCACTTGACCCCAATTGCCTACCCTTACCAATCTTCCACCTATAAAGTCAATGCACAGAAGTTAAGGGTTTAAAAAAATAAAAAAAAAAATTGTATATATATATAAAATGAATCAAGAGTGTGAGGGGCAGCTGAATGGCTCAGTGGATGGAGAGCCAGGCCTAGAGATGGGAGGTCCTGGGTTCAAATTTGACCTCAGACATGTCCTAGCTGTGTGACCCTGGGCAAGTCACTTAACCCCCATTGCCTAGGCAAGGGTTTAAAAAAAAAGTATCATATGGTTGCCCCTCAAAATTCAAGTAATCTTGGGCTTTTTTTAAGATGCACATGGTATCCAGAAGAGTTCTGCTATACTCTGCCTCAAAGACTGTCCAGTTTTGGGCACCACATTTACAAATATCATTAATAAGCTAAACCAGATCCAAAGACAGATGGTCAGAGTGGTAGATACCAAGAATATGCCATACTGTATAAGAATTTGGGAGAATCCATTTAAAAGTATATATATATATTTTCTATGGACACATGGGGACCTTTAAACTACATTTCCCGTGGTCCAATGGGTTTCCAGTTTCCGGTTCTTTGGGCGTGGGGATGCCTGCGTCCCCACGCATAGGACAGTTTAAATGGGCGGAGAACCAAAAGTAAGGCCTCTTGACCTTCCTGAGGGCTGGCTAGAAGATGGGCTCCGGCGGTAAATATAAAAGATAGGCACGGTCTTATATATATTTTACCAGCATGGCCATGGCTTTAAACTACTAATTTCTATATTTACATCAGTCTTTATTATTTTTAATCATAACAATGATGGCAACCATACGAAGTTTGGAATTCAAATTCTCAATTTTCCAGATAGCCTTTCAGAAACGATAGCCAAGCTTGCTTTTTTGCCTGGCTCAGCTCTTTTGAGCACCTTTTTTAAAAAGGGAACTGGCTTTCCTAGCCATGCTTTCGCTATAGTCCAGCCAAAACCACCTTGGAAGGTCAGGCCAGCCGATTCTGGCTTCTGGCTTTAAAACCAAAACACCGTTGCCCAGCCAGTGTGCCTCTGCTGCGGCTTCTGACTCCTGACCTGGACTTCATCCCTGCCAGTACAGACCACTGCCTCACGTTCCTGCCAGTGCCCCAGTGCCTGTGATCTCTGCAGCTTTTCCTGTGGTCTCATGTTCCTGCCGCAAGCCCACAAGTGCAGACCATTTCTGTGGATTCAGAATCCTGAGATTTCCGAGAAGCGACTCCCTCCCTGACTTGCTGAACGTCGCCGTTCAGCTTCAGCTCTGCTGATAAAGACTTGGGAAGTATATTCCCCTTTCCCCCTACTCTCTTGCCTTTGCACATGTTTCTCTAAAGACCTAATTTAGGCACCCCCCCACCCCCATAAGCTCTACACGTGGGATTTTCTACAAAACTGACCTAAGCTTTTCTCTAGCCCCGAGCCCACGACCTGACCCCACGTGGACCTAGCGTCTGAACCTTGAACTAGCGTTTACCCTTAATCGGGCCGCATGGCCTATACACCCCCATACCTACTCAGAACTTTGAACTTTAAAAAAACCCCTTAAACTCAGCAGAACTCAATCAGAAGAACCTTAAATTGAACCAGGGGTGGACTTTTAAAGCTCAGAACTGAATGAGTTTTATTTCTGTTTTAAAGAGACTGTATCTTACTGTATTTTGCTAATTAGTTTTGTAAATTAATCTTGCTTATTTTGTTGATTTTCCTGTAGCACTGAATCATTTTAAGTTAATGAAGTTTGTGGCTGCTAGATTAATTCTGTTTGTGATTTTATTGTAACTCCCAAATAATGAGAAAAATCTATTAGAACTGGTAAGAGGTTTTGACCAGCTTGGTAATCTGATACTCACATATTTCCTACACATTTTTAAAGTTGCAAATTGCCTTATGTATACTGGATTTATAGAGCACATGTCTTTTAAAATTTATTCTGTCTTGGTAATTGTATAGAACCTTGGAAGTTTCCATGCCTTGAGAATTAACTTGTAATTTTACAAGAGATCTTTTTAACTTTTACTTTAAATCCTAAAGAATTATTGTCTTAAAGGATAAGATTTTATATATTTTATTATAAGAGAAATTATTGCCTTAAATGGGTAGAAGCATAAAATTTCCTACCCGGGATTGTATTTTAAAACAGGAAAGCCAAGGAGCTCCTGTATATTCTTATCTCAGGATAATTTAGACCAGAAGGTTTCTTTTTTTTTAACTATCAGATTTTGCTATGGAAGCAATAACAGAGTTTGTTGAGAAACTCTTAGCCAAGATTTAAAAGTTATAACAAGTATATGATTTTTAAACATCATTGTTTATTGTTTTAGAATGTGTTACTGGAAATTATGGTACTCTATCTGAATGTGCATTGTGAATCTGCTATTTGCAAGATCCATTTTCTCTCACAGAAAATCTCATTTTTGGGTAACATAACCCTTCTAGTTCTAAGCTATATATATATATATATATATATATTTTCGATTTTTAAAACATTCTTTTTTTTTTATTAGAGCAATTGATTTTTCCTTTTTCTCATCTTGTACTGGAAGTACATATATAATCATTATTTATCCTTTTTCTGATTCTAAAGCAATATAAGCTTAATGCAAATACCTGAGCCCGAGACTGAGAATATGGGACTGTGATTTAATGCCTTTCTGTCTGATTCCAGGAGAAGGGAACGTAAAGCCGTTAATTAGTGCTAAGAAAGCACATGGTCAGAGACTTGACTAAAAGATCTGCATGGATTGCAGGAGTTCTATACCAATACTTTAGGGATTGGAAATTGGGGTTTGAGTCCTGGAGTCCCAGTCTTTTCTAAAACTTTAGAGGGCGTGGGTCCCCTCAACTTAAATTCCTAGGCCAGCACCTAAGATTGGTTATTTATTTGGTTCACTTCCCTGAAAAGCTGATGGCAAATCAGATCAGAGAGAGACAGTTTCCCTTAAGTCCTGGCCCTAAATGGGTAATAGCAAACTGCTTAAATCATTTTCATTGGGCCTTGATTCAAAGGCCTGTTTATTTTCTCTACATTTTTTGCACATTTTACATTTCATTCACAAGTTAATTTTTTCTTTTTTTTCCCCTTGAATTTTATTCTTTTTATTTATTTTTTTTTTTTGCCGATTGATTTCATACAACCCCCGTGACTCAGCCACTCATCCTTAGCAGACCTGAGGTACCCTTTTCAAAGAAAAAAAGGTGTGTTTAGAATTTACCTCAGAGGGATGTGTGTTTTTTAAAATTCGATAATATCAAAATATATGTATATTTAACTCTTTTAGGAGTAATTTCAGGGGGAACTGTATAATTCTCAGAAGAAAATGTATGTTTTATAATCTATAATGTTTAGTTTAAATTCTTTTGAGAATAATTTCAGGATAAGAATCTTGGCATCTCCCCAGAATCCAGAAGACCATCTGTTTGGTGAAGACACCATGAAGATGCCTGAAAAGCCTTCACTGTACCATGAAGACCAAAATTTGAACCCTTGGGGTGCAGTTAATTGAATTTATGGGTAGTTTAAATTGAACTGAATGTATTGTTTTAAATGTACATTATTATGCCAATAGGGGAATGCCCCCAAATTGGTTTTTTGTCAATGCGGCTAATTTTATCCATTCATTCATCTATTTCTTTTATCCCCAAATTCCTGAAAATAAGAAGTTGTCTATGTTTACATATCCAGCGAAGAAAAAGGGCCAACCTTTTTTTTGCTGGATCTCAGGGGGAATTGTATAATTGGAATTTTGGAGATGCCATTTAAAAGTATATATATATTTTCTATGGACACATGGGGACCTTTAAACTACATTTCCCGTGGTCCAATGGGTTTCCAGTTTCCGGTTCTTTGGGCGTGGGGATGTCTGCGTCCCCACGCATAGGACAGTTTAAATGGGAGGAGAACCAAAAGTAAGGCCTCTTGACCTTCCTGAGGGCTGGCTAGAAGATGGGTTCTGGCGGTAAATATAAAAGATAGGCGCGGTCTTATATATATTTTATCAGCATGGCCATGGCTTTAATTAAACTACTAATTTCTATATTTATATCAGT
The DNA here is from genome assembly GCF_016433145.1 of Gracilinanus agilis. Classification (NCBI taxonomy): domain Eukaryota; kingdom Metazoa; phylum Chordata; class Mammalia; order Didelphimorphia; family Didelphidae; genus Gracilinanus; species Gracilinanus agilis. Next base: position 147,859,840 of record NC_058130.1, read on the forward strand.
CTTTATTATTTTTAATCATAACAATACTAAGAAAACTTGAAAAGATTGGGGATGGTTAGTGTGAAGAAAATCATACGATAAAAGGATGTAATATGAAAGACAGATGTGTTGTTCACCTAGGACTCAAGAAATAGAATCAACTTAGGCAGAAGTTAAATAGTTGGATTTAGGATTTTGGTGAAGAAAAACTTCCTTATAATTGAAATTATCTAAGGATGGCCACATAAGGGTGGTAATTTTTGTTCTATCTCCCTAAAAGTTTTAAAGCAAAATCTGACAGAGATTCTTGTTTAGTTCCAGGGTGGACTAGATAGCTTTGGAAGGAGTAAACTGAAACAAAACTTAAGTTGTTTGATTAATGATTGGTCAGAAAAAGATCTGATTTCACTGGCCAAAAGTTCTAATACTAGCTATTGCCTTTTCGCCAATGCCACCTAGACCTGGGAAAAGGTAAAACTTGTCTTAAGGGCTAGTTGCTTTCTAATGTCACCTCTGGATGGAGAAGGAAAAGCAGCAAGGAGCTTTGTAATTTCTGTGATTATTCTGGTAAGCTTGTCTGAAGAATGAACCTGAACTGAGCTGCTATGAGCACAGTTGTGAGTAGACCATACAGCATCCAAATAACTGAATAACTAGCTAAACAGAGCAGTATAGCATAGAGACAGTTGACTTGATGAGCCTTGTAATTCTTTAACAATGAAATCTGTTATTCTCATTAACAGCTAACATTTTCTAAATGTTCTTTTAAGGGTGGGTGGTTAATTAAAAGGACTTACTCAAGCAGGGATTTCCCAAGCTGAAGACTGATGAGGATTAACAGGCAAGCAGTGAAAAGAGAAGCAATTTCACATGAGAGAGATGTTTCTGAATGAACCAATAATATTGAAGCCCACAGAATTGTGAGTTGCCCCTAAGCAATTCATGTTTCCTTACCAGGTACCCACTTTTCACCCCAGATATTGAGTGCAATGGTGTAAGGTTATGACATTCAATGATTGGTTATATGTGTACTATATTTTGCCATTTATTTATTTGCTTTATCATATTAGTGTCTAGAGCTGTGATGGCGAACCTATGGCATATGTGCCAAAGATGGCACCCAGAGACCTCTCCATGGGCCCATTCAGGCCCCTGGCTTGGCTGGCTGGCCTCACCTACAAATGCAGGGGGTCGGGCATTCCAGCCTCTTTCCACTGTTGCAAGGGCTGAGTGTGGCTTGGTTGAGCCCCAGGTATGACCACTCCCTTCCACCACCCCCCACACCCTACCTTACCCCCAGGCTCCAGGCAGGGGGCATACTTATCACCCAGCAAAGAGTAGAAAGTCCTTTTAGTCTTTGTGGACACCCTTATTGGGTGAACAGAACAGGTAACAGTCCTGCTTTTGTAAGCAAAGGCTTTTGACTAGGCCCAGGCCCATTACACTAACCCTAATTAAAATAAAACCCTGAGCAAATCTAGGGCTGAACCCCATTCACCAAGCCCTAAGGGAATATTCTAATCAGACCCTCCCTAATCTGATAGCAAGGCCTAACTCCATTCAGCAAAACTGCAGAGAAAGCAGATCCTCATAAAATCTGAAGCCATAGGTACAACTTAAGTTAGATAGGTAGCATTCCTCACCTGAGGCCCCAAAGCCCCTCCTTTCCACCCTTCCCTGCAGAAATGGAATGTTCTTCCAAAAACCCACCAATGTAATGCATTCTCTAGGAACCTGGGTTAGATGGTTACACATTGACATATTGGTTTATTTATTAGTCTACAGAAATTATTGTGTAGACTCATAAACAAGATCACATTGTGCCACTTTATCAAGTACTTACTCTCACTGTGTAAGTGTAAACTTGTGCAAAATCCCCAGCTTGCTTCCCCCACCCCAACCCCCATGAAAGTCAATGTAATCTTTAATAAAGTACTTTTGGTTGCTACCAGCGATGCACCTCAAGCTTTCCTGACCGTCAATTGTGTCTGTGTCATTTTCCATGCTGCCTCTTGGGGACCCTAAATGATTTTGTCAAGCTGGCCCTTGCAAGATTTGACACTAATCCTTCAAAGGAGGATGGAGAAATCACATTCCCAGCCCAAAGGGAGGGATCAAACCAGCTAACACCTTGATGAGAGGGTTCCCACTGAGCCATCCTATCCACCCCCACCTCTGTAAAACTGGAAGGGCATTATACATGGACCCATGTCTCTCCCATTAAACCCTTTATCCTCCCAGAAACAGGTGGCCCTCTTCTCCTTGGTTTGTGAAGAAAAGCAAAGAAAATCCCAGCCTCTAGCCCTGTGGTCTCAATACTTCAAAGGTCTACCAAATGCCTGAGGCTTCTAGGAAATTCATATCTACTCCAGTTATAGCAGCTGACTTTCACTTTTACTAAATATTCCTAGTCCCACAGGTATAAGTGCTTTGCTGAGACTGGGTTGGTAACTCATGTACTATGTAGAAATTGCCCTGGGAACCCTGTCACCTCCAGGAAGGGAATGCCCCTAATTGGTAGACTTGGTGGTCACACCCCTGCACACAGTCAGGGGGCAGGGCACACAACTGGGGGCAGGGCATGGCATGCAATGGGGAGCAGGCATTGGTACCCAGTATGGGTGGGTAGGTGGGGCATGGTACAGGATCCCTAAAAAGTTCCAAAAGGTTGTCACTGGTCTATAATATTTATTTTGCCTTATTAATAAATATATTTTTGGGTGGGGGCAACTTCATAGCCCAGTGGATTGAGAGACAGGCCCAGAGATGGGAGGTCCTAGATTCAAATCTGGCCTCAGACACTGCCCAGCTGTGTGACCCTGGGCAAGTCACTTAACCTCCATTACCTAGCCCTTACCACTCTTCTGCCTTGGAGCCAAAACACAGTTTTGACTCCAAGATGGAAGGTAAGGGCTCCAAAAATAAATAAATAGTTGAAAGCATAAACAAATAAATAAATGAATGAATGAATGAATGAAGAAATAGATGAATGACTGAACAAATAAATGAATGAATGAATAAGTAAATGAATGGATGAACAGATAAATGAATAAATAAATAAATAGACAAGTAAACAAACAAGTAAGTAAATAAATAAATAAATGAGCAAGTGAATAAATAAATAAATGAACAGAATTAAAGAACCTGAGGCCATATTGCAAGAGAATTAGCCAAGAAGAGTTAATGTTTCCTAAGATTAAATTTTTTATCGTTTCCAAAACATAGTCTAGATTTACTACAGAGTTAAGTCTGAGTTCTTTGGGAGCTTAAGTTAACATTTTTCGTTCGGGACATTTTCACCTTTAGACATCAGTTAAAGTACTTCATGTGCCCAACTGAACCAGATTTTCAGCAGAAATATGAAAAAACTAAGTACAAATAATTTTCTTATTTCTCAACAGTATACATGTATAGTGAACAGTTAGAGGAGAAAGGGAAGAAAAGCAGGCAACCCTATTAAATGTGTGACTTCAAGACATGTCAGCAACAATTCAAAAAGTCCCAGTAGAATTGTTAAAATAAGGCCTAGAGAAAGAAAGGAATCTTTGAAGCATAGAAAAAACAAGTTAAGACAGATGAGGTCCTTTGGGACCAAAACATATTTCTTCAACTATCTAATTTTTGTGTTGTTTTTTTTTTCCTTTTTGAAAGTCCTCTAGCAAATATACCATACTAATATATCTGAAGGAGGAAAATGTGGAATAGCAATAATAAAACAAATCTTCCTAAAGACATTGCAAGACCTGCCTACTGTTCATCTCTACCTCAAACTGCTTACAAGTACACAAAGATAAAAATACTGTGGTGTATACTAGGGAAGGCCACAGGTCTTGAAACTAGTATCAAATGTTGAGTGTATGTAAGTGAATAAAAACAGTCTAGTTTCTCTTAATAATGCACTATGGATTATTCATGAACTTAACTCTTTTTAACTGTATTCATAATTCCTGCCTATATTAACTTCTAGGGAAGGGTAATGAATTCCAATTCCTTGATTACAACAATTTCTTCTTTAACTTTCCTAACCTTATTTCTCTGAATCTTCAAGGGATGCCCTCTAGTTTTAATATTCTTATATTTTGTAAATATTTGGCACTCACCCTATCTTTACTCTTTAAGATTGCATAAAGCTTCAATCTTGTGCTTTTTTAGCTTCCAAGTCCTAAAACCAAGATTACTAAGCTTATTTTATCCTTTTGTAATGGGTATCCCATACGCCTCAGAAATCTTGATTATTTTTAACTGCTCTTTCTTTAATCAGTTTCTTTTATTTCTGTCTTTAAGGTACAGTAACCAATCAAATATTGCATGTAGAAAATTTCAAGTAGAAACAGTATGTTTTTATACAAGAAAAAAGGTTTTATGTTTCTGTTTTACTTTTTCAAAATATATTGTTTCAAAATTCCCCATTCTGTTTTATACAGGTTTAATTTTAAAGCATTCAAATAACTTAGCTCTTTTTAAAAAAAGAACAAGTTGAGTCAGCAAAAGAACTCTAACCAGAATAATACTTAACTTGGTAGAATATCAGTTAAATAATTATAAAATAAAATATTTCACTATAAATGCAACTCTTTTTGTAGTGGAAAAGTAGTAGAAATTAATAGATGCCCATCAATTAGAGAATGGCTAAACAAATTATGGTATATGAATGCAAAGGAATACTATTTTGCCAAAATAAATTATAAAAGAAATGAGTTCAAGAAGATGTGGGAAGATATTATGAAATGTCCTAGAATGAATTGAACATAATTGGGGGGAAATGATATAAAAATAAAACTGTTGTAAAGTCAAATAACTGTGAAAGACTTGAAATTTCTAGTCAATGCAGTGATCACCCAGATTTTCATAAGGCTAATGATTTAAGCTATTCCATTTACCAAAAAGAGAGGTGATCGTTAGATGCAAATGAGACATATTTTAGGGCATATACAATTAGAATAATTCTTATGTTTGACTATGCTTAAGTTATAAAGGTTTTATTTTTCTCTTAAACTGGGGAAAGGAGAAGGAAAGAGGGGAAAATAAATTTTAAAATTTTTAATTACATAATTTCATGAATTTGTGGTATGTGGATACTTCCTGCTACCCCTGAAGAAAGAAACTCCTTCTACAACTCAATAGATGGTCTTTGAGACTTGCTGTGAACAAAAAATTCATTAACATGTGACCAATCTGACTTATACCAAGGCTTTTCCTCAGGCTTCTGTGCCCATACATGATGACTCCTTTCTAGCCTACTAAGACCAATCAGAGATTGTATTACCTGCTCTTTAAGAATGAAAGATCACCTGTGTGTCCCCTGGGCAAGACACTTAACCCCCATTGCCTAGCTCATACCACTCTTCTGCCTTAGAACCAATACACAGTATTGAGTCTAAGACAGAAGGTAAGGTTCTAAAAAAAAAAAAAGAATGCAAGATCACCTATATGCTACAGAAAGGTAATTAATTAGAATTTCAAACAACAAAAATATGATTAACATTTGACAAAGAAGCAGGACAAGAAATGCTCATTGAAAAGACACAGCAGGAATGGCAACATATTTTCATCTGCTTGTCCCCAAATTACATCTTTAAAGCCTGAAACTACTTTAAATATTCTAGATTTAGTAAGCTTTCACCCTATCTGTGCTTGTCACTACACTTAAAAGACACAGAACTTTTATATCCCTTAAATCTTCCTCTTTTAGTTATGAAAATGTTATAAGTTTAGTTTACTAGCTAAAGGTTTCTTGGAAAATCAAGTAAACAATATTTAAGTTTTTGGTTAGGTTATTAAGTCCTACTCTCAATTTCAAGTTCATAAATAACCACTTGAGGAAGTTCTGGCACTTTAGAGCAAAAAAGAATATGTTCTAGAAAGAAAATAATACTCATCAGTCCATTTTACATTACATCCCATACCTTCAGTCCTTCAGGCAAGAAGCATTGATTAAATATTAAATAATTACTCTGCATTGGGCACTTTAATGCATGGTGGGATATAGAGAAATTCAAAGATCAACCTCTGCCCTTGAGAAACATGAATTCTAATGGAGAAGACAACATATAATTCACTAGGAAGATACCAGATTTATACAGAATAATGAAAGAAATCTGAAAGAAGAAGAAAGGAAGGGCTAATGGACAAGGAACAAACTCTTGCAGATAGGAGAGTTTGATCTGAGCTTTGAAAACTGCCAGGAAAAAGAAAAGGTAGAGGTGAGGGGGCTGGGAATTTCAGGCATAGGACCCAAGTCACTGCAAAAACATGTAAACAGAAGATGAAGAGATTGAACATAGGCTACATTTTTGGATTATAAGAATATATGGAGTAGAATAAGGTATAAGAAGGTTAGAAATGTAGGAAAAGGCCAGTTTATGAAACTTCTAAATGTCAAATATAGGGCTTTACATTCAATCCTAGAGGTAATATGAAGACACTGAAACTCGATTAACAGGTAAGTAAAACAGTCAGGCCTCCTGTTAGAAAGTGCTTGAACAAGAGTGAGAATACCAAGCCCCTAAAAACAGCAAAATTCTGAGTCCACGCGAGAATAATGATTTTAAAAGTCCAATGTGAACCTACAGCAAATGACATCTTCTACATCACAATTGTACAAAATATCAAAAAGAAGTTCATGGGCAATAGGAAAAAGGACCCCTCCAATACCATTGGGGCAGGATGGCATCCCAGCATGATCAGAGAAAGAACTTCTATAGTTGATGAGGTTCAGTGTTCAGCAGTAGCAAGAACACAGAGTTCCCCTAAGAAGTCCCAAGACTGCCAGAAAGCTCCTAATGGGGAATCTTAGAAGCCCCAGGGAATAGCAGGGGAAAGCTAAAATAGTCCAAGTGTGAGACTCAGATCCTCAGTGCTCAGATTGGGACAGTCCAGGGCCAAAGGTTGGCTAACATTACCCTGAAATGTCAGAGAGGACCCTGAAGATCCAGTTCTGAATCTCAAAGATCCAAACCCTAGAAGTGAAGGTTAACACACAAGAATCCCAGAGACCCAGGGCAAGACCAAGTGGGGATGACTACCTTATTTAAAAGCACAGCAGGGTGAGAGGTCTGGCCTTGGTACAAAGCCCTACTCAATGAATCAAAGTTAGAGAGATGAATAAATCAAAGAAAATACCAACCAGTATCAAAAATTAGTATAAATTATCTCCAAAAAGAAAGAAAAACAAGTCTAACAACTGCAAGCAGATAAAGGAAAAAATGGATTTCCTACAAGGAACTATATAGAAGAAGGATTTTTTTTTAAAATATGAAATAATAGCGTTTGAGGGAAGAATTGAAAGGTGAATAAATAAATGGCTTAGACAAGAAAATGATGTTACCCAGGAAATGGACTCACTGAAAACTACAAAAGACTGAAAAAATAATTACTTTATCTGAGACAGCAAAAAATAGTAAAACAAAAATTTAAAAACTGAAAAAATATATTTAAAAAGAAATCCTATATGGGACATATAGGTCAAGGAAAGATCATTTACAAATCAATGGATTCCCAGAAAACCATGATTAAAAATAAAAGCTTGGGCATTGTATTTTAAGAAATAATAAATAAAAACTGTCCTAGAGAGCCAAGTAGAGATAGAAAGAATCCAATGATGATCTCCTGAAAGGAATCTGAAAAAGAAAAGTCCCATAGCCACAGTATATCAAGGAAAAAATAGTGCAAGCATACAGAAAGAAGCCATTGAAATGCCAAGGAACTACAGTCAATGTAATATAAGACCTACAGCTGCTATTATAAAGAAATATTGAAATACAATATCCCAAAAGGCCAAAGATATAGACTTACAAATAATTAACACTACAAAGCTAAGGACAAAAAATGGATTTTTAATGGAATATAGGACTTCCAAGCATTTCTTATGGAAAGATCAGAGTTGAATAAGAACTTTTAACCCAAAGAAGCTTAAAAAGTAAAAATTTTTGGACTATAGGAAGGAACTGTATGATGAAATGGTACTAACATTTTTATAAGGGGCAGAAGAAACAAGTGTCTTCTGAATCGTAATTCCTTCAATGGGTATTGAAGGAGTCAAATAAAGGGAAAAAATGTTCTAAGTGTCTGAAGAAGAATCAGAGAAAGGAGAGTAAATGTAATCTACTAATGTAGAAAGAAGTAAGAAAGGGGTGGAACTTAATATTCTTCATAAATGGGGTTGTGAGAAGGACATATAAATATGGGTAAGAGGATGTGGACATCAGATAAACTTCCCTTTTTTCTGAAGTGGACAAAGGAGGGGTGAAAACATAGTGTGGTATAGAAATATATCAAACTTATTGGTGTGGTAGGTGTGGGAGATGGGGAAAAGAATATTAAGAGGGAGGATAACACTGGGGGGAAAAACCATAAATAAACAATACAAAATTCCTGATCCTGAAAAGGTAATTAAAAAGAAAAAGAAAAACAACTTTGAAAAACTTAAAGAACTTTGATTAATATAACTACCAATGTCTTCAGAGGACCTACAATGGAACATGTTAACTTCTTTCTGACAGAGAAGAATCCACCCCCTTAATCCACTTGAAGTTCCACTTTTAAATACATCCATCCTATTAGCCTCAGGAGTCTCAATTACATGAGCCCATTATAGTCTATAAGAAGGTAATCGTAAACAAATAATTCATATTATATTCATATATATATGTACATATATATATATGAGCACTGCTCATTACCATTTTACTAGTAGTATATTTTACAATTCTACAAGCCATAGACTATTACGAAGCCTCATTCACAATCTCCGATGGAATCTATGGTTCAACTTTTTTCATAACTAGAGGATTCCACAACCTCCATCTAATCATTGGCTCCACATTCTTAACTGTCTGCCTACTTTGCCAATTCTATTTCTACTTTACCTCTACACACCACTTCAGTTTTGAAGCAGCTACCTGATACTGACATTTTGTAGATGTTGTATGATTATTCTTATATGTCTCTATTTACTGATGAGGTTCATTTTTCTAGTATAATTAGTACTACTGATTTCCAATTATTAAGTTCTGGGTAAAACCAAAGAAAAATAATTAATCTTATTATTACTGTAACAATTAATTCACTCCTAGCAACTATTGTTATTATAATCGCCTTCCAACTTCCCCAATTATACTTATATTGAGAAAAATCAAGTCTATATGAATGTGGCTTTGATCCTTTAGGATCAGCACAACTACCTTTTTCCATAAATTTTTTTCTAGTAGCAATTACATTCCTACTATTTGTCTTAAGAGATTGCACTTCTCCTTCCTCTACCATGAACAATTCAACTTCTTACCCCATATATTATATTAATTATATCCTATTGCTTAATCATCTTATTAACAGCAGGTTTCGCTTATAAATGAATTCAAAAAAAGGCTTAGAATGAACCAAATAGGTATTTAATTAAATTTTTGATTTTGACTCAATCATGGTTTAAATCCATGAACATAGCATCCATCAACCTAAATATTAATATAGCCTTCATGCTTGCTCTCATAGGAGTTTTAATTTATTGCTCTTACTTAATATCTACCCTGCTACGCTTAAAGGGCATAATACTATCCTTATTTATCCTGTTTTATTCATTTCCTATTTTCACATATTCTCACATATTCCCATCTTTCACATATGCAAAGGCATATATTTTCAGGCATGCCACTGTATGAATTCATTTTGCTCAAATGTACTTATCATAAGGAGTGTCTTCTTTCTGTCTGTCTGTCTGTCTGTCTGTCTGTCTCTCTCTCTCTCTCGTGTGTGTGTGTGTGTGTGTGTGTGTGTGTGTGTGTGTGTGTGTGTGTGTTTTTAATTGGGGAAGAGAAATATGTTAAGAGCAAGAGAGGTTAGCAAAAATAATTTTAAAAAAGGACCAAGGTAACATTTTTTTCAAATGAGCATTAGAGAACAAATGTTCAGAAGGAAGCACTGACAAGCAAGATAGTTTTGAAAGTAATGTACAAATTTTAGTGTGTGTGTGTGTGTGTGTGTGTGTGTGTGTGTGTGTGTAATAGAGATGCATGGTTTCATAAAGAATGTCTCTTGTATCCTGTTTATATCAAAATGTCTTCAGGGGTGGTATTTATGTTCAGAATACATTTTATTTTTAAGAATAAAAGGAAAAACACCTAGGAGTGCATGGTTTGGAGTGGGAAAAAACATGAGGAAAAGACTATTAGGCTACTGCAATACTCCAGGGAAGAGGTGATCAGGACCTGCAACAAGGCTGTGGCTGAATGGATAAAGAGGAGATATATATACAAAGGATGCTGAGAAGGTAGAAATTATAATATTTGACAATAATACTTAAAAACTTCAAGGGAATAAAAGTGACTTCAAAAACAAAATTATAGATGGTCAAATTAAAATAGAAACAGCAAGACAAGAATGATCAGATACTTGGTTGGTAAAACATGCTCTTCTAGTTCCCTGCCTTCATTCCTTTACCTGTAACTGTGAAGGAAAAGTCTGGCTTTTTTAAAAAGTACTTTCTTCTAGAGAGTATTATGTACTTAATAGGAACTCAAATACCTACTGGATTGAATTCTGCTTGTATCAGCTTCAAATCTTCTCTCCATCTTCTTGATTGCCTCTGATCTTTGACCAAGGGCCAATCTTCCAGAATAATATCTAGTCATATGTTCTCCTGCAATCTCTGTAAATATTACCATATTCTCTATAAAAGTCTTTACTTGCCAATAAAATACTCTATTTTGTAATTATGTAGATAACCTTGGATGTTCAATTTCCATGTAAGCAGAATACAAGCTATGCTATGGCAAATTCTACTAGATTGCAAAGTCTTCCAGCTGTGGGGTTTATATCTTTTATCAGAGAGTGAACCTCACTGAGTCTAGGGAAACCCACTTCTTTTGTAGGTTAGTCCCCAGGAATTTTTTTTTAATTTCCTTTTTTGGTTATAGCTAGCCATTAAACTGGCTACTGTGGCATACAGGCATTGTGGTTTACACTGGTAAAGCAAGTATACATACGGATAAAATCATGAGCCTCTGAAATACTGAAATCATCAAGTGTATTTATTTTATTTTAACCAGTTCTTTAACACTGTCCTTGTAGTGTCAAGAGAAACTGTGGATGAAATATGGAGTTGAAAAGAGCATTGGCTCAGTTTCTCTACAGTTCAACAAACCAGAGTTGGTTGATCCAATATGTTCATTTGTAGTAAGAATCATAAAAATATTCCCATTTTCAGAAGAAAGTAAGTGTAATCATTTGAAAAAGAGAGCGGCTCACAGAATCATAGAATTTAATGCTGAAAGGCTTTAAAAGTCATTTGGTTTAATCCTCTAATTTTACAGATGTTAAGATTAAAATGTGGAGTCTGGCCATAGATTTATAATATTTATTAATCAGAAAGGAGAGAATGAGAAGAGTGAGGACATAGATCATTACTAAAGACAGAGATCTTTGTGCCCAAAAATCCAGTCGGGCTTCAGTTTATCTAACTTTCTTTACATCCACTGACTCTCACATATCACACTTCATGAACCAACTGTTACTCTTTCTCCTTTGCCTAGACCACCCTGGGGACCACCCAGAGGACATTTGCCGGCCTCCTGCCTCACTGTCCCCTACAATTGCTAGTTTTTCCTGCTGACTACAGGGGGCACTAGAGTTTTGATTCTATCTCCGTGATTAAAGTCCCCTCAATAACTTCCTTCACAGAAAGATAAGGAAATAGCGCCTTCCCCCGCCCCCCCCCCAATGAATTAACTCGTTCAAAGTCACACTAAGTAGCAATTTTAAGATTTAGAAGCCAGATGTTTTGGGCTCCAAACCCAGTATTCTTCCTGCTACAATGAAGTATGTATCACAGCATAATCTAATTAAACCATTCGTGGTTACTGTAATATCCAAATTTTAACTGAATATTAAACAATACAGGGTATGCATAGTCACACAGTCCAAAAATACAAAACAAAAATTTTAAATGCAAAAGTCTCATTTTACTGTAGAAAACAAGGAAATAACCTAATTTAATTAAGTACTGCATTAAGCAAATGTTACTTTCTTTCCTTCAAGCTTTTTGTTTTTATTATAGGAGAACAGTGATAGAGCTACTTAAAAAATCCAAATAGGCCCCCATTCATGTCATATATCAATATGAATAGGTAACGATGCAGCAGAGTGAGAGAACTGTAAGTGGTAGTTCTTCCACTCAGATCATACATTAGTTTCAGAGAAAATATGTGGGAAAGAGACAATGTTTAATATGTACTCACCAATTTCCCTGGTGATTTAGAGAAAAACTCTCTGGCTACAGATAAATAGTTACCTGAGTATAAACATTTATAGCATGGTTTTCCAAAGGGTTGGATTAGATACCATTTTAGGTTTTTCTAGCTCTAGATCTAAGATCCTATGATCTCTAAGAGAGGATCCCTTCAAGTCACATTTGCTGCCTTAAAGTTCCTCAAATACTATTAAATTTTTTCTATGAATATATTAAACATAAAGATCAATCAACAAATATAGAGTAAATCTATTTATACTATATTATGGGTTCCATTTCCATAGAAGAAACAGATGGAGTCTGAATGCAGATTGAAATATATTATGCTTCACTTTATTTCCTCCAAGAATTTTTTTCTAGTGTAAGCAATATGTATCTTATTTCACATGAAGAAGAGGGAAATATGTATTATATGATAATATATGTACAACCTAAATAACATTCCTGCCTTCTTGGGGAGGGGCAAGGGATGAAAGGGAAGGGGAGAAGAAAGAAGAAGACATAGATTTGGGGATATAACTAATGTGAGAATTTGTTTCTCTTGGATAGCCACATATATTATATCATATATTTATAATATACATATTATGTTACATCTTATATAGTTACAAATAAAAATAAATATGCTTTTAAAAAAGATATTATGGGTAATACAAAGAAACACTTTTAAATACATAAGTCAGAAGGGGAAGATGATAAATTCAGCTTTACAGTGATAGAAAAGCCAAGTGTGAATTTCTTAACAGGCACCTGGAAATGTAAGATTAGAATGCAGGAAAGGGTTAAAGCTGGAAATAAAGATGTAATTCAAATACATAATATCTTACAACTATATAGAATATTTATAATTTTCAAATCCTATGTGAGTCTAATAACGTATGAAATAAATAGGGCTATTTTCCCTTTTTAAAAATGAGAATACTAAAGTTTAAGGGTCAAAAAGCTAGTAAGAGACACTTGGGTATATTACCTGGCCCTTCTGACTTCTAGACTAGAATTTTTTCTTCCTTCAACTATTCTATCCTGCATAAAATTGATGGTTGAGGTTTTGAGAAAAGAATGCAAAATATAAAAGAGGCAGCCTAGAGAGAGAACAGAGGGCAGAGCCTCAGATACATCCCATATTCAGAAGACTGAGATAAAGATACTTGTGTTCCAGAGTTCTTTATTTATACTTCTATTCTATATACATTAAAGAGGCCAAAAATTGAAAGAAAAGTTTATATATACCAAAATATTTATGACAGCACTTTCTAGATAACAAAAGAACTGGATGATTGTTTTTAGTTGATGCCCACTGACTGAGAAATGGCTAAACAAACTGTGATATACTAATGCAAAGGAATATAACTCTATTGTTAAGAAACAATGAATATAAAGAATACAAGAAAGTACAGGAAGATTTATCTGAATTGATGCAAAGAGAAGTAAACAGAATCCAGAGTTCAATTTACCTAATCATTACAGGGATATGTAATGATATATAAGCTCCAACAGTAACCCTTGCCTTCTTTGGTGAGCTAAAGGACTATGGACATGGAACACTGACTTTACTGTCAGACTTGAGTGACGTGTTGGTGAGTTTTGCTGAATTGCTTTTTCCCCCCTCTCTTTTTTATTTTGTATTATAACGGCTGACTCTTTGGGTGGGAGAGTTAGGGATATAAAAGAAAATTAAAATGATACAAACCCAAAAAAATTAATTTTTTTAAAATCACATTTTATAAGCGCTTTAAAATTGTGCATATCCTTTGACCCAGCAATACCACTATTCAGTCTATATCCCAAAGAGATTTTAAAAAGGAAAAAAGGATCTATTTATGCAAAAATATTTATAGTAGATGTTTTTTGATGTCCATCAATTAGGGAATGGCTGAATAAATTGTGGCATATGAGTGTAATGGAATACTACAGGGCTCTAAGAAATAATATGAAGAATGATTTAAGAAAGACCTAGAAAGACGTAATTGAACTGATGCAAAGTGAGCAGAACCAGAAAAACATTGTACACAGTAACAGCAATATTATGTGATGAACATTTATGAATGACTTAGCTATTCCTAGGAATACAGTGATCAAAAAAAATATATGTGTATGTGTATATATATATATATATATATATAAAGAAATACAGTAAACCAAGAAAATCCTTAAGGACTCATGATGAAAAATGCCATCTGCCTCCAGAGAAAGAACTGATGGAGTTTGAATGCAGAACAAGACATACTATATTTCACTTATTTCTCTACTTTTCTTTCTTTTGTCCAAGTTCTTTCACTAAAGGACTAATATGGAGAGATGTTTTATACCATTATATATGTAAAATATTTATCAGATTATTTGCCATCTCAAGGAAAGGGGAGAGGGAGAATTTGGCTCAAACTTAAAGAAAATTTAAATTAAAAAATTTTTACATGTAATTACATTTAAAATAAAACATTAATAATTTTTTTAAATTACATTTATGCAACTTGAATTTAACTGAACAATGAGCAATGATTTAAATTTAATTTTTAGAAAATCATTAAAAATGACATCTATACTCTAATGCTTTATTCTGAAGCAGTTTGAGTTTTTAAAACTTAGGGATCATACCTACAATTTCACTAGTATAGAGAACTCCCTAGTAAGAAAATTCCCTCTACCACTGCAGGTCAGCACTTCTTTAAATGACTTGCAGAGTCCCAAAGATGCGGAACTTGAATCTAGGTCTCCCTAGTTTTCCTACTAGCTCTCTACCTATTTCATCACATTATCTCTTTTAAATATGTATTAATGTATTTTGCAATGTGGAAATTCTAGAGCTCATCTTAAGCTTCACTATCTTGGTATATGAATCTAAGGAACTTATTTCATATACTTTTGGATGTTATTCCTTGGATTTTTGTCATTTCTCCTATAACCAGGTTTAATCAGTTATGGTTTTATGTTTGGAAAAAAAACAGTGTCAGATTCAGCTGATATGTTGAATAGTTTGGGTGAATTGTTTTTTTCTGTTTCTTTTTAAATCTGTGTTATGAGAGAGATAGTTCATTAGATAGAGGAAGGCATACGGTTATAATCAGAAATGAAGCAATGGTGTCAATGAAGTATTTTTCTAAGTACACAGAAGGAATTGTAGATAACACAAATAAATAGGAAAGGTTTTGTAACTAATGTGCTGGATTTATTACAAACTTTAAAAAAACAAGCTTTATGTAAGGAGATTAGTGATTTCTATAAAATACTCTTTTTCTATTCTTTGTTTCAAGTAGATAAAGTGTAACAGGCAGCTAGGTTGTGCAGTAGATAAAGTACTGGACCTGGAGTTAATAAGTTTTGAATTCAAATCTGGCCCAAAATATTTACCAACTGTGTATTAATAAGCAAGTCACTTAAGTTCTCTTATCTTCATTTTCCTCATCTTCAAAATGGAGATAATAACAGTAAGATTGTTGTGAAGATTAAATGAGATAATATGCAAACTTTAAAGCACTTATCTAAATAAAAGCCAGCTCTTATTATTGTTTGTGTTCACTGGCTTGTCAAGTTCAAAATAATAATTTTTTTAAAATGAAGAACATTACCTACTTCTTGACAGAAAGGTAACTGACTAAATATGGAGGATGAAACACACATATTTCTGGACTCGACTATGCATATTGTTGCAAAAGTTTTGTTTTTCTATTTTTTTTCAATGGGGAGAGAAAGGCTGAAAGAGAAAATAAGTGCTTATTAATTGAAAAAATTTTAAATAAAAAATTATGGTGACATAAGAACAAAACGTGTCAAAATTTTTAAAGAAAAAAACTTACATATTATAAGGTTATAATCTCCTAAATTACATTACAGCCCATTAGGGATGAGCAATATAAATATATTTTTTGGAATTCCCTCCAAATTCATGTTCCCACAGAAGCAATGTGGTGTATCATCTTCAAAGGTTGTTCACCACATTCGGAGAAATTGCTATTAAACATATAAAATACCCAAAGTCTTATTGCCATGTTTCAATATTTCTATATTCAGTAAATATAAAATATATTCTGGATAAAATATAATCAGAATTCCAACAGGGGAATAAGGGACATATCTCCCCCTTCTGGATATGAACTAGAATTGTGAAGACTGAGTCTCAAGTCTCTGAAGAAATGACAAAAACTAGGGTCAGAAGGAAGACAAGTGATGTGCAGGCAAAACAGAGGCTCTAAGGAGAATAGCTATGAGAGTAAAATATTCATGCAGATTAGTTTACTGCGTCTCTCTCCTTTTTCACACTTGGAAGATAATTATTCCCTGACACAAAGGACTAATAACTGCACAGTAAAGGATATCTAAGCAGAACTGTTTTTGGAGAAAGGCAAACATGTAAATAAAAATATGAAAAAATTAAAGTTAAAAAAAAAAAGAAAAAAATTACCAAACACAAAATAAATTTTTAGTAATTCTCTCCTATTGCAATGCTAAAATATTTCACAAAAATTATTTTTATGCACCTAATTCCTTTTAAAGCTTCATAGAGGGAAAAGGCCTATCAGTTCACATGTACATAGGATGGTTCTGGTTCAGGGGATTACAAGATTCCTGTATGCCACTAATACACACAAAACTGAAAAGCTTTAATACAAACAAGATTAATCCAAAAAGAATAAGAAGGAAAGTAATTCACTGAGGAAAATACTGGGTCTATATCCCAAAGAGATAATAAAAAAGGGGAAAGGGCATACCTGTACAAAAATATTTATAGCAGCTCTTTTTGTAGTGGCAAAGATTTGGAAATTGAGAAGTTCATCAATTGGGAAATGGCTGAATAAATTGTGGTGCATGTTGGTGATGGAATAATATCTGATGGAATAATATTGTGCTATAAGAAATGATAAGCAAGATGATTTCAGAAAAAGCTGTAAGATCTGCAGGAACTGATGCTGAGCAAAATAAGCAGAACCAGGAGAATATAGTACACAGGAACAGCAATATTGTATGAGGATCAACTATGAAAACTTGGCTACTCTCAGCGATGCAATATTCTAAGACAATCCTGAAAGATTACATTGAGGAATGCTATATCCACCTTCAGAGAAAGAACTGTTGGAGTTGGATGGGTACAGAACAAAGCATACTATCTTTCACATCCGTTTATGGTTTTATTTTGGGGTTTTGGTTTTTTACGAGTGTGCTCTTAAAACAATGACCAATGTGGAAGTGTGTTCTGCATGATAATAAAAATAAAATTAAAAACAAAAATTTTAAAAACACAAATATAAGGGTCTGATATCCAAGTAAGTAGTAAAAAGAGATAGTTTTCAAATTTTAAAAAATCACTGCAAACTATTAACAACCATATAAAAGAATGATTTAAATCACTAATACTAAGAAAAATACAAATCAAAATAACTGAGATTTCATCTTACACTTAGCAAAATAGCAGAGATGGGCCGGGGGGGGGGGGGGGGAGAATAGAACCAGTCAGTATAGGAAAAATGGACACCCAGAAAACTATATTTATTTTTAAAGTTTTCTTTTCCTCTCATCTTAGATCTTTAGGAGAATATTACAGATGCTTCAAAAGAGATATGAATTATCTGCTACTGTTTATTTCCCAAATGTGCCATGGAAGAAGTATGATATCTAAACATTAGCAGGGAAAATCTCCACTGATATAAAGAAACAAGATACAGCAGAAAGATCTCAGGACACTTGAGTTCTGCCACTAAACTTTATATACAATATATTACATAAATTACAACATCCCTTCTCTCAGTTTCCTCATCTGCAAAAAAATGGACTAGATGGAAGCCATTAAGGATAACCCCTTGTTGGGATTAGTATCCAAGGACTGTAAAGCTAGATATCTGGTGCTATCCAAACACTACTTTATAGGTAAGGAAAATGAGGTGCTAGGAACAGAAACAACTTCCCCAAAGTTACACATCACTTAACTGGTAAGGTTAGATATCTGCACCTGGTCCCTCAAAGTAAACCAATTTGGACATATCCTCACACCAGAACATAATGTCATGTGTGAAGACAAGACCAATTCTGGTCTTTGTCATCAAACCAATTGAAAAAATACCACTACTTTAGCCCACCATTACCACAGAGGGCCCAGATAGGTGGGTCTGTATATGCTACCAAGGTCCCTACAATTACTGATCCCTTCTAAATCCCTGAACCTGGGAAGGTGAGGCCCTAATCCAGGTCTTATGTAAATTTGAGGATCTTAGTAAAGGCATCCCTGACCTAGAACCTACTATCTTGCAAGCAAAAGCAGCAATTACTCTATCCATCCAGTTTCAATGAAAAGTCTGAGAAATACCACTTAAGACCTCAATAACTATCAAACACCTAAACATTAAGTTTTTCACTGCCAAGAACCCCACCAGAACCAGCAGTTTTAATATCAAGTCTGACCTTGAGCTTAAAGCACAATCCAGTTATTACTTTCCTGAGATATTTTTGTTATCACCTGCCATTTTGAAATCAAGCAAAGGATAAGGAACCAAATGTGACTTCAAAGAGGCTCCTAGGGACTCAAATTAGCAGAGATTTAAGCACCCAGGTACCTGAATTGATCAAGTATGCTCACCAAAGATATTTACTATTTTCATTGAAGATGACCTAAACGAGGTCAAAATGTCAATGGGATTCCCCTAAGGAAAGAAGACTTCTCCAGATGCTCTTATTTGGAATGGAATTAAACAAGCTGTATCAAGTCTAAGAAAAATATGACATATCCTTAATGATCAATTAATAATCCATGATATGCATCTGAATAGCCAGCCCATGGATTCAGCATATCAGATGGACAATGAGTAAGATACAGTAATTAACAGGAGGAAGAAAATAGCCTGGATTTCATCTGGGAAAGTGAAGAGTGATTCTAATAATCCCAAGTTGGCTCTTAGCTCCATGGAATATATTTTAAATTCATTCGTGCTATGTAGTTTTCATCAAACATCATCAGTATTATCCTTCAATTCAGTTTCTCTCACCCTATATATCCAGTCAGTGGTAAAATTTTGCTGCTGCTTATTCTACAGTGTCTCTTGCACCCACTCTTATTTTCACTCATAGAGTTATACTTTTACTTCAGGATATCATTACCTCTTGTTTAAATTATTGCAATGGCCCTTTAATTGGTCTCCCTATCTTGCTATTTAAGGTATTTGATAGTTCTTATGTTGAACTTAATCAACCTCAATGGCTCTGGATAGCCTCTAGGGTCAAATATAAATTCTTCTATTTAGCTTTTAAAGTCCTCCACAGTGCAGTCCCAACTGTACAGGACCATACTGTACATGGGATTCTCTTGGCAAATATACTAGAGTGGTTTGCCAGTTCCGTCTCTATTGGATTAAAGCAAACAGAAGTTATGCAACTTGCCCAGGGTCACATAGTTAATGTCTTAGGTTGGATTTGAACTCAAGTGTATCTCACTCTAGGCCCAGTACTCTTATCCATTCAGCCCCATAACTCCCTAAAACAGAATTTTCTCAGTTCTCGATTTAGTCTTGTGTTGTTCTTTAGTTGTTAGTTATTTTATTAGTCATTTTCAGTCATGACCCCATTTGGGATTTTCTTGGGAAAGATATTAGAGTGGTTTGCCATTTCCCTCTCCAACTTATTTTACAGAAAAGGAAATTAGGGGCAAAAGGCTTAAGTGACTTGCCCAGTGTCACATATATCTGAGGCCAGATTTGAACCCAAGTCTTCCTAACTCCAGGTCCAGCACTCTACCCACTGTGCTACTTGCACCACCCCCATTCTCAGATATCCTGTACTTAACTACTCTGTATTTAGTATCTTTATACATGTTCTTTATAAACTTAAATATGTACCTGTCGCTTCCCTGTTACATAAGCTTTTTGAAAGTAGAAACTGTTTTAGTCATTGAATTGGTACTCCTAGAATCTAGTACAATGCCCATCACATAGTAGGTGATCAATAACTATTTGCTGATTAAGATGAATGTAATAGAATGAACTAAAATAAACAGACAATAATTCAGAGAAACTTTGGAAAATATGCATAAATTGGCATAGAATGTAGTAAGCATTCCTGGTTAAGAGAACAATTTAAAAAATGGCCATGTAGTTTAAAGGAAAACAACCTTGAAAGACATTATAACTGGTTAATGCAATGACCAAGCTTGACTTCAGTGGACTGATAGTAAAAAAACAACAATCCTCCTCTTGACAAAGAAGTGATGGCCTATAACTGAATAAGCATTGTTAGACACTGACAGGGTTTTGGTTTAACAAAGCTTCCTTGTTGCTAGGGAAGAGTTCAAAATAATTTTTTTTAAGAACTCAAGTATCAAGTGACTCAGTGGGTAGAAGAGATACATGAAGGGCACAAATAGATTGCATTGTATTCTCAATGATGACCTTTAAAAGAACTGATAAAAAGGATTATCAGAGAAGAAATATGTGATCCAAAAAAGTAGGTCAAGTCATGTTAAAAATAAGAGATAACAGGGTAAAGAGCTCTAGAACTTGTGCCCATAAGATATAAAATAAACCTAGAAGGTCTCCAGAACATCAAGTTTATTATAATAATAATAATAGTTAACATTTATTTGGCATCTACTATGTACCAGGCACAGTGTTAAGTGCTTTACAATTATTATTTCATTTGATTCTGACAACAATCATGGGAGATAGATGCTATTATTATTCTCATTTTACTGCTAAGGAAACGGAGGCAAACAGATTGAATGACTTTGTCAGGGGGACAAAGGGAGAAAATATCTGAGGCTATATTTGAATTTGGGTCTTCCTAATTACAGGGCTATCATTCAATCCACTGTGATACCAGTTGCCTCTAGTTTATCCTTTATTGAGAAGTCATTAAAAATATTATAAGCAAGAATCTCACAAAATGAAGAGCTGGCTGGGTTAATCTGCAGTGAATGAGAATATAGAGCCATTTAAAAATAATCTTTGATAGACTCTTCTTGCTATAAAACAAACCTTTTATTCTTCCATGAACAAACCATCACAACATTTACACCATATCTTTCCCCAAATCCCCTATGCCAGTGATGGGCAAACTATTCCCAGCCAGATGTAGTGATTAGGAAATTGCTTAAGGCAGTGATGGGCAAACCATGGCCTGTATCTGACCCGAGGGGAATAGTTTACCCAACACTGCCCTATGCTATTCCCTCCCCAAATTCCTCTAATCAATCTGGTTCCAATTTACTGAGAAAAAGCCAACAATACACTCCCTCTTCTCCCCTATTTTATTCTCTCCTCTGTTGCAGTATCTGAGGAAGACACAACCTTTCTCCCTAACAAGGATTATACTCCTATTGTGTCCTTGATCCCATTTCTTCCCATCTTCTCTAGGAAATTTGTTCCTGCACTTTGCTTCTTTCATTATCAGTCTTTCCTTATCGACCTCTGCCTACAAATATTCCTAGGTTTCTCCCATCTTAAAAGCCTTTACTTGACACTGACTCCTCAAACCATCATGACAGCTTTCCTCTCTTTCACACTTTTCTTCCTGCACTTCTTCCTCTTTTTCACTTTCAGTATTTCAATTGCTTGCAATGTGGTCTCTGATCCCATAACTTGACTCGAATTTCTCAAAGATTACAAATATTTCTTAATTAGACATGATGATCTTTTCTCAGTTCTCATCTTCATGGATCTCTGCAGTTTTTAAACACCTTTGACCTCCTTCTAGAAACTCTCTTCTCTTTCACTGAACACCTACAGGTTCTACTACATACCATAGCACTCCTATGTTTTCTATTCTAAATTATTATCCATCTCTTACAGTCTAAGAATAAGATTCTGGGAATCTTTGATAGACTCATTAGCTCCCATGATTTCAATGACCATTTCTATGCATCAAGCAAGGATCTTAGTTTTGTCTTTCTTTGTATCCACAATGCATGGCACAGAGTAAGTACTTCATAAATGCTTGTTGCTAGCCTGACTGACCATAGGTAAATCCTAAATCTATCCACATATCACCAATCTCTTCTGTAACGCCAATCCCACAATTTTGACTGCCTGTTGAGTACCTTCATTTACAATTTCTACCATCATCAACAATTCAACATTTCTGAAACAGAACTTCTTTTCCTTGCTCCCTCTCGTTGGCAAATCTAGCTATTTTCCAAATTTTATTATTCCTGTTGAAGTTTTCCCTTCTAGTTTTCCAGGTTTGTAATCTCTGAGTCATTTTTTTTCTTCTTCCCCAATCCTCTTATCAGTTCTCCAGACTTGCTGATTCTACTTTCACATTTTATGTACTGGTCCCTTCTCTCTACTCACATGGCCACTAACCTAGATCAGGTTGTCATCACTTCTCACCTAGATTACTACAAGAGCCCTCCAATTGATCTCCCTGCTTCTAGTCTTGTTCTAATCCAATCCATACTCCATATTGCATCCAAAATAATCACTCTATGGTCCTAAACATTTCAATTCCTTCCCCTAAATTCTTGAATGATTATCTAATACTTCTAGAATAAATCAATGCAAACTCCTTTAGTTGTCATTTAAAACACTCTATAATGTCACTCTAATCTACTTCTATTCCCTATTTTAAAAACATGAAACCATTCTTCTTGCATCCAGTCTCTCTCCTCTCCAATCCACTATCCGCTCAGGTCCAACTGGATCAAATCCCTATTATGTAATTAGTGACAACCTATTATAGGATTATCAGATAACAGATAGTTAGAAGGGATCATCTATGTCACTGAGTCATTTACAGATAATGAAACTGAAAAATGGAGAAGTTAAGTAGCCCAAGGTCACAAAGCTAGAGTTTGAAGCAGGATTCTAACCTAGATCTTCATGACTCTAAATCAAAGTAATCTATCCACCACTTTAAGGTGCTTCTCTAAATCAAATAGTAATTCAGCCAATCAATAAGCATTAGAGATGCAAAGAAAGGCAAAAGAAAAGACCCAGCTCTTAAGGAGTTCATAATCTGATGGAGGCAACAATATGCCAACAATGATGAACAAATAAGTTATAAACAAGATAAATGGAAAATGATTAATAGAGGGGATGCATGAGAATTAAGAGAAATTAAGAAAGTCTTTTTGTAGAAGGTAAGATATTAGTTGATACTTAAAAGAAGCCAAGGTAGCCAGGAGGAAAGATGAGGAGGAAGAGCATTCTAGGCATGAAAAAAAGTCAAAAAAATTTTCCAGACCTAAGAGACAATGATTTATTCATGGAACAGCTGAACGGCCAAGTGTCATAGGAATGAGCAGTACGTGGAGGAGTATAAGGTATAAGAATAAAAGCAAGTTATGGGGGAAGGGTATATAAAGAGATTTGAACACCAAAAGGCTTTTGTATTCTATCTGCAAATGATAGAGAGCCACTAGACTTTACAAGACAGTGTAGCATGATGACCTAACTTTTGGAAAATCACATAAGTAGCTGAACAGAGGACAGGCTGAAGTGGCAAATAGTCCAACCAGCAGACTATTTCCTGTCCAGGAGTGGGATGAAAGGTGGTACTCACATAAGACAACAAATAAGGAGACATGTTTGAGAAATGTTGCAAAGGTAAAGCAGATTGCCCTTGCCATAGATTGAATATGGGAGAAGAGTGATAGTGAGATCAGGCATTTACATCCCAAATTTCTTTATCTGGCTTCTAAAGCCTTTTTTAGTTTAGTCCCTACCTCTTTCAGACTTATTACATATATGCACTTTATGCACTCAACAGTCTAGCCAAACTGACTTCCTTTTTGTTCCTCCCATATAAAACTTTGTCTCTTGATTATTTTTGTCCTGGCTCTTATGTACCACCTCTCTCACCTTTAACTCTTAGACTCCTTAGATTCCTTAAATGCTTAGTTTAAGCATCCCATTCTTCTGCAAAAAGCCTCTTCCTGACCCTCTCAGTAGTCTTCCCTACATCATATTATTTATTATTGATTTTGCATATATATATATATATATATATATGTTGCTTCCCAATAGATGTAAGGTAATGCTCCTTGGGGAACAGGGATTGTTTTACTTTTGCCTTTACACATTCCCAGCACCTGGCACAGTCTCATACATAATAAGCACTTAATAAATACTTGCTGGTCTGACTGGTTTAAGTATAGAGATTTCATCCAAGTATGCTTACTACCCATTGCTGGAATTTAGCATTTTAACTCCCATGCCCACACCTTTGCACAGCCTACCTTATTTTCCTTCACAATTCAGTTAAGGTGTCTTTTCCACTAGGAAGTCTTTCCTAATGCTCCCCCAGGTGAGGGCATGGGAAATAAAATGCTAAATTTGTAAATACACAAATTTAGGGAGAGATTACAGCATGCATATGTATGTATGTATCTTTCAGAAGTATGTATACTCTGAGAAAAGCAATACTCCTGGATCAAACAAAGTTTCATAGAGGATTCTGCATTTCAAATGGACTTTAAGTGTCAGTGGGAATCTTCAGAAATGAGAAACAGATCAAACCCGGCCTCAGCCACTTCCCAGCTGTGTGACCCTGGGCAAGTCACTTGACCCCCATTGCCCACTCTTACCACTCTTCCACCTATGAGACAATACACCGAAGTACAAGGGTTTAAAAAAGAAATGAGAAACAGAGAAAATATTTCAGGTATTAGAGAAAGTCAGTGTTTTCTTTCTGTCTTTGAATCCCTAGTGCCTGGTATAGTGTTTTGTATATATTTGGTCCAGGTCAATGCTTTCACTGGTTTAAGTTACTCCCAGGAAGGAAATTTCCTTTATCAGTGTGGATAAACAACTGCTCTAAGATTTACAGAATCTCCAAGTTGACTGGGGCACTGAGTGACATGCCCCAGCCTACAACATTAGTGTGCAATCAGGGGAATGGTATCAATATTCCTGACTGCTAGACTGGCTTTCTAAACACTTATACCACACTGGTTTACAACAGAGGCTGTAAACTGAACTAGATAAACTCTCAAGTCCTTTCCAACTCTAAAATTCTACAATTATATACATATTCTTCATTGCTTCCTTCAGTTCTAAAATTATATGAACAAAAAAAAGTATAATATTAAAAGCAAGGTTAGGTGGAGGTAATCTAATCAAAGAGAAAAAGACAGCATATCAATATAAAAATAATTAACAATTATTACTAATTGTAAGGATAAAGTATTGCCTATACTGAAGAAGATGATATGTCCTAAACTAATGTAATTTCCTTAATTCTTAAAATTCCAAACCTCATACTTAAAAATAGTGATATGATGATCACTGAGATAAAAAAATATAATCATACAGCACTTCTAGTTCCAACTTTACTTGTTTCAGTATTAATGCCACAAAAAATATATGAGATTTTAAAAAAAAAGTCTCACTGTGTATTCATGTTACATTTCTTTAGTTTCTCTTCCATCTTGTTTAAGTCTCTGAGATCTGCTCCCACAATGGCAAATCTCTTTGAATCCAAGACATGTCCATCTGTAAACAGAAAAAGGTATAAAATGCAACTATTTCTCTATAGTGAGATAAATTTTTTTAAAACTTAAAAAAAAATTTTAAAGCCCCTCAGCCTCCTAAATATACATCTTTCCCAATGATCTTCTAGAATAGACAAGTGCTCCCTCCAATTCTTAACAAGGTTCTATAAGAAATTACTTAAGCTAAGATTCTTTTGCTAATAAAAATCTTGAAATTATATATGTCAAAAATAATTTCTTTGCTATGATTTTTGTTTTATTCTCTTTTTTACAAAAAAAGATTTATTTACTCTATTTTACTTCTAAATTTCCCCTACCTTCTTTTATCCCATGGTTTTTTAAGACCATCACAACCACTATCCAAGAGCTGCATTATGAATTCCTTTAACGTAATTCAAGCATCAGAAAGCAAGACAAATCACCCAGAGATCTACCAAAAGCAACACAACAGACAACATTATCAACTGTGGGAGTGACATCATCTGGGTTCAAAGACTTTTAATGTATGAAATGGTTTTGTTTGTTCCAGGTTTCCCTAATAATAGTAATGTAGATTACTATTTGCATCCTTGTGACCAGAAGTCAAGCAAAAAAAAAAAATTCATTAGAAGCCAGCTTTGTGGTAGGAAAACAAGATGAGGAAGAGAGAAGATTGGTATCATAAATGGTTAAGAACTTATTCTGAAAAACAAGAATGTATTTGAGGCCTATATCTAACATAACCAATACCGCTTTGGCCTATGCAATAATTATATACACATTGTGCTGAGAGAAAGAAATTTTAATTATAAATGTGCTTTCAGAATTTAGAAATAGGTTTATATATTCTTTACAAAAGTTTTAAAACATTCACTTTGTGACAAAATACAGTTTCAAAATATACATTTCAATTGTGACATGTGGTTGTCAATTACATCTACCCAATAAGTTCCTTAGAGGAAAACACCTGGTCTTTCATTGCTTCTATTTTATCCGCCAACTAGTACCTTACCTTTTTGTTTCACCTTGCAGAAAGTAACTTAATAAATGTTGATAAATAAATAAGTAATCTAAAGGGACATAAACTCTTAAAACTATGGAAATACATTTCATTGATTTATTCTTAATAGAAAAAAATTAAAAAAACAACTATAACAGATAAATAAATCTATGACAACTATCTCTGTAGCTTCTAATCATAAATCCACAAGCTAGCTTGAATCTCCTTGGAAATGTATAAAATCTACTTTTAGATCTCAGTTCACAGCTCATAAAAAAAATCAACTTGTATATTAGAAACTGATTTTTTTCATATTATTTAAATGAAAAGTTTGTCTTTGATTCTTCACAGATCAAATATACAAAAGGATCAAAGCAAAATTGCTCAAAACAAATTTGTTGCTTTTACTGTAAAAGTTTAAAAAAGATTTTTGGCTACATATTCCCCCAGGGCTCTTAAAATGTGTCCTTTAGGTTTAGACATTCAATTAGCAATAAAGACCAACAAGTATTTGTGTGTCTATGACATATAAGGGAGAGATAGGTAGGTGGTGCAGTGGGCACACAGCACTGCAAGGCTCTACAAACAACTTCAAATCAGGAAGACAAGTTCAAATTTGGCCTTGGACATTTAGTAATTGTGAGACCTTGGACAAGTCACTTGACTTCTGTTTAACTTGTTTGCCTCAGTTTCCTCACTTGTAGAGTGCTTAGCACAGTGCCTGGCACATAATAAGCACTAAATAAATGTTAACAATTGCTATTATTATTATACAATTTAATATGTTAAGCTAGGGCTTGTTATAAAAAAGGTGCTGATAGAGAGGGTAAACTGGATACTACCACTCTTAATTTGGTGACAGCAGTGGTAGTCCAGATATGTGGCTAGAGCAAGATCACCTGAGTCTTGCCACCTAGCTAGATGTTGTACCACCTCCCTCCTTTGTAACAGTGCCCAGGCAGGATCCTTCAGGTCAGTAGATGGTATCCCTTCAGGTCCCACCTGGGGTTGATTAATTATGGATATTGGGCTCTATTAGCCTTGGACACGTTTATCTGACTGCGTTGCACCCTTCCCAAAGAAGTGATGAAACAACCATTTCAGGAAGGTACTTGAATAGCTTTATCTATATTTAGCAAAGGAGTATTAGGAAATGGGAAGAGAAATAGGGAAACCCTAAGCTAATTTGATAATAGTAATCCCTCTGAGCTGTAGGCAGGTAAGTGATTCTGGCTTGTTATTAGCTCCTCTGGCTCAGCCTGGCCACAGCCAAACCAGAGAAAGCAAGCTGCTGTTTGATGTCTTTCAGCTTCTTCTTATTGCTAGATGTTATGCCTATATAGCCTTCAGGATCCACCCCTTTCCACCCTCTTCTTCTTCTCCTGCCCACTTCACGGATCCCTCCCGGGCCCCGGGATACTGAGATATCTAAAGATGGTTTGAATTCCTAAATATCTAGAAGACAGTAGAATAAGAGGATTCAAGGTCTGGATATAGGTTGGCAAATGTTAATGAGGTACAAGACACGAGTTCTTGCAAGGTTGAGCCAAGCAAGTCTCAAATCCCAATAGACCAGGGTCTACAGATCCCAGGTCCAAGGGAAAATGAAAGGAAAGGAACCAAAAAGCCAGGGCTTCCAGGGTATTTATCCCCCCTGGCCAACCGCTTTCTCCCCTGGCTTCATGGCCTCTGGGAACATTCTGATGTCCAATGGTCTTCACCTGTCAATCAACGGTGAGACTCCCAGCTCCCAGAGTTTCAATATAACAGGCTATGGGGAATATTTTCAAAGTATACAATATCTGATATATATGATAGTTACCTCAAAAGTCTTATTAAGAAAAGTAGGCATATATACATAAAAAAGATAACTAATCAAAAAAAAGAGTAGTGAGGAGGTGTCAGGAAAATCAAGTGATTTGAAAATATGGGGAGGGGGGGACAGGAGATGAGTGGGCAAGACAAAACTATAAATCTGTAAGACTTCAATCTGGTCTGTAAAGAGGAAGTAATAGAAGAGAACAGACTGGGTCAGATGGTGAAGGTTATTTGAATAAAAAGGTCAGACAACGTGGGTGAGGTGTGCAGAGATCTTTTATAGGAAATAATACTAGATTAGAATACAAAGCATATTTTCAATAATTAATATGGAAGTATTTCAGGCTGAATATAAGACAATATAGGGATTCCCTATACTTAAGATCTGTAAAGGACACTGATGGCAACACAAACAATTCAGTTCCAAGGTCTTTCTGGTCATTTCTCATCCTGGATAACTTACCATCTGCCTCATCTGCTGAAGCTATCACAAAACCACATTCATTGGTTCTATTGCAAATTCATTCTAACCAAACTCAACCAAGCTTTCAATATTAAAAAGAAA
Organism: Gracilinanus agilis; assembly: GCF_016433145.1. Lineage (NCBI taxonomy): Eukaryota > Metazoa > Chordata > Mammalia > Didelphimorphia > Didelphidae > Gracilinanus > Gracilinanus agilis. The sequence goes on from NC_058130.1 coordinate 147,888,827, forward strand.
TCCTATTTTAAAAATTTCTTAATCCTTTTAATTACTCTCCTAATCTTCCAAATTACTCATTTCCCCTTTAGGTGGTATTCCCCTCTTATTTTACTGACAGAAGCCATCCAACAAAAAAGAGCTTCTTTTTTGCCTTTCTTCCTTGACGTTAGACCTTGGCAGATCCTTTCTTCCAGTTTCTGGGAAAATGGTACTATATGTCCATGCCAAAGCTAATATCTCTACCTGTACCCTTTATCTCATGCTTTTTCTACCCCCTTCAGAGCTTTGCTCTATTATTCATTCCCCATTTCTCAAACATCTTTTACCTTTCCTCCTATTCATCTACAAACATGCTCAAAATAAATTCTTGTTTCTCTTCTCCTTTCCCTTAGTGATTTCAGCTATTCCCACAGCTTCAATAATCATGCAATTTCTATATTCCCAAATCTATACCTCCAGCCCCAAACTCTTCTAAAACCACTCTCCCATAAACTTTCTCTCTTGCTTCTCCTATATAGCTCAACCTTCTAGAAATCTCCATTTCAACAAATATTTAGTGTTAAATGTATACTGTAAACAGAGCACAGTGCTAAGGAAGATACAAAGTTGAATAAGATACCATCCCTCTCTCTCTTCACAGAACTTACAAACTAATAGATAGGGTATACACATAGATTGCTATGATACAACAAATTACCCAAGTATGTTAGAAAGCTACAAAACTAAGTGCCACAAGAGAGTATAAAAATATGTTAATTATTTTTTAAAAAAGGGAATCAAAAGAGATCAAGGAAGGCTTTACATGAATGATCTGGGATTAGAACTGGCCTTTAAAAGATGAGCAAAAATTCCAAGAACAGATTAATGAACAAAATTTCAAGTCTAAAAAATAGCATCATCAGCAAAGAAGAAGAATAAAGTGAGATAGTATAGGATTTATGCAGGGATAGTTAGGCTAGAGCCTTCAAGAATATTGAAGAACCTAATTTACAGTAAGATGGGAAGGTGTTGTCAAAGTAGTGGTGGATTGCAGAAAACCTTGCCATCTACTCAGTTTTCAACTCTGCAATCTAGACCATTGTAATAAAACTGCTCTCTCCCAAGGTCAGCAACTATCTGGGTGTCACCAATCTCAAAAACCTTTTTTTCAGACCCTCTTCCTTCTTGACCTCTGTTGTGTGTTTGTAATTCAGGGAGGTGCCATTTAAAAGTATCTTACAAACTTCCTGTGGACACATGGGGACTTTGAGACTTCATTCCCCATGATCCAATGAGTTTCCGATTTTTGGACGTAGAGGGCAGCTTAAATTCGGAGGGTGGCCTGGAGAAGGCCTCTTGGTTACCTGAGTGGGCTGGTTGGCGTATGAGAGAGACAGAATAGGCACTGGCGGTAAATTTAAAAGATAGCCAGGCACGGGCACATATATTTTACCAACATGGCCATGGCAATTAAAATATTAATTTCTCTTATAATATCAGGCTTTATCATTTTTAATCGTAACATTGATGGCAACCAGAAGTTTGAATTTCGGATTCTCAATTTTTCAGATAGCCTTCTCTCAAAAGCGATAGCCATGCGTTCTTTTTGGCCATCTTGCTCAGCTATTTTGAGCAATTTTTTTTAAAAAGGATAGTGCCTTTGCTCGCCATGTTTTTGCTAAAAGCAACAGCGTGTTTTTGCCTCCCGTGGGACTCAGCCAGCCAGCTGAGCCTGACCCAGTCTTTTCTAACACTTTATAGGATGAGGGTCCCCTTTAACGTAGATTCCTAGTAAAGCACCTAAGATTGGTTATTTATTGGCTCATTCCCTGAGAAGTTGAAGGCAAATCAGACCAGAGAGAGACGTTTCCCTTATTTCTCTATGTATAGAATGGCAATTTTCTATAGTCCTGGCCCTGAATGGGTAATAGCAAACTACTTAAATCACTTTAATTAGGCCTTGATTCAAAGGCTGTTGTAAGTTTATTTTCCCTACATTTTTTGCACATCTTACATTTCATTAGCAAGTTAATTTTTCTCCTTTTATTTGAATTTTATTCTTTTTATTTTTTTTATTATTTCTTTTGCCAATTGATTTCATACAACCGCTGTGACTCAGCCATGCATCCTTAGCTGACCTGAGGTACCCTTTTCAGGGGAGAAATGTGTTGTTTAGAATTTTCCTCAGGGGGATGTGTGTTATGTTTTTTAAAATTCGATAATGTAAAAATATATGTATATTTAACTCTTTTAGGAGTCATTTCAGGGGGAAATGTATAATTCTTAGAAGGAAATGTATGTTTTATAATCTATAATGTAAAGTTTAAATTCTTTTGAGAGTAATTTCATGATAAGGATTTTGCCATCTCTCCAGAATCCAGATGACGAACCTGTTTGGTGAAGGCACCATGAAGATGCCTAAAGACCCTTCACTGGACCATAAAAATCAAAATTGAACTTTGGGTGCAGTTGATTTGAACTATGGGGAGTTGAATGAGTTGAATGCATTTGTTTTGAATGTACACTCTTATGCCAATAGGGGACTGCCCCCGAATTGGCTTTTTGTCAGTGTGTCTAGTTTTACCCATTTCTTTTATCCCCCAAATTCCTGAAATTTAGAAGTTGACTATGTTTACAGATTCAGTGAAGAAAAAAGGGCAAACCTTTTTTTTTTTTTTTTTTTTTGGCCAGATCTCAGGGGGAAATGTGTGTTTGGAATTCAGGGAGGTGCCATTTAAAAGTATCTTACAGGTAATAGAGACTTCCGGTTAAGATGGCGGCAGAGTAAGGAGCAGCTGCTCGATCTCTCCTGACCGAACCACATAGAACCCCTCAAGGGGAAATAAAAACGAGTCCAGAGGAACGAAGGAACCCCACAACAGGGCGCAGCATTGAAGGTACGCAGAATCGGGGCATTTCTACACTTTAAAGGGGTGAAACAGTTCACACTAAAACACGAGAGGAAGAAGCCCCTCCCCCACCCCCCACACCGCACAAGCGGGTAAACAGGACTGGGGCAACCAGAAAATCACTGGCAGCCCCTGAGCCCGTACCTGTGCGCTGCAAGACGAGGGACCCCAGGTGGCTGGGACTCTCCCTGAGCGCCCACGTGGGTGAAGGCACCGCCTCCGGCCAGGACAAAGGCCCCTAAAACACAGCCTTTCCCAAGCACTGAAGGCATCGCCTCAGGTGCGAATAAAGATCTCCAGCCCACGGACTTTCACTACCTTCTGCGGGGGGTGAAAGCAGGGCCCTAAGAGCATCAGCTCAGGCAAAGGCAGTGCCCTAGGCTTGAATAACGATCTCCAGCCCAGGCTTGGACCTCCAGTGAGGACCCGGTGCAGACCTGAGCACGGCTGTGGAAGCAGCCCCAAAGACTGCTGAAGGAACCTCGGGCAGAGGGGCAGACCGGGAACTACCAGGAGGCCTGACCCCGAGGACAAGGAGACCGGAGGGCCCCCCCCCCAAGCTTGCAAGGCCCAGGCAGACCCGGAGTGCAAAGACAAAGCGGAAAAGGGGCGGGGCTAACAATGGCCAGCAATAAGGAAATCCAGAAGAAAAAGACCATCAAGAGAAACTCTGGAACACTGGACAACTTCTACACAGAGAAAATCCAGACAACAGAGGAGGGAAAACAAAAATCCAAACCTCCCCAAAAAAATGAAAGCTGGTCACAAGTTATGGAAGAGTTTAAAAATGAAATGCTAAGGAAGATGGAAGAAATCTGGCAAGAAAATAACAGTTTAAAAGGCAGAATTTCGCAATTGGAAAGTGAGACAAGACAACTGAAGACCAAAAATGACCAGATTGAAAAGGAAAACCAATCCTTAAAGGCTAGAATCGAACATTTAGAAACCAATGATCTCTCAAGACAACAAGAACAAATAAAACAAAGTCAAAAGACTGATAAAATAGAAGGAAACATGAAATATCTCAAGGAGAGAGTGACAGACCAAGAAAACCGGTCTAGAAGAGATAACTTGAGAATCATTGGTATTCCAGAAAAGGCAGAAATTAATAAAAACATGGACTCCATACTCAAAGAAATTATTCAGCAAAATTGCCCTGAAGTTCTACAACAAGAGGGCAATATAGACATTGAAAGGATCCATAGAACACCCTCTAAACTGGACCCAGAAAAGTCAACACCCAGAAATATAATAGCAAAATTGAAGAGCTTTCGAGTCAAAGAAAAAATCTTACAAGAAGCCAGAAAGAGACAATTCAAATATCAAGGAGCACCAATAAGGATCACACAGGATCTGGCAGCCTCAACACTAAAAGAACGCAAGGCTTGGAATACAATATTCAGAAAGGCAAGAGAACTGGGCCTTCAGCCACGAATCAACTACCCAGCGAAACTAACCATATACTTTCAGGGGAAAGTATGGGCATTCAACAAAATTGAAGAATTCCAAGTTTTTGCACAAAAGAGACCGGGACTAATTGGAAAGTTTGACACTCAACCACAGATATCAAGAGAAAGATGATGAAAAGGTAAATAAGAAACAGAGGGAAAAGAAAGAAAACTCATAGTCTTTTAAGCTTGACTCTTTAAGGGCATAAATAAGAGCTAAGTATCTGTATTACTAGGTGGAGAAATGCTATGTATAATTCTCTGTAGTGAACTCTATACACTATTATAATATTCACTATTATAGCAACCAGAAGAATAATTCATAGGGAGAGGACAGGATACTAAATGGTCTAAGATGACATGGGGGGTGGGAAAGAGGGGAGGAAGAGTAGGGGACACCAAGAAAAATCCGAGTAAATAAGAAAAATAAGATATTCTATTACACACAAAGAGGGCATGGGAAGGGGAGGGGATAAATACTACCATAAGAAGGAGAGGAAGAGAGCATTAAGAGGTAATAATCAAACCTTACTCTCAGTATAATCAACCCGGAGAAGGAAGAGTAGCTTTATTATCCATCTGGATAAAAAACTCCATCTAACCCTACTGAGAAAGTCAGAAGGGATAAACCAAAGGGAGCAGGGGAGTGGGGAGGCCAAAAAGGGAGGGAAGAAGAAGGGGGAGGGAATTCATTCGGTCTTTAAAAAAAACAAAAAGAAGGGAACAACAAGGGAGGGGACAGAAAGGGAAGTCAATCAAGGGAGGGGATAAGGGATACTGGCTGAAAGCAAACCACTGGTGTAAAAGAAAATAGTGCAATAAGAAGGAGTGGGTCTAGGGGAGGATACAAAAAATGTCAGTGAATACACAACTAACAATTGTAACTGTGAATGTGAACGGGATGAACTCACTCATAAAACGGAAGCAAATAGCAGAGTGGTTCAGAAACCAAAATCCTACCATAGGTTGTCTACAAGAAACACATATGAGGCGGGTAGACACACACAAGTTCAAGGTTAAGGGTATGAGCAAAATCTTTTGGGCATCAAATGAGAAAAAGAAGGCAGGAGTGGCTATCATGATCTCTGACAAAGCCAAAGTAAAAATAGGTATGATTAAAAAAGACAGGGAAGGTCATTACATCCTGATTAAAGGCAGTATAAACAATGAGGAAATAACACCGCTCAATATATATGCACCAAGTGGTATAGCATCCAAATTCTTAAAGGAGAAACTGGCAGAGCTCAAGAAGGAGATAGATAGTAAAACCATAATAGTGGGAGATCTAAATATTCCTCTTTCAGATCTAGATAAATCAAACCAAAAAATAAATAAGAAAGAGGTAAGAGAGATGAATGAAGTCCTAGAAAAATTAGATCTAATTGATATGTGGAGAAAAATAAATAGGGACAAAAAAGAATACACCTTCTTTTCAGCTGCACATGGTACATTTACAAAGATTGACCATGTAATAGGGCATAGAATCATGGCAAACAAATGCAAAAGAGCAGATATAATAAATGTAACCTTCTCAGATCATAATGCAATAAAAATAATAATCAGTAAGGGCACCTGGA
>NC_058130.1:147899720-147950257 GCF_016433145.1 Gracilinanus agilis
AGACGAGATTTCTTACAGGTGCGTGGTCAATTTATCTCTATCAGCAATGGCTTTTATTAAAATACTATTTTCCCTTTTTATATCTGCCTTTATCATTTTTAATCGTAACACTGTAGCATTTGCACCTATTAACCAGCTCCTTTCTTCGGATATGCTACACTCTCGTGGCTTTCCTACTTCTTTTTTCTGCCTTCCTTTGCTGGGCCCAGTGATGGGCAAACTTTTTAAAGAGGGGGCCAAAGGAAAGGAAATGCTCATCAGTTAGTCTGTTTCTAAGGCAACTCTTTGGAAGTTTCATTGTATTGTATCCTGCTCATTGTATTCATCAGATCAGGAATAATGTCACAGGGCCAGATAGAACATTTCAAGGGGCCCCATCGGGCCTGCCAGAGGTAGTTTGCCCATCACTGGCTGGGCCTAATGATCTTCACACCCCTTAAGTATTAGTGACTATGCTCCAAGGGTAATGTTCTTGCTACTCTTTTTCCTATATATATTCTTTCCCTTGGTGATTTCAAGTCCCTCACATGGCTTCAATGTAGGCGATAATCTCTAGCTCTAACCTTTCCTTCATTTTCAGCTGCCTGCTACATATCTCCACCTGCATGTCCCACTGGACCTTATTAAACTCAGTAGTTCAAAATTCTATTCACCTTCTTCTCACCTTTCCCTCTAAGTCCTTTTTTTTTTTTTTAAATTTTCCTAGTCCCTCATGGAAAGCTTCACCATACCTCTAGTCTGCCAGGCTTAAAAAGTTGGAATGATCTTTGACTCTTTATTTTCACAAATTCTACAACCCAAGGCAGCATAAAAACATTAAAATACCTACATGATAGCACATGTATAACCTATATTAAATTACCTGCAAACCTGAGAAAGGGAAAGGAGGGAAAGAATTTAGATTGTGAATGTAGGGAAACAAATGTTAAAAATGGTTTTTCTGTGTAAATGGGGAAAAATAATATATTACTGGGAGAAAATATGATAAAATATCATCTATGCCATAATAAAACAGAAAGAGTCTGGATTTGGAATTAGGAAAAAATCTCTGATATGGAGTAGAAGTGATATAAATATAAGTTAAGTCACTTAACTATCTGCACTTCAGTTACTTCATTTATAAAATGCAGATAATAATATTAATTGGACTTCTCTCACAGGACTGTTATGAGGACCAAATGAGATAAAAAATACAAATGTCTGATAAGCCTTAAGGATTCTATTAAAAAGTAAAGAATTATCATCATCCAAACAGTCGCTAGGTGCTATGAAGTCTCTCTCTGCACCACTAGCATCTACTGGTCTAGCATCCACTGTCCTGCTCTCATTCACAAGGCTACTATCTTCACTTAGTCTCTCATATCCTTAAACTACTCTAATGAGTTCCTAACCAGTCCTCCTGCTCTTGACCTCTCCCTTCCTCAACCTACCCTTCATCCTGTTGCTCAAGCAATCTTTCCCTAGCACCATACCAATTTTCATAGGTTCCTCACTGGCTAGGTAATAAAGTTCCTTAAGATGGCATTTCGAGATCTCTATAATCTACCTCCAACCAATCATATATCACATTAATACCTTTCACAGTCTTCATTCCAGCCAAATCTATTCTACTCATCCCCCATTCAAGTCTCACTCTGACCAGCCTTCTTGCCTTTGCTCATACACCCCCCACTACTCCCATCCCTAAAGCCCCATGCTTCAAACAGACTCTTAACATCTGTGCCTGTTAAAATTACAAGACCTTCCTTCAAGACCCAAGTTGTGTCAAATCCATAAAGTTTTGACTGATTCTTCCAACTTCAGATGAGTTCTTCCAAAAATTTCACTTAACACTTGTTTGTCTATCTTATTTTTATTGACATCTTTTGTTTACAGATTTGTTTCTGAATATATACCTCCCATCCCTTGACTCAGCAAAGGTTTTTTTTTCAGTTTTTAAACCCTTACCTTCTGTTTTAGTATCAATTCTAAGATAGATGAGTGGCAAGGGCTAGGTAATTGGGGTTAAGTGACTTGGCCAAGGTCATACAATTAAGAAGCATATTGGCCAGATTTGAAACCAGTATCTCCCATCTCTAAGTCTGGCACTCTATCCACTGTTACCTAGCTGCTTCTCAGTAAACAGAGATTTAAGTGGGGGGAGGGGGGGAGAGTAGTTCAGCAATGCCAACTAATACATCCTCTCTTTTTCCAATAAGAACTCTTCAAATATTTGAAAACAGTTATGCTTCTGCTTGGTCTTTTGTTCTCCAACCTAAACATCCTGTATTCTTAAAACCTTTTCTTATATGAAATGGTTTTTTGGCAACCTATTAATTCTAGTTATCCTCTTGGATGTCCATTTTCTGCATCCCTCTTTAAATGTGGCACCCATAATTAAACACAGTACCCTATATGTACTTTGACCTGCAGAGTGTACAATATATTATTTAGCTTTTTAGACTGTTTTTCTAATTACTATATTTCTATTTTAGCCTAAGAGTTCATTCATATGATGAAATTACAGAAAAGCTATTAATTAAAAAAGCAAATTTTCATTACTAATTTGCCTTACAAATATTGAGTAGTATTGCCTTCTAAAATGATATAGCAGCTGCTTAAACAGTCAAAATATGCCTGCAATGTGAAACAGAAGTCAGATTGTAACATTTTGCTTTTTATTTTGACCAAGACCTTGCTGGTTAAAAGCACTCAGATATCTTTTAATGATTACAAAATGATAATAATTCCCAACAAAATGTCTTCCCCCTCCCTTTCTATATAAGCCAAACCAATTTTCTTTGGCATTTTATTTTCTGATTGAAAACTAACACATTAAAAATACCCAGGATTTAGTAGTTTTCCATAACCCCTCTAAAGATAACCCTGCTCATTAATTAACTGATTAAGTGATAGTAAAGTAGGAATTTCACTTTTTTTACCTTGACCCGGGAGGCAAGTCTGGAATTAATGAGTGGAAGACAGATTTTGGCTTCATATGGAAGAACTCACAAAAAATTAGAAATGACTAACAATGCACTGGTCTCCCTTGGGAAATGGTAATCTTCCAGGTAATGAAAAATTTATAGCTGAGAACAGATGAGAACCTCCTGAGGAAGTAACAAAAGGTATCAATATGAATGGAAGATCAGCCAAATAATATCTGAAATCCTAGAAGTTAAAGTATATCATATTATATCCATCAAAGATCCATGACTTGTTGGCATACACACTTACTCTGCTCATAAAGACCCCTTCCCTCTCTTTGTCTTAGCATACAGTGATATGTGGTGCTATGGATAAAAAAAACAGTATTTGGTGGCCAACCCTTTAGAGACAAGGCTCTCTGCACTTACGTTTTACTGGTCTTCAGACAAAAGAGTTCATCTCTGGAGCCATTCTCAAAAAAAGCCATTCCGCTTGATAAAGCGGAAAGAGCAATGGCTCTGGACTTAGGACCTGGGTTCAAATTCTGTCTCTAACATTTAATTCCTGTAGGACTTTGGAAAATCCACTGAACTTCCATAGTCCTCCTGTTCCACAAAATTAGGGTTTTAATTTAGATAACCCCTGGCATCCCTACCAACTCTAGATCTATAATCCTAAAATCTTTTCCAGCTCGATAGGCTCTACCAGATTGACCTCCATGTTACAGTGAAGTATAAAATCTTTCAAGTGTAGGCATTTATAAGTACATCTGTCTTCCATTGCAGTTCTTTACAGATGCCTTATCACAGTGTGATGGTGAACCCAGGATCTTGAAGGCTCTGCCAGCAGAACACAAGCTCTAGCCAGACCATTTCAGTACAGGCCCAGGAAAAAAACTACATTCCTATCCTTGAAGGATATAGCTAAGGTGAGGGGAGTTCCTCACTAGGCTAAAAAATAGATTATTTTTTAACCACAGAACTAAAAGACTAACTGCCAAAGTTTAAAGCTATGAAATGGCATCAATTAAAGGAATTCTTATTGACAAAATTCCAGATCTTTGGAGTATTGAGGTATATGTGTGCCTGTACATATACACACTAAAATTGCTAAAAAAGAACATCAAAATATTTTGCAACCAGATTCTAAACTGAACTTGTACTTCCTTCTATGAAAGGACTCTAGAAAGTTCTTCCATATCAGATAATATAGAATTCTCTCTATAAGAAACATTAGAGATCATTTTGTCTAGTCCCTTCATTTTACATGGAATTGTATCTCATCATAGAGAATTAGGGCAAAGAATGATTACTGCTTTTCTCTCCTCCCTGACAAGAAATATAAAAATATCCAAAGGTATACAACAAGGATGGTGAGGGGGAAATCTATAAACAATATAAAGGAATAATTACATAATCTGGTAATGTTTAGCCTGAAACAATTTCCAAATATCGGAAGATCTGTCATATTGAAATAGTATTCATAGTAGATCTAAGATGTGGGGTTCCAGAGGGTGAAAGCAGGACCAAAGGATTAGGAATTATATTAGACAATGAAGAAGTATTTGTTGAGTAAAAATATTGAGGGATGAGAGAAATGAATTTAAAAGAAGCATGTTTCAGATCAATATAAGGAAGTCTGGAGTAATAGAAGGAATGTCATTCATTAAAGCAGTATATGACCATGAGCAAGTCACTTACTCTTGTCTGTGACTCAATTATCTCTTCTTGCAGTGTTTTGTATTTTCCTTTTGTTTTTAATGTGGCATGAACTGAAGTAGTAATAGTTGGCAGTAACTGCAAGAAATAAAGCAATTGTGTTTTAATCTAAAAAAATGAAGGGGCCAGACAAAATGATCTCTCATATTTTTTCAATAAAGAAAATTCTAAATTCTATGGTATGTAAGAGCTTTCTAGCAACTAGCGCAAAGTAACTATGGAATGGGCCTGATGACTTAAAATTAGTCAAGCTAAGAGTAGGAAGCTGTCAGAGACGTTTTAAAAGAGACTTCTACACTTTGGTGGGTGGTTAAACTGGATGACATCTGAGATCCATTCCAACTATTATTCTAAAAGGTTGCATCAACATCATGATCTAGAGACAGTTCCTAAAATATGTAACTACAACTTGAGCTGAATTTTTAAAAATCAAATCAAATCAACTCCTCACAAAAATGTCAGACTGAACTTCATATTCCCAAATGAGCAAAATGTGCTAAAAACTAAAGATTTCAAAAAAGACTTTGCAAAGCTTAGCAGATATACTGATTCAAAGCCTTAAACAAAGTACTTTGAAAAAGGTTACAATTGCATTCTTTTTTAAAATAAATAGCTAAAAAAGGTCAACTATGTCACTGTTTGGTGATCCTATTTTATCAATATGATAAAACATGGGATAACAAAATGTTCGCTTAATACTTAAGACAAAAGGAATTCTTAAAAATTCAACAAATTCAGAGAAGCCTGTGAAAATTCTAAGACCCCTACATTCTTCCTAACAGCACTTAATATCATAAGAATTCCTGATGCTTAGTTTTAATAAAAATTGGGAGAGAAGGGAAGCATTAAACAATTTAATACTTTAGTTCTTTATGAAAGCTACAATATTAACAATAGATGGTGAAACAAAAGTTACTAAAACATTATTACTCAAACTCTGTCAGTACTACATTATGTTGTCAGTATAGAGAATTCAAGTTCAATAACCAAAACTAAATAGGAAGAAAAAAACTATTTGGATAGCTATTCCATATTTGTATATATAAGACTCAATGCCAATGAATCAAGAAAATAACTCTCAAAATGAAAATTATACATTATGTGATTTTGCAGAAGCAGGCTAAAAAGAAAAGTCTAGATGAACAGGGAACCCACAGACCAACTTCAACTTTAATAAAGGTACATACAAAAGATGGAAACAAGGAGATTGAGGATAAATACAAAGTGGGCACAGTATTATAAGAAGTGTCAGAGATGCTGAAGTTCATAATAAATTGAGGTTAATGAAGAAAGCAAATGATAATAAAAAGTGAAACTCTTGTAGAGTTGTTGTTTTTTTTTAAACCCTTGTACTTTTCGGTGCATTGTCTCATAGGTGGAAGAGTGGTAAGGGTGGGCAATGGGGGTCAAGTGACTTGCCCAGGGTCACACAGCTGGGAAGTGGCTGAGGCCGGGTTTGAACCTAGGACCTCCTGACTCTAGGCCTGACTCTCGCTCCACTGAGCTACCCAGCTGCCCCCTCTTGTAGAGTTTTTTGAAAAACAAGATGAAAGAAAGAAAGAATAAAGTCGAAGGGATGATGCTATTGGATGGATGTCAGAAGACTTGATTTACTCAACTTTAATCTGTTTATCTAAAAAAAATTATACATCAAGGAGATATATGAATGGAAAAGGAGGCAGGCCAGCCAGGGATAAATAGATGGAAAGGTATTAAAGGTAACTGCATTGATAGACACATGACATCAGAAGATTTAGAGAAAAGTCCTTAGGATATTGTATAAATCTTTGATTTATGTGAAGATACAGAAAAGAGTAGAACAGAATAAAACACATGCATATATTTCAATCAAGGACTGAACAAAAATGGGTAACAAGAAATTGAAATTCTAGATAAATAGAAAATAAGAACAGTGTTCCTGACTGCTAAATTCAAAACACCACATTAAAAAAAAAAAAAGATCACATTCAGATGAATGCCAACCCAAGATTGCAAAATATATTGTAGTATATTATTATTTAAGAAATATGATCTTGGGAAGTCTATGAAGCAAAAGAGAGCTCAAACTTAGCCTCTGCTACTTGCTGTATATGTGACTTTGACCAAGCCATTTCATCTCAGGGACCTCAGTTTCCTCAATTGGGAAGTGAAGAAATTGGACTAGGTGATTTCTAGGATTCCCCTACTTTTAAATATATGACTTTCTCTCAGTAGACAAACAGTCAAAAGATATAAAAAGAATTCTCAAAAGAACTGCAAAGTATTCACAATCATATGGGAAAAAATGCTATAAATCACAAATACGAGAAATGCAAATAAAAACAAATCTGAGGTTTCACCTCACACCTTGAAAACTGGCAAAAATGACCCCAAATGGTAACAGTCAATGTTGGATAAATTGTGGAAAGATAGGCAATTTGGAATGATACAAATAAAATTAGTAAAATGTCTATACTCTTTGAACCAAAGACTCTAATACTGGGCTTATACCACAAGGAAGCCATCAATAAGAGAAAAATCCCTGTAATCTCCAAAATATTCATGGCAGCACTTTTTTGTGATAACTAAGAATTGGAAATAAAGAAGATGCTGATCAACTGTGGAATGTCTAGTGTCCAAATTGTGGTACATGTACACCATGGAATACCACTGTACTATAAGAAATGATATGTGTAATGAATACAGAGATATGGAAAGATCCAAATGAACTAAGAGTAAAGAAAGCTGAGCCAAGAAAATAATATATAATGACTACAACAGTAGAAATGGAAAGAACACTACCACAGCAAAAAATCAAAAGTAAATCTAACAACTATAAAGATCAAGCAGTACCCAAATGAAGAGATATAAGAAGACATCTGCAACCCACCCCTTTGTGGAAATAGGAGGTCCATAGGTGTTATACACTGCACATGTTTTCTGATTTGTTCAATACATTGTTCAGTTTTGCTGACTTTATCTTCCTCGCTAAAAAAATACTATTTGTCATATGGAACAGCTCTATAGGAGGAAAGGTATACATGGGATACAATGTAATGTAAGAAAATATAAATAAAAGCATATTAAAAAAACAAATTGTATTAAGAGGAAGAGAAAGACAAGGAGAAGGTTTCTGTGGGAGGATATGAACTCAGGCCTTCCCTATTCCAAGTCTAAGAATCTAACCAGACTACAACCTAGCTGCTTTAAGCCAAACTGATTTCATTTCTTATTTGGACAGGGTTATTAACCTGGCTGGTTGTGTGATCCTAGGCAATTAACTGAGCACCTCAGTGTTCTTGAGAACTCTCCAAAATTGTTACAAAAAAAGATGCTGACTTGAACTGAGTTTCCTAGACCAATGAAATCACAGGCCCTATCTTTGTCCTTATCACTAACCAGTAAGAGAAGTACCATGGCTTAGAGCACTGGCATCAAACTCAAATAAATACAGAAGCATAAACCATAAATCAACACTTTTTTTTTTACATTTTTGTGGTACCTTAATTGAATTTTTCATATGTATATTACTTTATTTTTTCCCCCAATTATTTGTTGTTAGATTTTTTTTTAAAACCCTTACTTTCTATCTTAGAATTGATACTAAGTATCAGTTGCAAGGCAGAAAAGAGCAGTAAGGACAAGGCTTTTGGGGTTAAATGACTTTCCCAGGGTCACACAGCCAGGAAATGTCTAAGGCTATATATGAACGCATATGAATCCAGGATCTCCTACCTCCAGACCTGGTTCTCTATCCACTGAGTCACCTAGCTGCCCTGTCTTCTACAGTTAATAATAAAAATATTTAATATTCATTTTCTAAAATTTTGAGTTCCAATTCTCTTCTCCCCTCTCTTGCCCCCTTCCCTCATACTGTGGAAAAAGAAAGAATAAAAGAAGAAAAAAATGAAGAAAATAAAGTGAAAAATAGTATACTTCAATCTGCATTCAGACTCCATCAGTTCTTTCCCTAGAGATGGACAGCATTTCTCATCACAACTCCCTTGGAATTGTCTTGGATCTGTTATGTTTAGAATTTAATTATCTAAGCCTGTCTAAATATACTATTACATTTGAAATACTAGTTTTAATTATACTATTATAGATCATATTACTGAGAATAGCTAAATCATTCACAGCCAATCATTGTACAATATTGCTGTTACTAGGGACAATGCTCTCTTGGTTCTGCTCATTTCACTTTTTATCAGTTCATGTAAGTCTTTCCAGGTTTTTTAATAATCATCCTATTATCATCTTACTTATCCTACTTATCATTTCTTATAGCACAATAGCATTACATCACAATCATAAACTACAACTTGTTCAGCCATTCCCCAACTGAAGGACATCCTTTCAATTTCCAATTTTTTCCCACCACAAAAAGAGCTACTATGCTTTAAGTATTTTTGTAAAAACAGGTCTCCTTCTCTCCTTCCTTCCTTCCTTCCTTCCTTCCTTCCTTCCTTCCTTCCTTCCTTCCTTCCTCCCTCCCTCCCTCCCTCCCTCCCTCTCTCTCTCTCTCTCTCTTTCTTTCTTTCATCTATTTGGGATACAGGATTAGTAGAGGTATTACTGGATCAAAGGGTATGCACAGTTCTATAGCTCTTTCAGCAGAGTTCCAAATTGCTAGGGATTAACTCACCCCTACCTATTTTTAGATTTAATCCCTAGCAATTTGGAACTCTGCTCAAATCCTTAAGAGGGAGAGGCCTGCAACCTACCTGTGCTAAAGTGGGTGATGAATCAAAAACAACTGATGCCCCCTGGGTGACTAGTCCTGGGCAAAGCTAAAGCTACAATTGGTCCAAGTAAAGTGGAAGGAATGTACAGGAAGTGACGCAAAGAAGGGTCTTTAAAAGCAGTTGCAACTTCCTGTGAGAGGCAGTTCTTCAGAGTTCAAGTCTAGTGAAGAATCTGCTTCGTGGACCTGAGATGCTGAAATTTGGTGAGACTCTTCTTGAATCTCTCCCTTTGAACTACCATGTGGGTGAGTGAAACGGCTGACTTCTTTCCTGACTTTCTGGAGAGGCAAGCCTTTGGAGAAGCCCCTGTTTTGGAGGAGGCCTCGTGGCTAGAACTCTTGCTTAGTTTACCTCTAGGCCCCCCTTTGCTGTGGCCACTGAAGCCCTGCATGGTTCAAACCAGCCGGACTAATTATCTACTCTACTCTCTCTCATTACTCTTACTTGCACTTTCTCCTTTTGTAAATAAACTGCCATAAAAAGTCATTCTGACTTGAGTAACATATTTTTGGCAACCACATTTTTATATATTTAGTCCAACCTTAACTTTAAGCCCTACACTATCCAGAACAGTTGGACCAGTTCACAATTCCACCAACAGTACATTAGTATTTCAATTTTCCCATACTCCTCTCAATATTTATCATTTACTTTTTGTCATATTAGCAAATCCGATAGGTATGAGATGATAGATTAGAATTATTTTAATTTGTATTTCTCTAATCAACAGTGATTTAAGGACCTTTTTCCCTATGACTATAAATAGCTTTGATTTCTTAGTTTGAAAACTGTCTGTTCATATCTTTTGACCATTTATCAAATGGGGAATGATTTGTATTCTTTTGAATATGACCAAATTCTCTTTATATTTCAGAAATGAGGCCTTTATATTAGAGATATTGTAAAAAAATTTTCCCAGCTTTCTGTTTTCCTTCTAATCTTGGTTGCGTTGGTTTTATTTATGCAAAACTTTTTCAATATAATCAAAATTATCTCCTTTACATCTCATAATGCTATCTCTTATTTAATCATAAATGCTTCTTCCCTTATCCATAAATCTGACAGGTAAACTATTCCATGCTCTCCTAATTTGCTGATGGTACCAAAATCAAGTACCTAAATCAAGTACCCATTTTGACCTCATCTGGGTTGACCTTATCAACAGTGTGAGATGCTGGTCATAGTTTCCGCCATAATGCTTTCGAGTTTTTCCAGAAGTTTTTGTCAAATCATGAGTTTGTATCCCCAAAGCTTGGAACTTTGGGTTTCTCAAACCCTAGATTATTATGGTCATTTACATAACTATCTAGGGTTTGATTGTGTATTGTGTCCCTAATCTATTCCTCTGATCCACCACAACATCAGACTGTTTTGATGATTACCACTTTATAATCATTTGAGATCCAGTATGACTAGGCCATCTTCCTTCACATTTTTTATTTTTTAATAATTCACTTGACATTCTTGACTTTTGGTCTCCCATATGAATTTTATTTTTCTAGCTCTATAATTTTTGAGTAGTTTTGGTTGGTGTGGCATTTAATAAGTAAATTAATTGAGGTATAATTGTCATTTTTATTATACTGGCTTGGCCAACCCATGAGCAATTAACATTTTTCCAGTTGTTTAGATCTGACTTTCATATAGTTCTTGGGTTTGCCTTGAAGAAAAATACTCCCAAGTATTTTACAATTTAAAACTTACATTTTTATTTTGTTTAACATTTCCCAATTATCAATCTGGCTATATTCTCTAGCAAAGGAAAGTTGGACTCTGGCTTAGAAAAGATAGAGCTGGCCCAGTTGTCAGAAAGATCTAGGTTTAAGCTCTACCTCTGATACATCATGTCTGTGTGATGCTGGTAATGTCACTTAATTTAAATTGTAAGTTGCAGAAAAAGTATGAACCTACATGAAAGAACAAGTTCCTTACTAGACATTCCTTAAACTAATGAAATCTCAAGTCCAGTCCCTAATCTTATCTTTACTAGACTGGAAATCAAAAGAATGTTATAGCGATTATTTATCTAAACTTCAACAAAATACATATCAAAATCTTTTAGCTAATTCTTATGGATGAGACAAAAAAAAATGGGCTCCAGGTAAGAATAAGATGGATCTGGAATTGGCTGAATATTTAGACTTAAAAAGTAAGTCATTAATGGTTTAACCAGTGTAAGGAATATAGTAGCCTCCCTGTTCTATGAAATGAAGCAGCCCTGGGAAAGCTCAAAAAGCCCTGAGGGGGAAATTGTATCACTCTTGTCAGAGTAAAATCATAAGTAATGGCCCAAAGTCCCTTTTCCCTGCTAGTGGTGTGTTTGAATATCAATTAGCCTCCAACTCCTGAGAAGGCTTCCCTTCCCCCAGAAGCATGAACTAGCACCAGACTTCAGGTCCAGGCTCCTCCATCAACAGCTTTTACCACATCTAACAACTTGAATACTCAATTAGAACTGACGAATTCTGCAAACTTATTGCTCATTATATAGAGGTTTAACAAAAATTAAAATGACATGACTTTTCATTACATAAGTAATCAAATATTAATTAATATGTCATATAACTAATCTCACATCAGAAAAGCAGTATCACTAAAGACTACCATTATGAACATAGAAACTTTTCCATTTTAGAGAAGTGATATTGCTTTATGGATATAATGATATTTTTTAATGGAATTCTACTTGTAGAGAACTAAATATACCCAATTTTATAAACCCTTGGAATGTAGGCTACGATCAGAAGCATTTCAGAGGCAAATACTTTATTCAAAAAAGCTTATATAAAGAACAGAGAAAATAAAATTGTGTAGAGCAGAAAAAGATCTGAATTGGTTGTCAGAAGGCAAGCTCTAACTTAGTTCTGAAACTCATAATATAAACATATTACTTAGAGGTTTGTAAAGTGATTGTGTATGTGCATATGTATGAAACAATCCTCACAACAACTTTGGAAAGTAGATATTATTCCTATTTTACAGATAAGAAACTCGGGCAGAGAAAAGTATAATGACATACCTAGAGTCACAGGGCTAGTAAGTATATGAAACAGGATTTTCCCAGGTCTTCCCAACTCTAATTTCAATGACCTCTGCACTGTGCCATCTAGCAGACTAATAAAATACCATCTTGAGCATCACTTCCCCTCTCTCTGGACCTCAATTTTCCCAATTGTACTACTAAGGGCTTGTTCAAGATCACCCATCTGTGTTTTATTCTAAATCTAAGATTCTCAAGTTCTAAAATTCTTCTCAAGTGTAACATCCTAAGATTCTCAGAGCTTGGGAAACAGGAAGGGGACCCTTCATAAGAATAGTGGCAAATGACACAACCCAAATCAATAGGTAGTTAATTAAAAGAAAGAAGTAATTTTTTTTGTCCTTAACTACCTAAGAGGCATTAGTACTTTTCACCTTATCCAATGCCCAGGCAGTCAGAGCCCTGGCTGGGACACTGTCTCTAAAAGCTGAGGGCAGAAAGAATATAATAGAGAAAGGAGCAGTCAATAATAGAACATCAGGAGATGGTTGCCAACCTCCTAAAACACCAGGTTAATTGCTCTGAATATGTTTAGCAAAAACAAAATTTATACTCATATTCTATATGTAATTTCAAAAGATGAGGTAGTTAAAATATTCTCAGTCTATCTCCCTCATTTCACAGGCAGAGTCTTATAATGGACTTGAACCAAATTTCAAAAGGGAAAAAAAGCAATTAGAAAAACAAAATATCTTTTAAAAAGATACTTCATTTTATTACTAGAAAGACTAAGAAGTGCCAACCAACCAACTTTAGGGTTATTTTAAGAAATTTTCCTTAGCAACCTAAAGAGCCTTTAGTTCTATGCTTCTAACCAAGAAAAAAAAAATTTGATTACCTGTGAATACGAAAATCTTCATCTTTTCCTTACAAACAAGCCTATAGAATATATTAGCAATTCAAGCCTAATTAAAACCCTAATGTTTTCCTAATGAGTATATCAGTGCTTTTATATTTTTTATATATTTTATATATTTTTATATATTTATAGCAGAATCTTAATTTTTAAAGACCTAAGTTTCCAACAGATTTTCTTCACTTTAAATTTACCTACATGAAAGGGTTTGATTATTTATCTATTTCTTATGGCACTGATAAATGACAGTCTGGTGCAACAGAAAGAACACTGGATTAAAGGAACAAAGACAACTGACTCAACTTCTCTGCTCTTTAAGTTCCTTATCTGTAAAGTGAGTGGTTTGGGTTAGATGATCTCTGAGCTCTTCCTTCTAACTGTAAAATCAATGATCCTGTAAAATGGTAATATAGAACACTTCCACTGAAACCCTCCTTATGCTGTGGAGGTGACCTTGAATTCTCAAAAGTTATACCATTACAAATGACACAACCGAAATCAATAGGTAGTTGATTATGTAACAAGTGGATTTGGGAAATGTATAAAACTACATTTCCCGTGATCCAACATGGTCCAACTGGTTTCCGTTTCCGACGTCTTGGACGCAGGGGAGCGCTTAAATCTCGTGGGTTAGGAGGGAGTGGTCTCTTCTTTGGCGAGTAGAGGGCTTGGCTAGGAGGCAGTATGGAGGCGGCAGTTTTGAATGCTTACAAGCGCGTGGTCTAATGATTTTATCTATCAACATGGCTTTAATTAAAATACTAATATATATTATTATACCAGCCTTTATCATTTTTAATATTTACAATTTGGAGACTTGACTGACTAAGATCTGCAGAATAGCAGTTCTATGCCAATACATTAGGGCTTGAAATTGGGTTTGAGTCCTGGAGTCCCAGTCTTTTCTAAAACTTTAGAGGACGTGGGTCCCCTCGACTTAGATTCCTAGAAAGCACCTAAGATTGGTTATTTACTTGGCTCACTTCCCTAAAAGGCTGATGATAAGTCAGATCAGAGAGAGACATTTTCCTTATGTCCTGGCCCTGAATGGGTAATTGCACACTGTTGAATTCACTTTAACTAGACCTTCATTCAAAGGTCTAAGTTTATTTTCCCTACATTTTTTGCACATTTTACATTTCACAAGTTAATTTTTTCTTTTTTCTTGAATTTTATTCTTTTTATTTTGCCAATTGAATTCATATAAACCCCCAGGACTCAGCCACTCATCCTTAGCTGACCTGAGGTACCCTTTTTTNNAATATATATTATTATACCAGCCTTTATCATTTTTAATATTTACAATTAAAAGCACTAGTGCTAGCACCTTATACATCATGCTGGAAAGGCCTCTAGCTTGGGTCCACAGCAACAGTTGTCTGTCATCAGAGAAGATGTGTAGGCAGCAGAGCAATGACTACTAGGGAATAAACTTTCTCTACAGAGCAATTTATGAAGACTGTCTATCTAACACAGAGAGGAATTCTGATTAACAAGTGGTGGGAGTACATATGCAGATTAAATGACAGATCTTTTGAAGTACTGAATTAAAGAAAACAATTCTAGTTTAGGCAAATACTACAGAAATTGACTTTTCCAAAAGCTAATTTGTTGAGGCTAACACCTCATGTTCAAAATGCCAGCACTGTTTTAGCATGAACATACAAAAAAAAAAAAACTCTAGTAGATCTTCATGAACTGGAGAATGGCCAAACAAATTACAGAATATAGAAGTAATGGAATTCCATCATGCCATAAGAAATAATGAAAAGGTGAGTTTAGAGAAGCCTGGGAAGACTTGTTTGAGCTTCTGCAGAGCAAAGCGATCAAAACAAGGAAAAGTTTTATACAATAACAATTGTAAAAATACTATTAGATTAGCATTAAGAGTCTTCGAAAATATATTATTTTCCTACATATGAGAAATAAAATGTGGTGATATTAAATATTATATATGAGAAATTATGAAGGGTAGAATGGCAAAAATAGCAAGAAATATAATAAAATGCAATGTCAACAAATCTCTAGGGGAAAAAAACATTCCAATAGATCATAAGCTGAAGCAACAAATCTTAATAGCTAACACTTAGAAATTAGCATTTATACAGTGCTTTAGGGTTTGTAAAAACATATTTTACGAATATGATCATAGTTTTCTACTCACCACACCCAGGAGGGGAGGGGAAAGCTAAGGGTACTAGATATTATTATTAGTATCTCCATTTTACAGATAAGGAAACTGGAGCTGAGAATAGTTAAGTGACTTGCCCATGGTAATATAGCATATATAGCTAGCTATAATAATTTGTATAAAAATATTCATAGCCACCCTATTTGTAATTTTTTAAAAAACAGAAACAACCTCTGTGACCAACAGTTAAAGAATGGATGAATTTTGATATAATGTAATAGGTTATAGTACAATAAAAACTTCAGAACAGCTAAGAAAATATTTAAACACATAAACGCAAAGTAAAACTGATAGATCCAGAACTATAAACATGACTATTAATATATTTTAAAAGGAAGAAAAGCAAGTCATAGAAAGAGGAAGTTCTGAGAGGCTTGGAAAAGAATATTATGAAAAAGCATTTTTGGTATGTTTGTTTAATTTTCTTCTATCTGGTCAAGGTCAAGGTTTTTAATGTAACATTTCATTGCTTATTTTATATGCTTATTGGTTTGTTTTTATGACTGTTTGACGTTTGTTAGGTTCTCTTGTTATCAGGTCTTACTAAACTATAATAAAGTCAGTCTATATGACTTTCTTGTTATGAAAGAAAAATTAGCCCCTTGAATCTTTAGAAAGCTACAAAATGAAGACTGGATGAAGGCTAAATATAATTTAACTGTTCAAAAGTACAAAGTTATAAAATTAAAAGACACTGAGAACATTGTAGTAATAGTTGTTTTAACATGAGACAAAAGTAAATGTCAAATATCAATCATTTGCAGTTTTACATTAGCCAAAGGGGTTTCTCACTCACTTATTTACACAAAGCCTTCTGAGATAGTAAAAATTGGATCATTTAGAGTTTTAAAGTATATCAAACATGTATATGTAACAAATCAAAACAATTATTTAATGAGCATCAACCAATACATAGCACACTCTGGTATCCATTCACATTTATTCTAAAGGTTTTCTACAAATTTCAACTTTATCTTCTCCACTTTCAATCACAGAAATCCTAAAATACAATGAAGAATTCTTTGGCCACTTTCAGAGTTCATATTGTAATACTTCCATTTTATTTGTTGAACATGTAAGGAGGGAAAGGAACGCTAGGGAGAGGTAGGATTTTTAAGGACCAGATCTCTAGTTTCATTGATATGAGTTGGGAAGTCAAATAACATTTCTTAACCACCTATTACATGGCAAGTACTAAACTAAGTGCTAGATAAGGAACTCTCAGATGAGGAAATACCTTTTACCAATGCAGACTGAAACCTTCTCTGTGATTTATAGTGTTAGAGATTGCCTAGAACACTGACAGGTTATATGACTAAGTCAGGGACACATATCCCATATGAAACAGAGATAGAAACTGAATGTAAGTCTTTCTGGCTCTGAGATAAACTCTCTAAGAAAAATAGGGACAAACAGAAAGACATATAAAGAGCCATATGTAGATGTAGATATAGGAACATGCATTTAGACAGTTTTAATGTAAGACCAGTTTTTAATATATGCATGCATGTAGATATGTATCCATAGGTATAGTGTTGCATATGTATGTGTGTGCATGTATGTCTACATGTATATATCTATATGTATATGTACATACTAATACACACTCATATGTAATATATTAAAACGTATGTATCATACTATGTTTGGGGCATTAAGTGGGAAAAGCAAAGACTGAAATGGCTAGATTAATAGTATATTTCTATAACTTTACATTATTATAAACTTTCCTACAACAAATGGACAAAAATCATGGATTTTTTTAAAAGGAAGAAGGAATCTCAAAGATCATCTAGTCCAGCTCCCTCATTTTATAGATGAAGAAACTGAGATCTAAAAAAGTTAAGTGACTTGCCCAAGGATACACAGACGAAAAGTACGAAAGTCAGGATATGAAATGACATCCTCAGACTCCAAATACTATACATGCTTTACTCTTTACCAAACTGTTAACAAAATGCTTACACAAAGATATAAACCAATAGAGTAATTTTTTTCCATTACCTTGATTTTAAATCTCTGATTAAAGTATATAAGGAAGGCCTAGAAAAAAACAAAAAATTTTTTGATGGGGAGAGTGGCACAGAAGCGACTATTTCAATAGCAGATTCTATGCCCCACCAAATTGTCATTAAAATACTGTTATCCATATAGTAACTCATAGTTATGTTCAAGAGACTTGTGGAAAGAGATTATGAGCCCAGAGGCATAAGGCTGGATAAGCAGAAGTACACCATCTATGCCAAAATAAAAGAGTATATCAAAATAAAACATATTAACTCAAACACAGTAAACCTTAAAAAATAAAAATGAATTTTACAGATCTGATAATGTGTTTTTACTTGCCTAATAGAAAAGATTCTTCTGAATGGACTTCTTGGATTGGTTTTGATAGAGAAGATTTGGCTCTGTGGAGAAAAGGACAGGGGAAAAATAAATGGCTTGTTTATATAGAAAAGCTATAGACTGAAGTATAAAGAGTTACCCTCTACTGGAAGCAAGGAACATTTCACTATATTAAAAGGTGTGATCATTCCAAAGAGCTCTCTCATTTTTCCTAGCTCTCAGCAAGAACTGAAAAGGGTACTGCTTAGGTTAACTAAGATTCATAACCATTGCGAATAACGAATCGCACTGTTTGTAAAAACAAAGGGCTCAAGCTTAAAGAAGGCCATGATTACTTGAGCAAGTATTTTCCAACTGTACCTTTCTACTTTCTAACATACCTAAGGAAATTGTGCTTTTAAAAATATTTGTCAATTCTCCCAGATTTCTTTAAACATTCTGCTTTCACTCTGTATAAAATACAGAGACTTTCCTGAATAATATGAACATAGGCTACACTGTTCCCACCCCCTTGACTTAACCTCTCCAGAAAAAGAAAAGAAAAAAAGAGCTGCCTTGTACAAAAGTACAAGTCTAGATAATCATCAAGCTCAGACTGTTTTCTGTTCAGTCAACAGAAGTACATTCAATCCACCTTGGCCTTTTTCTCTATAATTAAATTCAAATCTGTAATGTAGCCATGGTCTCTGCTTCCATGATTCTCCCTAAACCTCTGGACAGGACAGTTCCTCAACTCTTGTTATCTTTCACAATCAGTATATATATTGATAATCTTGAATAATTATTTTTAACATTCATCTACAAATTTTTTTTACTTTCAAAAAAGATCTTATTTTAGGGTACCATCAATACTATCCTTCCTTCTAGTTTATTCAACTTAGCTGTCAGAGACTTTTGTATTCTTATTTTAAGAATTACTTTAACCTGTGTTGATAATGATTGAAAGACTGATTAAAGACTTGCACTGAAGACAAAAAGACAACAGTTCAATAATGGAGGCAAAAAAAGGCAAAACAGAGACATGACTAACATTTTTAAAAGATTCCCATACAAAATAGTTTTTTTTAAAAAAGCTTTGGTTAATTTAGCTCTAACTAATAGTTAAAGTGGAATAGTGGAATAGTGATGTGGTAGACTGAGCACTGGGCCTAGAATCAGGATAATCTCAGTGTATATCTGGTCTCAGATATTTGCTAGCTGTGTGACCCTGAGCAAGTCACTTAACTCATATTTGCCTCAGATTGTCTTCAATAAAATGGGGACATGCTAGCAATGGAAATGGCAAACCATTTTAATACCTTTGCCAAGGAAACACCATGAAGTGCATGGGGTCACATAGAGTAGGACACAACTGAATAACAACAGAAGAGATTTAGATAGTTTTAAGTAGTTCGTTCTCAGGTTAATGGCTCCAAATTCTCTTCTCTCCTCAGACCTTCTATAACTTCCTCCCCATCACCTCAGCAAAATACTCCACCTCTACTTTATGGAGAAAGCAGAGGTCATATAGAGTGATCTTCCTTTATTCCCTTACTTGATACATCAAGACTCTTCAACTCCCTTATTCTCACCTCTTTTGCTCCAGTGTTGAAAGAATGAAAGAGCTGACTGTTAAAAGGCTTTAAATTTTGCAAAGCCTTTTATATACATTACATCTCACTTGTTCCTTATAACAACCTTATGACATAAGTATTAACCACTAGTATTACCTATTCCAGGAGAATAAATTCTTTATATTAAGGAAATGAGCTATTTTGTTTGTCTTTATTGCTCTAATAACAGTGTCTTTTTTTTTTTAACCCTTAAATTCTGTGTATTGGCTCCTAGGCGGAAGAGTGGCAACGGTGGGCAATAGGGGTCAAGTGACTTGCCCAGGGTCACAAAGTGTCTGAGGCCAGATTTGAACCTAGGACCTCCCGTCTCTAGGCCTGACTCTCAATCTACTGAGCTACCCAGCTGCCCCCTAACACAGTGTCTTAATAAACACTGACTGAAGTGAACCAAGTGACTCATTCACTGTCATCCAGACTGTTATCTAAACTGTCTTTCCTGACTCCAAGTAAAATATTCTTTCCTCTTTTCCACACTGCTTCTTGAGCCCTTGATCTAATCCTTTCCTAAATCCTTCTCTTGAGAGCCAGTATGCTATATTGGGTTCAAACCTTATCTCTAACACTTACTAGCTGTATGTCAATGGACAAGTCACTTAACTTCTGTGAGCATCAGTTTCCTTATCTGTAAAACAAGAAGGCTGAAACATGTGTTCTTTAAAGGCCCCCTTCCAGTTCTGGATCACTCTTGGGAATCTGCTTACCCTTTGGACATTCTCTGTCTTTCTCATTTCCAATGAGAAATTTTCTCCTGGCTTTCCATGATGCTTGTAGGCAAGCATAGGTTGTCCCTGTCCTTAAAACATGTGCCATCAGGTTATTGTCCAATATTTCTTCTCCTTTTTATCATTAAATTCATTAAGAAATTGCTTTTATTTGCTGGTTATGTTTCAATAAATTAACCAACAAATGTTTATCAAGAGCCAACCTGTGCCAGGTACTTCAGAAACAAAAACAAAAATTAAACAACCCCTGCTCTCAATAAGGTTATATTCTACCCTAGTAATTCCTCACTCATCACTTAGTTCTCAAAGTTCTCAACTCCTTAAAATCAAGTTTCCAAGATTCTGACGGAAACTCCAGGTTATTCACAAGCTCATAATAGTTAAATCAAATTATTGACCCTTTCTCTATTAACCTCCCCTAAGAAATCCTGTTACCCTTCAGCTTCTGTGATTCTGCTCCTTTCAGCCTTTCCTACTTATATTACTAATTCTTCTCAGTGTCCTTAGTTGAATAATCTTCCATCTCCCAATTTCTATTCATAAGGATCTTCCCCTTATCAAAAGTTAGCCAGATTCTATTTTCTTTTTTTATTTATTTTTTAATTGATTAAGAAAATTTTTCCATGGTTCCATGATTCATGTTTTTTCCTTCCCTTCCTCCCACCCTCCTCCCACAGCCAATACATAATTCCACTGGGTTTTACATGTGTCATTGATCAAGACCTATTTCCATATTATTGATATTTGTACTAGGGTGATCATAGAGCATAGACTCTATTTTCTATGTTCTACTTCTTGGTGGTCTCCTCAGGGTCTCATGGATTCAATAATCATATGTCCATCCCCATTTCTTAATTTCCCTATTTTTGTTGAGGGTCACTCCATCTTTCCAGGCACCAAGTTTTGTAAAACTCAATACATCTCATTCATTTTCCTGTAACATCTTCCCCCTGGCCTTCGATATCCAATCAAATGCAAAGTATAATTGAGTCCAACTCCACAATATCTCTAGAATTCATAACCTTTTCCCCTCCTCCCTCCATTCCATTTCTGTATTGCTCTAATAATTAGCAACCTTTCCTGATACTAAGAAAAATTCTGCCTCTCTTGTTAGTTAAGTCCTGCCCTGTGGAAATAGGAAGAATAAGTCTATTCTTTCTTCTACACACCAATCATTCATATACTTGAAGAAAATTAAATCCTCACCAGGCTAAACATTACCAATTTCTTCAATGGATTCTTTTATGGCAAGATCTCAAAGTTCTTCAACATTCAGTTTATCCTCTACCTTATTAATGTCTTATCTAAAATGTGGCACACAGAAAAGAACAGAATATTCTAGATAATATCTGAGGTGAACAATGTGCAGCAGAATACTTCCTTATTTTAGACATTATTAAAATCCTAATTCATTCCAATATTACATTAGTTTTTATGACTGCCATAACACACTGTTGATTTATATTAAGCTTAAAATTCATTAAAACCTTCAAATATTTTCCCAATAAATTGTTGTTTCCACACCTTCCCTATCCTATTATTATATAAATGTGATTATATAAAATGTGTATATTACATATAAAATTTATAAATATAATTTGTATATGTATATTCATGTTTATATATGTATGTATGTGTGCAAGAGAGAGAAAAAGAAGAAAGAACATTTTATAGTTCTTTATACACATTAAGTATGATTTTAGATAAACCAGAAAAAGATTTTTGACCTGGGTTACAGTCCCAGGACAGGAATTCATAATCACAAATTATCTCATGCATTGTATCCCCCACTAATGAAACCAAAGCTCCTTGTGGGAAGGAAGTATTTAATTTCTTGTCTTTGGATCCTCTACATGTAGTATATAGTAGGCACTTAGTAAATGTTTAAGTGAATTATTCAGATCATTCTAAATAAATTTAAGTTAGAAAATGTGCTGTTTAAAAACATCTTACTTCTCAATAATGGTGGAAAAATGAGATATATATTCATATTTTATTTAAGAACTTGCATCCTAATAACAAAACAATCAAAACGAATGCTGTGAAACTAAAAAGACCAAATTGGCCCTAAAAATGTATGAAAAACTATCTGGAGGTATAGAACACTGAATATAATAATATTTATTGGAAGTATTAGTTAGTTTTACTGAACTATTTTTCTTCCTTCTCTCTTTCTCTCTCTCTCTCTCTTTTTTTT
The DNA here is from genome assembly GCF_016433145.1 of Gracilinanus agilis. Classification (NCBI taxonomy): domain Eukaryota; kingdom Metazoa; phylum Chordata; class Mammalia; order Didelphimorphia; family Didelphidae; genus Gracilinanus; species Gracilinanus agilis. The sequence continues at coordinate 147,922,035 of NC_058130.1, forward strand.
AAGTTTAAGAGGTGGCTCTCAGAGAGGGAGAGAAAATAGTTACATTGGAAAATGTAGTTGATGTAAAAAATATAAATTTTTAAAAACCTTACATTCCCTATTTTGAGTTTTTTATTTGTTCTTAGCTAATGACAAAATATGCTTGAAAATGAAGTGTTAGGGGGCAGCTGGGTAGCTTACTGGATTGAGAGCCAGGCCTATAAACAGGAGGTCCTAGGTTCAAACCTGGCCTCAGTCACTTCCTGGCTATGTGACCCTGGGCAAATCCCTTAACTCCCATTGCCTAGCCCTTACCACTCTTCTGTTTTGGAACCAATACATAGTATTGCTTCTAAAGGAGGAAGTAAGGGTTTAAAAAAAAAAAGTAAGAAAATAAAGTGTTTTTACCACTATATTTAGTGGGACAAGCTTGGCATCAAAGATGAAAAAACTGTCCCTTCATCCTTTCTTTGCTGAGGTAGGGTACCATAAATATAGAACATTACATATACCATTAAACTTGTATGGTTCATTTGTTATTTTTTTTTTAATGTTTTTCACTTCCCTTTTAAAACATGTATTTTAGTACAAAGGACAGTTCTCTAGACAGGAAAGTGAGGAGGAAAAAATTTGGAAATGAACATGATGTTTAAAAAATTTTTCAAGGAAAATTTAAAACCATAAAAAATGCTAACTTTTCCAGCCTTCTATGCTTACTTTTTTTAAAACGACTGCTAAAATTTGTAATTATGCCCAAAGGGCTAGAAACAAGGCACACCCTTTGATCCAGTAATAACACTACTAGATCTATAGCCTGGAAAAATAATTTAAAAAGGGGAAAGGACCTATTTGTACAAAAATACTGATAGCAGCACTTTTTGTAGTGGCAAAGAATTGGAAATTAAAGAGATGTTCACCAATTGGGGAATGGCTGAACAAACTGTGGCATGTGACAGTGATGGAATACTATTGTGCTGTAAGGAATGATCAACAGAATGATTTCAGAAAAAGCTAGAAAGACCCTCATAGACTGTACACAGAAACAGCAATAATATTGAATGATCAACTAAGATATTTAGCTATTATTTGCAATACAAAGTTCCAGGACAATTCTGAGGAACTTATAACAAAGAATGCTATCCACACCCAGAGAAAGATCTGTAGGTCTTTCAGAATGCTGAAGAAAGGGGGGCAGCTAGGTGGCTCAGTGGATTAAGAATCAAGGCCAGAGATGGGAGGTCCTAGGTTCAAATCTGACCTCAGACATTTCCCAGCTGTGTGACCCTGGGCATGTCACTTAATCCCCATTGCCTAGCCCTTACCACTCTTCTACCTTAATACACAGTTGACTCCCAAGACAGAAGGTGTTTAAAAAAACTTTAAAAAAAAATGCTGATGAAAGTAGATGATTTTTCTATTTTGGGGGGTGGGGGGTTGGTTCTATAGGATTACTAATTTTCAAAGGTGAACAGTGTGGAAATAAATATGTTTTGCATGATAGTACATATGTAACCCAGATCAAATTGCCTACCAGCACCTGGATGGGGAAAGGAGGGAAGGAGATAATTTTGATCATATAGCTTGGTAAGGCTTGTGTGGAAATTTGTTGTTGCATCCAATTATAATTAAAATAACAATAACAATATTTTAAAAAACAAAAATAACTAAAAAAATGGAATTTTACTTCTGCATAGCCCTAATTTTTTTTCTTATGTGAGTCAATGATGTTCCATAGTAAATAGTTTCCTCAACCCTAATTTAAAATTAGCTGACAACTTTACACAAATTTGTCTAATTCCAATAGGCATGCTAAATCAGAATGAAGACTCCAACCCCCCAAATCTCCTCTTGCTTAGAGATCTCTTAACTAAAAACTCCATAATCCCATTTCAATCTTCATTTTCTCCTTTAATTTTATTGTCCTCTCTTTACCTCACAGGAATAAGAACTTTATTTTCAAAGTACTTTCATTGGGTCTTTACAACATACTTCAGATAAGAAAACTAAGAAATAGTCAAACCAATACTAGATTCCAGATCACCTGACTTTCTAATCAATGTTCTATTTTTCTACATTCTACTTTCTATACACATAGAGACAGTATAAGGAAGCAGCTAGGTGGCCCAGTGGATAGAATGATAGACCTGGAGTCAGGAAGATCTGAATTCAAATCTCACTTCCGACGTGCCCAGTGACTTGGTCAAGTCATCTTTGTGTCTTGGTTTTTTAATGTGTAAAAATGGAAGATACTATAGCACCTTCCTTAGAATTAATAATATTTATAAAGCACCTTGAAAAATTTAAAGCACTACATAAATGCTAATTTTCTTATTATTGTGGTGGTTGTTAGCCTAAATGTATAAGTTTGAGAATTCAGAGAAACTTGGTCAAGCAGCTACTTAATCTCCTCCATTTCTTGACTCTGTTCCCCAGACTTACAGTATCCATGCCTTCTTTCAGTATGATAAAATCAGGACATAATTATTCTAATTATCTGTGTATATCTCCTCAGTTTGATGAATATTAAAACTCAACATGTGAAACTACTTCTGGACAACATTGTAGAATAGGGTCTCTATTCTAGATAGCTCATTCTTTTAAGATGAGTTATTACTGTTGTTTCAAACTTACTTGATGTTATATAGTTTCCTTGTGACTATCATTGGAAAATCAATTTCAAAATATTTTTTTGGTAGAAGATTTTCATCCTGAAAAGAAAAGCAAATTTTATAAATACAAAAGAAACCATTTAAACCACTATGAAATAAGAATTCAGTTCTTGAATAAGAAAATTTATACAATCTTGTACAAATTTATACAAGCTCTGTTGAGGCTTTCCTCCAAAGGCAACAACTTTGGAGAACAAACTGATTTCTTTCCAACTCCTCCCCTTTGTCTTTGTTTTCCCCAATCAAAAGGAAAATGTGTATCAAATGATACCGTGAAATTATATAATTTTTAAAAACTGAATTGAATCTTAACATTTTACAGCACAAGGTATCAAGAAGAAACTAGCAGAGAGATATGAGGAGGGAAAACATTTCAGCCATAGAAGGATTAAAAATGCACAGTAATGAAATAGAGTGTCTTGTGTGAAGGACTACAACTACAAAGCCAATATCACTGGACCACAAAGCACATGGAAAGGGCAGCGAGGAGCAAAGTAAAAAGCCTGGAAAGGAAGGAAGGGGTCAGGCTATTTAAAAGACAAAGGAGGGGCAGCTGGGTAGCTCAGTGGATTGAGAGTTAGGCCTAGAGACGGGAGGTCCTAGGTTCAAATCCAGCCTCAGACACTTCCCAGCTGTGTGACCCTGGGCAAGTCACTTGACCCCCATTGCCCACCCTTACCACTCTTCCACCTAGGAGCCAATACACAGAAGTTAAGGGCTTAAAAAAACAAACAAATTAATTAATAAAAGACAGAGGATTTCATATTTGATTCTGGAGGTAAGAAGGAACTACTGTAGTTAATTGAATAGGGTGTACCATGATCAAATTTGTGCTTTAAGTAGTTTGATTTTATAGCTGAGTAAGGGACAGGCTAGATTCTGGAGATATTTGAGGCAAAGAGATCAATAGGTTACTGCAACAGTCCAAAGATGAAGGGACGTGGGCCTATATATCACAACAGTGGCAGCATTAGAAGAAAGAAGGGGAGCATTTATAAGAGATGCTACAAAGGGAAAACTGACAGGACTTGGTAATAGATTGGATGAGGAAAGGGGAGAATGAGGAACCAAGTTTGCCAACCCTGAGTAATAGGGAGTTAGGATGGGAAAGGATTTATTTTAGTTATGTGGGGTTTAAAATACTACAGGACATTCACTTTGAGATATCTGACAAGCAGAAGAAAGGTTGGGCTAGATATCTAGAATTGCTAATCATCTAGAGCAGTGATGAGCAAACTGCGGCCCCCTAAAATGTTCTATCTGGCCTCCCCACATTATTCCTAATCTGACGAATATAATGAGTAGGATACAATACAGTGAAACTTCCAAAGAGTTGCCTTAGAAACAGACTGACAGATGAGCATTTCCTTTCCTTTGGCCCCCTCTTTAAAAAGTTTACCCATCACTGATCTAGAGAATTAAATGAAGCTATGGGAGTTGATGAGAAAGCCAAGAGAGATAGTATAGATGGAGAAGCAAAAGGGAACTAAGACAAGCCTTAGGAGCCCACCCACTATTAGTGGGCACAACAAAGATGAAGATCCAGCAAAGAGACTCAGAAGCGATGATTGTAAGAGAACCAGGAAATAGCAGTGTCACAGAAATATAGAGAAAAGACAAGTATCCAAAAGAGAGTGATAGACACTTTCAGAGGATGCAGAGAGGCCCAGATGGATAAGAATTGAGGAAAGACCGTTAGATCTGCCAATTAAGAGATCACTGGTAATTCTGGAAAAAGCTGTTTCAGTTGAATGATAAAGGCCAGAAGCCAGAGTAAAAGAGAGGAAGAGGAAGAGAAGTGGGGGCACTGGTCGCAGAAAGCCTTCTTTGGGGGTTTAGCAAAGAAAGGTAGGAAAGAGATGGGATAATAGATAGTGGGGGATCAAGTGAGAGGTTTTTGTGAGTATGAAGAAGACATTGGCAGGTTTGCAGGTAATAGAGAAGCAGCAAAAAGACAGGTAGAGGGGCAGCTGGGTAGCTCAGTGGATTGGGAGTCAGGCCTAGAGATCAGAGGTCCTAGGTTCAAATCTGGCCTCAGACACTTCCCAGCTGTGTGACCCTGGGCAAGCCACTTGACCCCCATTGCCCACCCTTACTACTCTTCCACTAAGGAGCCAATACACAGAAGTTAAGGGTTTAAAAAAAAATCTAAAAAAAAAAAACAGGTAGCGACAGAAAATTAGACAGAATGAGAATGAGAGAAAGGGAAATGTACTGGAGAAGACAGGATGAAATGGGGTCATTTGTGAATGTAGAGTTTTCTTATCTCCAAATTAAGTCTCTTCTGTTTTAAAACTATAAGCTCAGTTCCTCAATTTTTGAGTAACCATAGAGTTCTTTAGTTTTAGTAACCAGAGAGAACAAATGTTTAATATTTGTTTCATAAAAGTCTTTTCTTAATGCTGCATAGTTGAGAAGTTTTGTAGCAAATACATGGTGTGGTAAAAAGAGCACTGGAATAAGGAACAAGAAACTTGGATTCTAGACCAAATATCCCCTGATTTTATGAACTTGCGCAAGTAATCAATAATTCTAGAGTGAAGCTTCCTCACCTTAAAAACCAATCATAGAATCTTAAGAGCTGGAAGGACCTTAGAAGTCACATAGGGAAGCAGGGGGATACTAGGGGAAAATTTGGGGCTTAGCAGTCAGAAGAGCAAGACTGAGCTCTGGCTTTCCCCAATTCCCAGCTCCATAACTGTGTGCCTCTCTGAGTCTCAGTTTTCTCCCTGTCAAATATTTACCTGTGAGCTGTAATGTGCTGTTACTATGTACCATTATGCAAAATGGACAGATTTAAATCTTGCATTCTTGTTCTGGAAGTGACAAGGCAACACCTAGAGTCTATATAATGCTATAAAATTCTTTTCCCTGGGGGAAAAATAGTTGAAGTGGGAGTGGAAACACAGAGTGATTCCAACTGCCAACACTATGGTGTCAAAAGAAGGGGAGATCCATTCCTGAGAATTCATCTTATACTCCTATGGGGTAGGAAAAGTAGGGAAAGGTGGGAAACAATAGTTCCCAGGAAGAGGCTTCAAGGCAACAAAATTTTGAGTGAACAGCTTGGGGCCAGAGATACAGTGAGGCCCTGCTATGCAATGCAAGGGTAGCCCCAATAAGAAAGTATGGGCTTCCTTCCCACAGAAGAAGCATGAGATAGCCTCAGTCACCTTGTCTCAGTTATATTCTTATGTATTCTCCTGGTCACACTGATTTTAGTCTAACAAATTTATTAGAAATATGTCAATTCCAAAGCTGTTCTACCAAGTATAGTGTCTTTTTACTTCAGATTCAGTTCTACCAACCTTTCAACTGAACCAAAATAGCAATTTGGGAGTTGCCCAAAGTAATGAATCTATATTAAGTAATACATATAGTCAGGGACAAAGATGAGACAAAACTAAAGCCTCCTAACTCCTAGTTTGATAGTCTTTTTAATATAATTATTTAAACAATATTGCTTCTAGGTAGGAATGGAAGTTTTAAAGAAATACTTTACTTCTGAGTCCCCTCAGAAAAGAGAACAAAAACAGTAATCTACCCACCTGTCATTCAGAGGGAATAACAAAGATATTTCTCAAATATATAAAGAACTAAGTCAAATTTATAAGAAACCAAGCCTTTCTCAATTGACAAATGGTCAAGGGATAAGAATAGTCAGTTCTCAAAGGAAGAAATCAAAGCTATCAATAATCATATGAAAAAATGTTCTAAATCTCTCCAATTAGAGCAGATTGGCCAATATGACAGTAAAGTAAAATAATAAATAATGGAGGGGATGAGGCAAAATTACAACACTAATGCATTGCTGGTTGAATTGTTAATTGATTCAACCATTCTGGAAGGCAATTTGGAATTATACCCAAAGGATTTTAAAAGAATGCATGCCTTTTGATCCAGGAATAGCATTACTAGTTCTGTATCCAAAAGAGGTAAAAAAAATGGGAGTGGACCTATTTGTACAAAAATATTTATAGCTGCACTTTTTGTGGTAGCAAAAAATTGGAAACTTAGGTGATGTCCCTCAATTGGGAAATGGCTAAACAAATTGTGGTATGTGATGGTAATGAAATACTATAAGGACTGATACAGAATGAAATAAGTAGAACCAGGAGAATTTTATACACAGTAACAAACATTGTGTGGGACGACCAAATGTAATAGACTTTGCTACTAACAACAATACAATGATCCAGGATAATTCTGAGGACCTTATGAAAAGAATGCTATCCACATCTAGAGAAAGAACTGTTGGAATAGAAATACAGAAGAAAACATATGATTTATCACTTGTTTATGGGTATATGATTTAGGGTTTGGGTTTTAAAAGATTATTCTATTACAAAAATGAATACAGAAATGGGCTTTAAGTGATAATACATGTAAAACCCAGTGGAATTGCTTGTCAACTACGTGAGAGGGGAGGGAAAAGAGGAGGAAGACAACATGAATCATATAACCTTGGAAAACTTGTGTGTAGATTTTTTACTGGAATAAAATAAAGAAAAAAAATTTAAGTTGTTTGATCCAACGATTCTGGAGGGTAACTTGAAACTATGTCCAAAGAGCCATAAAACTGTATATACCCCTTGATCCTGTAAAACTATTACTAGGTCTGTATCTCAAAGAGAATTTTAAAAAGGTTGGGGGGAAGGATCTACTTATACAAAAAAATTTATAGCAGCTCTTTTTGTAGAAGCAAAGAACTCAAAATTGAGGAAAAATTCATCAAATAGAAATTGTGGTACATGTTGGTGATGAAATACTATTGTGCTATAAGAAATAAGCAAGATGATTTCAGAAAAATCTGGAAAGACTTGCATGAACTAACTGATAGAAAGCTAACTAAGCAGAATCAAGAGAACATTGTACATAGTAACAACATAATTGTATGATGATCACTTGTGAAAACTTGGCTACTCTCAGCAATACAATGATCTGGGACAATCCTGAAAGAGTTATGACAGGGAATGCTATCCACCTCCAGAGAAAGAATTGTTGGGAGTCTGATGGATGAAGATCAAAGCATTCTATTTTTCACACTTTTATTTGGGAGTTTGGGCTTTGTAAGAGTGTGCTCTTACTTCAATGACCAATATGTGCGTTTTACATTATAATTAAGATAAAATTTTTTAAATGTTGTCTATGAAGGGGGGAAATAATTTAAAGAAAAGGCACATCTCTGAACAATCAAATCTGAATAGAGGGAAGGGGGCAAAGATTAATAAATATTTAAGAGAATTTTGAAGTCATTGTTTTCCTGAGTAAAGAGAAGTCTTAGGAGGGTTGGAGTTCAAATCAGAGAATATTTTACTTTAATACTTCAAATTTTTATAAAACTTTATTTTTTCCAAGGCATTTTAATATATATTATTTCATTTGATCCACAAAACAACATTGAATGAAGCCAAAAAAAGGGAAGAGGGAAGTATATTCTTGGAAATGAAAGTGATAGAAAAACATTAAATAGAAACAAAATGTTCTTTAATTAATGAGGGAGTATCAATTTTATTTAACAAGCAATAAAATTCATATTTATCTCTCCAAGGCTATGATAAATTTAGGCAGATATACCTATGAAAACTTAAGAGAAACTTTTCAAACCTATATAAAAATAAGCAAAAAGTAGAGGAGTCTCTTCACGGAAACTAATATAATGAAAAGTGTACCAGACAGGAAAGCCATGTTAGCTTGGGCAAAAGTCAACATTCATGGTACTCTCCACATGCACAAAACTGTAATGGAAACAAAGAATAAGCCAATCTATGCCCTTAGAGAACTTATTTTTTGTTTTTTAGTCATTTTCAGTCATTTCTGACTCTTACCTGGAGTTTTCTTGGTAAAGATACTAGATGGTTTGTTATTTCCTTCTCTAGCTCACTTACACATGAGGAAACTGAGGCAAACATGACTTGCCCAAGGTCACAAAGCTAGAAAGTGTCTAAGGCTGCATTTCAACTCAAAACGATGAGTCTTCCTGACCCCAGGACCAGCACTATCCACTGTATCAGCTAGCTGCCCTAGAGAAATTATAGTTTAGGCCAATTAACTTCAAAGTATTAATTTCCTCTCTTATTAAGAGGGGGTTTCATTCCATCAATGAACATATATGGTGTATAAAGTACCTACTTTGATTCAGGCATCAGAATAGAAGTACTTCATGACAGAGACAATGTGAAGATCAAGTGAGATATCTAGGAAAGTGCTTTCAAAGCCAAAAAATGTTACTCAATCCTAACCAACTAGAAAGTGTATTATTTCATCTACCCTTATGGACCTCTGAATCATATCACTTTAAAAAAAGACCAAGATAAGCATTTATACTTGTCACCTTTAATTTCCAGAATGTAGTATCCATACCAGCACCAAGATTTATAACTTGACAATTGCATTCTGTCTTCCTTAGGAAAGCCTTTAGCAGCTGATTGACACCATGAACGCGAGCAAAGTACCCTAAGACAGTTCCAAAGAAATAAAATTTCATCAAATGATCCAAAAAAACTCAAAACATTAGATTCACAAAACAGCTAGAAAATGACAAGATTTTTTTGTCTTAAGAATTTTTCTACAGGGACAAAAATATATTTGAAGGGTTTATGGGGAAAAACGATAGATTAAAAATCCTTATCTCCATCCAAATACATTCTAAACAAAATAAACAAATACTGTATCAGAAATTAAGAATACTTTGAGAACCTAAAGATATTATTATAAAATATTTTAATTATCAATGCTTTACTCTTACTAAAGACAAATGGATACTTAACCAATTATTTTACCCCAAACCAAACAATCTAAGTATTTCTATCATACATGGAATGTTATGTTTACAGAAAAGTTAGCAAAGAACAACCTGTAAAACCCACACAAATATTCTTCAAACTACAGAGCATTCCCAATGTGAGCTCCTAAGAACATCAACTTAGTGTCTAAAAGTTTGGTGATATAGTAAGCCTTTATTCCAAAGAATAATTCCTAGCTCTCCCCTTGTTTCACCTAACAGCAGGTGAGTTTCTTTGCCATTATTTAAGTTCTTCATCCAGTACTTAACAACAATATCAAAAGCAAAAAGAAACTTAACAAATATTAATGATGATGTTAGGTAAACTTGCCTCTGTTAATTTCAGGAGCCTTCCTTTCTTTTGACAGTCTCACAAAATGTTGAATATATGGGTCATGCCAATAGCCAACACTCACAGCAAACCTGAAAGAGATGATAAAAGTGGGAGATTTATTAAAAATAATTAAAACTTTTGCATCAGGATGTGAGATGTCTAGGATGTAGCTAGTGCCACTTAAAAGAAAATTATGTAAAACATCAGAGGCCAAAAAACAATCTACTTTCTCAGGACTCCTATTTTCTTACCAAAGAAAACTGATGAAGGTGGATAAAGAAGGTGGATAAAGATATTGACTTGAGAGATCATAAATTTAAACCAACTCTCACTCCTCCTCAGTTCTTTTATCTATCTCTCTCTCATTAATTCTGTTTAATGCAGATTTACTTTTCTAACCCTAATATTCCCACTATCAGTATTCTCATACTCTAAATACTAAATTGGGACTACCCTGTGGGAAATTCCTTTATAACTATAAACACATCCTTTCCCCAACTCCCAGGCACAGAAGAAGAGGTTTCTCAAATCAATTTAAATACAATTGGTTATAACCAAATATAGTTGTTTGGGCTGATGTTTAATGTTATGTTTTTAATAAGACATTTATTTCAAAAGACATTTCTCTTTCCTAAATCTAACCTAATCTGATGTGAACAAATATTACTAAAACAGATTTTCTTATATGTAAACAGTTTGTCCAAGAATGTGTATATTTTTGGACATTGCATTAACTCTTTCAAGACATTAGAGAGATTATATCATACTAAAATTATAGGAGTTCTTAACTTAAGGGGTCTGTGAACTTTTTTTATATTTTGAAAAAATTATTTCAACATACTTGATTTCCTCTGTAACTCCATATATTCTATATTATACATCCAAAAAAACATTTTTTCTGAGAATAGGACCCAGACTGCTTCCCCAGACTGCTAAGTGATTTTATTACCTAAAAAAGTTGAAGAATCCTTACTATTAGAAACTCTTTTAAAGATAAAATTAGAACTATTATTAAATTTACAGAAATGTCCTCACTATAACTTATTTCTGAATAAGTTGTCCCAAAATGTCTTCAGGAAGTTTTTAGTCTTTATATCCCAATGAATATTCAAAGGAAAAACAAAAACTAACCTGTTAGTATTCTAGGTCTCATTCCTTTCCATTTCCTCTAAGTACTACACACCTAAAATTAGCCCTCTCTTATGCATCTTCAATTTCTCCCTCACCATCAGTCTTCCCTTCTACCTTTTAACATTTGGTTCCCTTCTAATCTTTAAATAAAACAGACAAATAAGATAGCCAGTGGTGCAGTGAATAGAGTGTTGAATTTGGAGTCAGAAAGACTTTAGTTTAAATATTGCCTAAGGTATTTGCTAGCTGCATGACCTCAAATAAGCCACTTAACCTCTGTCTGCCTCAGTTTTCCCATCTGTAAAGTGGAAATAAGGGTACCTACCTCATAGAGTTGTTGTAAGACTCAAATAAGAATAAACCTTAAAGTACACAAAGCTTACATAGATGCTAGCTATTATTAATACAATAAAAAAAAACCTTTGACTTTACCTCATTAAATATCCTACTAAACTCTTTGTATGTACCTCCATTTATATTCTTTCCTTTCTTTATCTACTGAAATTTAGGTGCTCTTCCACAGTGAAACTACTCTTTCAAAATGTAACCAATAATCTCTATCTGGGCTTTACATGGTCCTCAACCTCTGACCAATTTGCAGTATTTAACACTATCAACCAATAATCTCTGAAGATAGACCAATTCCCACTCCAAGTGGGTGGGGGTAGGGGGTAGAATCTGGATGAGGAGTGCATTCCAGACTTGGAGAACAAATGAAATATACAGGGGAGATCAAGAGTAGCATGGCAGGAAGTGATTTTCTTAAAAGGCAGATCTGATCATGTAATCCTCCTACTCAAATGCCAGAGGTACTTATTACTTCTAATATCAAACATACATTCCTCCTCCTTACCACCACATCTTGGAATCCCTGGCTTCCTCCAAGATTCAGCTTAAGCAACACCTCCTATACAAAATTTTCCTGGTCTCTTCTTTCTCCACCAATACACTCCCTCTCAAAACTACCTTATATTCATTGTGCATTTTTACATACACACATATGTACCTATCTCTCATCTTAGAATGTAAGCAGCTTCAAGGCAGGGACCACTGCACCTCTATCTTTGAGCATGATGCCTGACAAAGCCCTTCAATCCCTCATCCTTCCCCTCCCCAACTGATATATGTTCATATGTATATGTGTGTATATATGTAGTCCTTAATGACTTTCAAAAAATTGCTAGGAGATATAGTTGAGACCACCCTTTAAATCTTACCACAGGTTAGTTGAAACTTTCCCTTTTCCACTGCTGCTATCTCAAAAAACCTCTCAATTTCTCAGAAGAAAAGTGTAAATAAACTCAGAAAACTTTCAAGCTCTGAATACCATCAGAGTGTAAAAAGAACCAATTTGTCAACATCAACCTTAAACTCCTCCCCAAAATTAACCCTTTTTCTAACCAGCTCCTGTAATGTAAAAAGCCCCAGGAAAAGTGCAAATAAATTTTAGACAGCAAATACCCTTCAGACTAGGGTTTCTAATGTTACCAACACAATACATCCCCATCACTGTCCATCCCCCAGACATCCATTGCTCCATTTTACCAATTAGTAGCCACTATGTATATCACACACCCCAAAGCACTGAGACAGCTTTAATTAATTCAAAAATTAATGACTCTTTATTCCAGCAATTTAAGACATTGACAAGACTTGTGTTTTGTTTGTCTTATAAACTTATGTTGTCTGTATGTCATCTGTCTGTGTTCTGTTTCATGATATGTCTGTGTGTTCTGCATGTTGTCTGTCTGTGCACACAATGGGAGGGTTACATTTTGGGAAAAATAAACCTCAGACAAGAAGTGACCTCTCTCCGCCTTCTTCAATTTGATCCAGAGAAAATGGAGAAGACAGACAGAGGCCATTTGGGAAATTCAAAAAATTATGAATTTTGTAACCTCCTAAACTCTAAGATAATTTAATTGGTTACACATAAAAGGCAAATATACAAAATTGTCAGACATCTCTTCTCTCCCCTCCTCAATGGCCACAAGGGAGGAAGGGTAGAAATGATAAAGACAAAAAAGGGTGATTTGATCCCACAACTGGCTCACAATTTGATCTGAATTCCAATTAGATTTAATACTAAAAATTGATAAATATAACAAAAAAATTTGCTAATGATTTAAATATGTACTGATGGTACAGGGTAAATTCATTCATTGTGATAATTGGTTACCAGTTAAAAATAAAATTTTAGCAAAAATTTAAGAATGTACAAAATTTATAATGAAAAAATTATTTATTAAGACTTGCAATGTATAATAATTACAGATTTGAATATTAGGTTTACCAAAAATACTTGTCAAACGGAATTTGAGAACTGCAAAAAATGAGTATAAAGTAAATAAGAATTTAATATCAACTTATTAAAAGAAGTGATATAATATAAAGATTTTGCATCATCTAAAATTTGGAAAGACATATGAACATGTAAAATTGCTACTTTAAAACATGTACTATTATATTACATAACCAGGAAAAATATAATTAACATCAGGGTTTCAAAAACTGGAAATATAAAAATGATATATGTATTAAAAATTTGGTATATTATAAAATGGAAATGTAAACAGCATTGTACTTGATTAGGATACGAAAATTACTCTAAAAGTATGTGTATAAAGGGGGCAGCTGGGTAGCTCAGTGGATTGAGAGCCAGGCCTAGAGATGGGAGGTCCTAAGTTCAAATCTGGCCTCAGACACTTCCCAGCTGTGTGACCCTGGGCAAGTCACTTGACCCCCACTGCCTACCCTTACCACTCTTCTGCCTTGGAGCCAATACACAGCATTGACTCTAAGATGGAAGGTAAGGGTTTAAAAAAAAAAAAGTATGTGTATAAGAAGAAATTCACAATCTAAGGATTAACATGCAATTTGTTAAAATGTAATTATGTGTAAAGACGAAGTATGTAGACAGCTACAGTGATCACACAGACATACACTTGCTTAAGAAACGTGTGCCAACTCAAGCTCTGTAAAATGTAAAAATGAATAAAAAGTTAATATCAACTTTATAATATCCATAATATTGTTCAAAAAATTGAGGTTTACCTAATTCACCACAATTAGGATGCAAATTTAAAATTAAAAAGGGGGAAACCACAGATGTCACTAATAAATGGTAAAAAAGTGTAAAACTTCAAAAAGAATTGGTATAACATAAACATTTTAGGATCACTTATGAAAATGAAGAAATAGAAGAGAAAAAAAGACGAACCTTTCAGGAACAGCCAAATATGAAAAAACCCTGATGACTACTTGACGAACCAGGATGAGAGAAATGATTCTGTGATTACAGGAGGGTCAGACTGACAGACTGACACACAGAGTCCTCTTGCTGATCAGTGGCGTTTAATGATTTGGGGATTCATACTTTATAGAGAGAATGAGGTAAGCTAAGGCAGTGATGGGCAAACTAAGGCCTGCAGGCCAGATGCAGCCCCCTAAAATGTTCTATCCCACCATTATTCCTAATCTGGCGAATACAATAAGTAGGATACAATACAATGAATCTTCAAGAGTTGCCTTAGAAACAGACTGACAGATGAGTATTTCCTTTCCTTTGGCCTCCTCTTTAAAAAGTTTGCCCATTTTGAAGAGACATTGGCTAATAATGATTTACAAGATAGAGACTATGGATGTAGATTACCTCAGTGGTTCTAAACAGAGTTTTCTATAGGTGATAATTCAATATGTCAATGTGTAACTATCTAATAGTTTCTCATAGAATTTCTGCATCAGTAATTTCTTAGAAGAACATTTAGTATTTGGGGAGGAGTTGGATCGAGTTCTCATGCTAGGGAGGGCAAGCTATGTGTCTGACTTCTAAACTATGGCTGTGATTTACTGGGGCCTACTCACTACTTGGGGCTACATCTGTTCCTTTTTTATAAAAATTAAACAAATGAAAGCAGGGTATGTGAGTGTATAATTTGTATGGATTGTGTAAGGCTAAAAAGCTAAATTCCAATTCTATTTGCTTGGAAATGGAGCTGCTGAAATTTCATTTTTTATTAGGGCCTTTTTTCAGAGTGTATCTCAGAATATGCTGTGTGTGATGACCACACAGCATAACACAGGGTGTGTGTTTTGTCATAGGCAGACATTTATCTACAGCTTTTGCATAGGAGCTAAGATAACTTTTACTCAGGGGTCTTTTGCTTCAAAACAGGTAGTCTAATCCTAAGGTTACTAAGAATGCCTCTCCAACAAGGCTTTTCCTCTGAGCTTTTTGCATAGCCTTAGTTGGATTGTTAGGCTTGCTATGGCTTTCATTGAGACTCAAGGTCCTTTTGCCTTTATGATATGCATCATCTATCACAGCTTAAGAGAGCTACTCTTATTAGCCTGATTCTGTTAATGTCCAATTCTTTGTTCCAAAAGCCAAGCAAATATTAACTTCTCCTTTACTTATAAGTCAAATCTGTTTTATTTCTAACTGTCCATGCTATTATGCTGCTAAGAATTATGTTCTGTTATGAAGTAATATACTAGGGTCTATTATATATCTTTTCTTCCTAATCAAATCCGCAATAAGTATTTGGTGTAAGGTGTCTGTGCTAAGTCTTGCTAAGTGTGGATCAAGGGGAAATACACTTTGAAAACTTACATTTGATACAGAAATAATTATAGCTAATATCAGAATACAAGGTTGTACATAATTATAAGTTACATTTTTCAAGGTAGCTGAACCACAACAAAAGTAATAATTGGGCTGGAGTTAATAGTTAAAATTGATCAATCTTAGGGAGGCTTGCCACCTCCAAGGATTGTTCTGCCATGTGAACTGTTCTTTTGGCTTGTCTCCAAATCATGGGCTTTAGTGACTATTCTGCTCAAGGATTTCCTTCCACATTTCCCTATTGCCTTCTTCTCCCTGGGGCTTGCCCCCATTTATTAACAGATGTTCTCCCTACAGACCAACTTCATGCCACCTTCGCTTGCAGTATGCTCAAATAGTTAGAAATAGCTAAAAACCAAAATAAATTGCTTTTTGCTGCATTAAAAAAAGGAAGTATCAAGGATGAGGGAGATGATCCTTTTAAAAAAATAAGATCCTCATATACTGAATTACTGAGTTAAGTTGGTGAAGAGATGAGAGAACAGTAGAATCATAGCTCCACCTAATCTTAATTTGTATCTTCACCCTTCCCAGTCAGACAATCTCTAGAGTATTCAATTCTGGGTGGTATTTTATGAAAGATACTGATAGAGTAGTTCACATTAGAGAAGGATGACCAAGATAATGAGGGCACAGAGAGTGGAGGACAGATTTGGGATGGCCATGATAGCTATGAGGAAGAGGATATGACTTGCTTTTCATACAGAATTTAATTTAGAATTATGCATATTGACAGCTAAAATGTCCCACACCCTTTGAACCAGGTTTATAAAGCTCCATGTACAACAAAATATTTAGAACATATTTTGTGGTAATAACTGGGGAAAAAAAGATCTCTGTGGATAGGGTAATGAACTAAACAATTTAAACAATAAATATAGAAAGCATGGAAAACATAAAAGGAAGCAAAATAAGGCAAAATGAACCAAGAAAACCATACAAGACTATAAGCATGTAGATGGAAATAATAATCACCATAAAATAACAATAAAAATGCTGGAAAATTACAAAGAACAAGCCTGGCCCCAAAGCAGAGCTATGATAAGGCATTCTCTCCTTTGCAGAAAGATCTATAAGTGTAGATCTACAAGTGTAGAATATTTTTCCAATGTATTGATCAGTTTTGCTGAGTTTTCTCTCTTCTTTTTTTTTATTTCATATGGAATGGCTCTCTGAGAAAAGAGAAGGAGAAGATCTCAAAAGGGAAATTTAGTCTATGTAAAAACAAAAGATAAATTTTAAAAAAAGATTTATTTTGCTTGGCCCCTAGAGGGCATAATAAGGAATACTGAGTAGACAGAAAGATCAAAATTAGATGGAAAACCTTTCAATTAGAGTTATCCAAAAGTATAATGGGCTGCATCACAGATATGATTTCTTGATCACTGGAGGTCTTCAAATGAAGACTGGATAATACATTCATTAAAGGTATTGGGGAAAGTAATTCTTATCCAGATACAAATTAAGATTAGATGGAGCTATGATTCTACTGTTCTCTCATCTCTTCACCAACTTAACTCAGTAATTCAGTATATGAGGATCTTATTTTTTTAAAAGGATCATCAAGACTCACAAAATAGCCCAATACCAAATGTAGAAACCACAGACTTTTAGAGCTATAAGGAATCTTAGAGATCAACAAGTCTGATCCTGTTTCAAAATTTAAATCTAGAAACAAAAAAAGAAAAAACTCATTGTAGAAAAGGAAAAACAAGATTTTTCTAAAAGTATTAAGTCAGGAAGAATTCACCAACCAATCTGGATTTCAAAAGAATATATTCAGGGAGCTAGGTGGCTCCGTGGCTACAGAGCCAGGCCTGAAGACATGATATCCAAAGTTCAAATTTGACCTAGATACTTCCTAGTTGTGTGACTCTTAAGCAAGTCACTTAACTCTCACAGCATAGGTGTTCCTGATCTTCTGCCTTGCAGTCTATATTTAGTATCAGTTCTAAGACAGAAGATTTTTTTTTTTTCTAAAAGAACATTTACAGAAGATAGAAGCAAAAGGTCTTGGACAAAGAATATAAAGCATGGTAATTCTTTTTTTTTTTTTTTTTTTTTTTTTTTACCCTTGTACTTCGGTGTATTGTCTCATAGGTGGAAGATTGGTAAGGGTGGGCAATGGGGGTCAAGTGACTTGCCCAGGGTCACACAGCTGGGAAGTGGCTGAGGCCGGGTTTGAACCTAGGACCTCCTGTCTCTAGGATGGTAATTCTTAATGTAGAGTGTTGGATCAAGACAGAAGAGAACAAAAGAAAGTTAAGAAAGACATTAGCAGTGCAGATTTAAAACTAACATTAAATTATCTTCTTAAAAAAAGTTATACATAAGAGATTCATGGTTTCATATACAATCTTCTTTTTCCATTCTTCTTTGTATATGGATATGTTTCTCAAGTTCATAATAATAAAAAGAAACATATTTTTTAAAGGATGTCAAAAAAAGGGGCATCAAGAGTTCTAAAGTTCAAATGAAATGAAGCTAGCTAGCCAACAACAGAAAAATGTGGTTTTTTTTTTTTTAAACTACATTGGGGAAAAGAGGAGGATCAAAAAAGGGATAGAATCCCTGCGAGGGGAAGAAAAAACAGTGACAGAATCCAGAAGCAGAGCTGCTAATTCTTACTATATTTTCTATTTCTCTGCTGAAGAAAATGACCTTTGGAGTAAAAAAAGCAGAACAAAATTGGCTAAAAGAGAATTAGTAGATACCAAAGATATGTAGAATAAGAATAAGACAAGTCACTTAGCCAAGATGATATAAATCCTCAGATGCTAAACTGGAAGATGTGATCACTGAATCACAAAGCTTGGTTTTGATTCTTGGAAATACTCTAGAAGGAATTGTTAAAGAGATATTTAGTAAACATATAGTTAAAGAAGTAGTGATTAGAGCCAGTACAGAACTTACCAGACTAATTTTATTTCCTTTTTGGATAGACAGGATCACTAAACCGACAGATGAAGAAAATGTTGTAGATATAGCTCACCTACATTTTATAGTAAAGCATTTGATAAACTGCCTCTTCTTTTCTTGTGGAATGAGAAATATAAAACAATTAAAGAGTCAGAACTACCTAAATGGCAGAACCCAAAGAACTCATGGTTCCACAGCATGTTGCATGACAGTCTCCAGTGTTCTATCTAGAACTGCTAAAGCATTTTCATTATTTGAATAAAAAGATAAATGGTATTATCCAATTTGCAAATAATAATGCAAACAATAATAATACTAGCTAAGCAGAGATACCTAGGAAGAGGAAGCATAAAGTAGCGGATACAGAACTGGCATTGAACCCAAAAAGAACTTTGATGTAAACTGGGCATATGACCCTAACCAAGTTCTTTAATTTCTCAGTGTTCTAATACTAAATTCTCTAATACTAAATTGCAGAGGTATCAACTTCCTTTGATAAAAAGAGTGCAAACCTGGAATTTGCCCATACAAATAAAATCAGAGATTCTGGGTCTATCCCTAATAACCTAGCACCCTGATGGTGAACCTATGGCACATGTGCCAAAGACAGCACACAGACATCTCTGTGGCCATGCCCAAGCCCCCCCCCCAACACTTGATCCCTTCCTCCTCTCCACCCCCACCCCTTGCTCCCTCCCCTGAGCAGAGTGCTCAGGCCATTCCCCTCCTTTTCTCCCTCCCCTGTCTGAGACTAGGAGCTGCAGGTGGGCAGCAGAAGAGGGCAGTAGGGGGTCTCCTCTCCCACTATAAAGCCTAGTCCCACCCTCTAAAAGATCTCCACTTTCTTCCTTTCCCTCCCCAACCCAGCCACCTGTGGGAGGAAGGGCAGGAGCCCCCTCAAGGGCTAACTGTGCTCCCTCCCACCCCACATGGGTAACAGTCCAATAGGCAGTCCCCAGGAGACAGTTTCACTGGTACCCAAGTGGGCTAGGAGCTGGTCCTACTCCACCAAATACAGTGGGTAGAGTGCTTGATCTCTAGGCCAACCCCCCAGGCTTCCCTCACCTCCCATCTTCCTGGCAGATCCAAGTGGGGTAGCAACCCACTCCCTCAGTCTGCCCCAGGGGGAACCTGGATGCAGGGACACACCTCCTTGTGGCTGCAGGCCAAGGCTTCCAGAGGCAGGCACAAGCTAGCTGGAAGTCCGCCCACCAGAGGGGGCACTTGGTCTTTGAGACCCCCCCTTTCTTCAGCAGAAGCACCCTAACTCTGTCCCCCACCCACAAGGCTGGGTACAGGGGCCAGTCTTGTGGCTGCAGGAGGTGGTTGGGAGGACAGGATGGCTGGGAGCCCATCCCCATACCCCCAGTATAGGGGGGCGGGGCACTGCACACAGTTGGTGGGGCAGGGCAGCACAGGGTCCCTAAAAGGTTGGCCATCACTGACCTAGCATTTAGACTGCATTTTGAGATTTGCAAAATATTTACTGTATTACGATGGGGTTGGGGGAGTTTCTCACAACCCTTGAGAAGGTGCTATTAATATTCCAATTTTACAGATGAGAACAATTGAGGCAAAAAGACTAAATAGATTGCTCAGAGTCACACTACTCTGACATAAAGCTAAAAGGGTTAGCTGACACAATGAATAAGTCAGGATCCAAATAAATACTAACAGACAAAAAAATTGGGCTGATTCTAAGATGAAATTTTATACTTAATCATGAAGTTACATGTAGGGATCAAGAAATTCACTTTAAAAGATAAAAAAGGAGTGCTCAGATAGTAGATAATTTGAAGAAAACCCAGGACTATTACTATATTGTACGTTCAATTTAAGTCAGCAGTGTGATAAGATAGCCAAGAAAGCTAAAGCAATTTTGAGCTACCTTGAAAGACACAGTTTCTAGGAATAAGAAGGGTCCACTCTATCCTGCTCAAATAGGACCAAATCTGGAATAATATACTCAGTTCTTGGAACAGTTGGAAAGGGCACTGGTTAACTTAAACAAGTTAGAGTGCTCCAGAAGAGGGCATCAGATTTAAGGACTCTGAGTCCGCGCCAAATGACAATAAAATGAAAAAATTTTATGAATGTTTAACTTGGAGAATAAAAGCCTGAAGTGAAAATGATAGCTTTCTACTGGAAAGGCTGCCTTGTGGGACGGATTAGCCTTGCTCTGTATGATGGATGAGCAAAAAAACTAGGTGCAATGTGTAAAAGTTACAAAGAAGCTAGTTTAAGCTTTAAGTCCGAAAACATAGCATTTAGAGCAGATCGAGTGGGGTGTTCCCCCTCTACAGGCAAAGGTTTTATATAACCTCATCTGGTGCTTCAGTGAGGGATTAATATTCGAGTACGTCTTTTACTAAATGGCAGCTGAAGTCCCGTCCCTCTTAGAAACTGGGATTCCCTGGTTCTCCTATGCCATGGAACAATTCTTTTTACAGACGAGAAAAACGAGTGAAGCGGAATGGGGAGATTCAGAACCCGAATTCCTCCACCAGCCAGGTGCAAGGGGCTCGAGGCTGCACAGGGACTGCTCTCCCGCTGCCTTTCCCCAAACCCCTCAGTCCACCATACTCGTGGTGCCCCTCCCCCACACCGACACCGCCTCTACCCCTCCCCCTCCAAGGCCCGACAGGTCCCCAAGCCCCTCCGCACCTCTTGCAAAGGGAAGCGTCATCACAGGTGCCGCGCACGCCCTCGTCCCCCGTGTCGGTGTCCGTGCCAGAGACAGTAGGCTCCCGGAGGCTACGGGAGGCCATGGGAGCCCCAGACTCGGTCTCCACATGAGGATCCAGGGCGGGCTTCAGGGCGCGCTCACCGAAGCGCGCTCCGAGGAAAGGACATAGACTCTAGGGCCAAGCAGGTGGGGAAGATGGGCTAGAACAGACTGGACACCCCGAAGTCGTTCTCTGGCGTCTTCCTCACCAGCAACCGGACACCTTATTGGCTCCTCCTCACCTTGACTCTTTTGAGGCACTCATTGGACCTCTACTCATCACAAGGACTCTCTATGGATGGTTATTGGACAAGAGTCGCATGGCGCTTGGGGCGGGGCAATTGGACACAAGGTTTTTGGACCCCGATGCCTTCTGGGAATTGTAGTTTCTCTTGTTCTAGGATGGGAACTGTTTTCTCCTTTTCTTTTCCCCTGCTTGATTAGAGGCCATCAGAAGAGTGGTTGAGACCTGAGGTTTTATAACCCTAGCTAATATTTAAATATACAAAAACGTTACAATACACTTCCCTAGAGACTTCTATAAGTACTGCTATCTGGAGGTTGATTGGTTGGTTTTGTTCCTTTAAAGGTATCTTTTTTTTTTAAGCCATGTGACCGATGGATTTTTATATGCAATTTACATTTCCATTTAAAATACACAGAAATTCTTCACTCAAACCTTTTTAGGTACAGCATTCATAATATTTAAAGTTTGATTTTATCATTTCACATATAACATGTTGATAACAGTATTTTACTATTTACAAAGTGCTTTGAATTTTTTTCTAATAAATATTTATTAATATCTGCACTGTTTATAAGGTCTTGCACTGAGATACATTGATACAAAGACATAAGAATAGTTCACAGCTATGTGTAGTGCTTGAAAGTTTGCAAATTATCATCATATATCTACCTCATCTGAGCCTCACAGAAATCCTATGATGTAAGCACTGTTATCATCATAATTTTACAGATGAGGAAACTGAGGTTCATGTTTAGCAACTTATCTAGATTCATATAGAAAGTATCAAGCAGAATTT
This sequence comes from Gracilinanus agilis, assembly GCF_016433145.1. Classification (NCBI taxonomy): domain Eukaryota; kingdom Metazoa; phylum Chordata; class Mammalia; order Didelphimorphia; family Didelphidae; genus Gracilinanus; species Gracilinanus agilis. The sequence goes on from NC_058130.1 coordinate 147,944,243, forward strand.
GAATTTAAATACTTCACTCATCCCACCCCCACCTCCAAGTTCTGTTGGCCTGCTTATACTCTAATAAGGACATGAATAACTGTAATACAGAAGATATTAGGTAAGTGCAAAGACTCTAGAGTGCTATGAGACAAAGGAAAAGAGAGCATTTGGAGGGAGAAGGGGAAAATAATGGTCTAGAAAGTCTTCTGGAAGTAGGTAGCATTTTGAATGGAAGAAAGGGCTTTGACAAGATCAGAGCTGGAATGGAGTGGGCAAAAAATGATGTTCATTCCAGGCATGGGAGATAGATAGTGCATGAACACGAACAAAGGAATGAGGTGGGAGAGTGTAGGATGAGAATGGAGGATGGAAAATAGTGAAGTTTGATTGGAATATGGAATAGGAGAATCTAATGAATAGAAATAGCTAGACTTTATATTAACATTCATATAATAACAAACAAGGTTTGCAAATACATTAAATATGATCTCATATGATCCCAGCAACAACTCTGTGAGGTAGGTGTTATTATTATCCTTATTTTGCAGATATGGAAACTGAGGCCAGGAAAAGTTAAGTGATTTGCCAAAGCTCACACAGGAAAGGTATATATAATGTGCCAGGCACTATGCTAATTTCTGGTGATACAAAAGAAAACTGACATATACCCTGATCTCAAAGAGACCACGTTTTAATTAAGGAAGACAACATATAAAAATTGATTCATATTTATGTTCAGTTTATGGTAGATTGAAAGGTTAGTGAGTATTTAGACAAGAATAACAGCAGGGTAGTGTAGGGATTAAAAATTAATGGTTTGACTAAAATATATGAAAATTATAAATAACAATTGTGGTCACCAATTCAAAGTAGTATTGCTCAAAGTTGAAATGACCTTTAATAGCTTTTATTTGTAAAAGAGGTAGAAAGAGCGAAAGCAGAGAAATACAAAAGGGTAGAGAAGATATTAGCCTATCTAACTAAATATTGCTCAGGTGCTCAACTCTGCCAGGACTTATTGACCTTCAACTGTAATTAAACTCTCTACAGAAGATAGGAAGGGAAAGCCAGCTATCCACTCACCCAAGTTCCCTCCAAGAAGCAGGTCAAGACAATGGCTCAAGCTGAATGTGACTCCTGAGAGCCACGTTCTTCCTAGAGCAGACATTCTTCTTGAAGCTGACTTCCTTCTTGAAGTTGAACCCCTCAGCCACAGAAATTCAGGGCCTTTTATAGTGGCTTCTTGTCCCTTCCCCTCTTCACAAGGGCCAATCACAGCTTCCAAATTGCCCAGCACTATCCAGAGAGGCAGTGTGTGTGGGGGATCTACTTCTCACTTTCTGGAGTTGTGAATTCTTGTCAAAAAGGTTCACAGTTTTCCTGGCTGGTTGAGTTTCTGAGTGTGTGAATTCTCTAAATGGTTTGCCAACTCCTCTACCTAGTTCAAGCTTTTGTTGATTCAATCAAAAGGTAGACAAGGAGAGTTAACCCTATCTTCATAATCTAGTGAGGTACTAAGTAAGGGTACTTAAGTTATTGTTAACCAAAGAGTTAACTCCATCTAGGCAAAGAGAACAAAGAATTCCCTTTTCACAGTAAATGACTAGGCCCAGAGGATTCTAAAGAGTAAATGGTAGGGCAGATGATCTCCTACCAAGAGGATAGTAGATTCAAGCCCTAAAGTGGAATGAAACTCTGGGAAAGGTAAGGACTGAGAGTCAGCATCCACCTGATATGGAAAGTGAGCAGGAGAGCAATTTAAACTGACTGGGAATTAGACCTTGATTCAATGACAGTTATTTAGGGAAGGAATAATTTTGTGGCTCACCTTAGTGGTGGCAGGTATTGCTGGTCTATGCTGCTACCTATTGGGTGTGGAGGGTAAAGGTCACCAGCTTCCCAGTCCCTTCCATTGTTCAGATGGAAATGGCTGGTCCAGATCACAGGGTCTGGCAGATAGAAGTCTGGGGAGAGTTGGGAGGAGAGAGGAAGTAGTATAAAGGAGAATGATATGAGATAAAAATGGACAGCTAAATTGGAATCAGATTGGACTCCAAGTTGGAGTTACTAATGCTAGAATCAAGAGACAATGAGGAATTAAGGAAAATTTTCAAGTAGAGGGGTAACATGAATATAGTAATTCTTAAGGAAAAGTCCTACTAGAATAGTTGTATGGAAGATAAATTTTAAAACAAAAACAATTTAGAGAAGAAGAAATGAGAATCTGAACTTAGTTTTGAACCTCTTCATAGCACTATCTCTGATTGAAGCAGGGCTGGTATTATTTTTCCTACTGTATAGATAAAGATAAAGGATCTGGTCCAAAGTATATGGCCTTTTTTTTACTTCACTTTCTAATAGCAGCTACTGATTGACCAACCATGATTGGGGAAGTTTTGGATTAGAGTTGTTAATCCCAGCAGTAATCTAAGTAAACAGGGGAAGTCTTCTTTATTCTCTATATGATACTAGGCTGAGTCCTTATAACAGATAAGGTTTTCTACCTGTTCTTATTCACAGATGACTGTGAAAGTATTACATTGAGCCCCAAGATACTAGAAAACCTTTGAGAGATCTGCAGTAATGAGAATACTGGCCTAATCAACTACATAGAAAATAAAGTAAATGAAATTACACATTATCCATCTGATAACATGCAGTTTGTTGAATCAGTTCATCAACATGTATATTTTGGGGGCCCCTAGGGAGCTGTGTAAATGGAATTAGCTCACACCCCATTCATAGTTAAAAACTCTAGCCACCAGAGATAATGTCATCCCCACCTCCCTTAGTGGGGAGGGGAGATGAGTTACCCACACGTGACAATAAGTAACAAATCAAGAACAAGGGATTGCCCTTTGGGTAGTCCAAAACCAGTACTGAGGCTGCCATTTGTCCACTTGAATTAGAGGTGGACCTCCAGGAAGTGACTAAAGATGCTATCTCTTCAAGTATGATGGTAACTTCCTGTTGAGGCAGTTCAGGCTTTGAACTTGGTGCTGAAGGATCTCAGCTGAGACCTCAGGCAGCTTCTACTCTGAATTGTCACGTGGGTAAGTTAGGCTGACTTCCTTTGGCCTACCTTGGCGTTTTCCAGAGTCTCTACCTCAAGAAGGCTTCCTTGCCTCTCTAATTGCTAAGGCCCTGTGGCTAGTAGCATAATTTAATTAATCTTTTAATTCTCACTTGGTCTGGGCCTCCACTGATCCGACCAGAGTTTCTCTCTCTCTCCTTACCTTCAACCTTTCTAATTGTAAATAAACTACCATAAAACCCATCCTGACTTGGGTCTGTTTTAATTATGGAATCAATCTAGATTTGATTGATTCCTGGCGACCACACCTTAAATATATATCTATATAATATCTAAGTTTCCCTATTACAGAGCACAGTGGATAGAGCACTGGACCTAGAGTTGGGAGGACCTGGATTCCAATCTGGCCTCAAACACTTCCTACCTGTGTGATCTTCAGCAAGTCACTTAACCCCAATTGCCCAGCCCGTACTGCTCTTCTATCTTAGATTGATACTAAGAAGTTAAAGATTTAAAAAAAAAATGCATATCTTGGATAGGTCAATAATGAACTGGGCCCCAAATTGAGTAGGACTCCATAACTGGGCCAGATTGGGAAACTGAATGGTGTTTTCAAGGATTATCAGGTATTTGCTACAGTAAAATTTCACCTTTTCAGCACCAGTATTCCCCCCTGTGAATCATAAAACATTAACATATAATAGGTGCCCAGTAAATGTCTATAGAATGAATAAACAAACATTGTCATCTCAAAAGAATTTAAAATTACAAATAGCCTAGTAGGCCTAAGTAGGTTGTACCATATTAACAGTAATGATTTGTGCATGAGAAATAGTGTAAAGGGTTTTATTGAAGCCATGTAACTAGAATGAGAGACAACAGTCACATTCCAATGGATACACATCGTTCCTCCCAAGATACAAAAAGAGTAAGATTAAGGCTTCTGGCTCATTGCCGAGATGCACTTTGGGGAATTTGGGGGTGAGGGGAAGGTGGAAGAGGTAGGAATTGCATAGGATGATCAAGTGTTCACATGAATGAATTCAGAGATCTACCCAATTATCAGATGAGGAAACAAATACACAAAGAGGCGAAGTGGTGGAGTCTGCCCACGAGGACTGAGGTGATCCGTGGTGGAGCCACTTCGAGAAGCCGGTTTACACGGCACTGTTTCTGCTAGCAGGTTCTTTTCAGACTGCGTTGGCCCTGTGTAATGGCCTTAAATCCTATGAATCAAGTTCCCACACACCATGGGCAGCAGCTTTCATTCATTCAACAGAAACTGATGACTGGCTACCTGTTCTTTCCCCTCCAAGCCCGTTAGCTTCTTTTCCTTCCTTGCCGGGTTGGGGTCGCCATCCTGGAAGAATTCCTATTAAATCCTACATAGATGTGCTCTTTTTCTACTAAAGCCTCCTCATCGCTTCTCAGCCTTTTGGTTAAGCTCAAGTGTAGTATCTATTACAGTATCCTCAATAGACGGCCCACACACTGTTGAAACAAACAAACAGAAACAAGCCACTTTTGTTTTCAATCTTGCCCAAGGAGGCTGTCAGCTCTCTCAAGGTCCCTGTACGTATTGGTCCAATTTTAGCCAAAAGACTCTCTATGTGAGCCTGGACTTTGTAAGAGTGATTATCAAAGAATCTGTAAAATACCAGAATGCTAAAGACAGAAATGGACCCAAATATTATATTTCAAATCTATACATTTTATTTAAATTTCTTGATGAAAAAAATTGTTAGGTTCCGGGTTAAGATGGCGGCAGAGTAAAAAGCAGCTCTTAACCTCTCCTGACCGAAACACACAAAACTCCTCAAAGGGACATAAAAACAAGTCCAGACGAACGGAGGAACCCCACAACAGGGTGTAGCGTGGAAGGTACGTGGAATCAGGACATTTCCATGCTATAAAGGGGTGAAACAGCTCTCACTAAATCGCAGGCTGAGCAACCACCCCACCCCCATCCCCTCCACACACACCACCTTTAGCGCTGAAGCCAGTTAAAAAGAAATAGAGCAAGTTTGGGGCACCCATCGAGCCATTGGCAGCTACAGAGAAAAAGAAGGCAGGAGTGGCTATTATGATTTCTGACAAAGCCAAAGTAAAAATAGATATGATTAAAAAAGACAGGGAAGGTCATTACATCCTGATTAAAGGCAGTATAAACAATGAGGAAATAACACTGCTCAATATATATGCACCAAGTGGCATAGCATCCAAATTCATAAAGGAGAAACTGGCAGAGCTCAAGAAGGAAATAGATAGTAAAACCATACTAGTGGGAGATCTAAATATTCCTCTTTCAGATCTAGATAAATCAAACCGAAAAATAAATAAGAAAGAGGTAAGAGAGGTGAATGAAGTCCTAGAAAAATTAGATCTAATTGATATGTGGAGAAAAATAAATAGGGACAAAAAGGAATACACCTTCTTTTCAGCTGCACATGGTACATTCACAAAGATTGACCATGTAATAGGGCATAGAAACATTGCAAACAAATGCAAACGAGCAGAAATAATAAATGTAACCTTCTCAGATCATAATGCAATAAAAATAATAATTAGTAAGGGCACCTGGACAGGAAAATCAAAAACGAATTGGAAATAAAATAATATGATTCTCCAAAACCAATTTGTCAAAGAAGGAATCATAGAAACAATCAATAATTTCATTGAAGAAAATGACAATGATGAGACATCCTACCAAACTCTGTGGGATGCGGCCAAGGCAGTATTCAGGGGGAAATTTATATCCTTGAGTGCATATATTAACAAATTAAGGAGGGCAGAGATTAATGAATTGGGCATGCAACTCAAAAAATTAGAAAGTGAGCAAATTAAAAATCCCCAGATGGAAACTAAATTAGAAATACTAAAAATCAAGGGAGAAATTAATAAAATCGAAAGTAAAAGAACTATTGAATTAATAAATAAGACTAGAAGCTGGTACTTTGAAAAAACAGATAAAATAGACAAAGTACTAGTCAATCTAATAA
>NC_058130.1:147954675-147966224 GCF_016433145.1 Gracilinanus agilis
GGAAACATATAAGAAAAGCAACTGCTTGAACGCATGGGTCGGGGTGGACATGATTGGGGATGTGGACTCGAAAGTACCACACCAATGCAACCACCAACAATTTGGAAATAGGTCTTGATCAAGGACACATGACAAAACCAGTGGAAAAGTGCGTCGGCCATGGGTGGGGGAAGAGCGGGGGGGTGAAGGGGAAAGTAGGAGCATGAATCATGTAACCATGTTAAAAATGATTATTAATAAATGTTAAAAAAAATTGTTGATTCATGACTTTTCTTGCACTTTTAAAAATATACCAACTTGGGGGCAGCTGGGTGACTCAGTGGATTGAGAGCCAGGCCCAGAGATAGGAGGTCCTGGGTTCAAATCTCAGTCACTTCTTAGCTGTGTGACCCTGGGAAAGTCATTTAATCCCTATTGCCTAGCCCTTAGTGCTCTTCTGCCTTGGACCCAGTACATAGAATTGATTCTAAGACAGAAGGTAAGGGTTTTAAAAATAATTATTTTTATTATACAATAATTATATAAAATATTTATATTATATTTATATATTAATTATTTATATTTTAATAATATTTTAATAATAATTAATATAGTATGGTTATTTGAAATAATAATAAATTAAAATAATAAAATAAAATAAAAATACACCAATCCTAAGCTATAATAAACATAAACTGACTCACAGGAGTATGTTCAAAGAACCTTGAGATTTATAAGATATAGAACTAAAATGCATTTTAGAGGTTTATAAGATCATAGGATTTAGAACTAATATGCATCTAGAAATTATCTAGGTCAACTCTCATCTTATAGATTAAGAAACTAAGTTCCAGAAAAGGAAAGTGACTTGCCTAATGTAACATACCTAGAAAGTGGCAGTGCTAGCATCTGTACCCAGATAGATCTGAATCCAGAGTTACTATACCACAAGAAACCCTTTTACCGTAACCTACTACCCTAAGTAACAATTCCCTCTATAACAACACATTTAGACTTGCATCTTCAAGCATTTACTTGAAGACCTCCTCCAATGATAGGGAGCTCATTACCTTACAACAATCCATATTAGAAACCTCTAATTAGTTACTTTCTCTAAATCAGTAGATCTCAGTACCCATTTACAACTTTAAAATTATTGTGAAACTTCCAAAGTGCTTTCATGGTTTTTAAAGATATTTTATTATTATTAGTTTAAAAATAATAACTATCTACATATTTATTTTGCAACATTTATTCCATTTGAAATTAAGATGTCAGTATTATTATGAAAATAATTTTGATCTTAAGAACTCCTTGAAAGGGTCTCAAGTTGCTTCAAAGGTTCCTGTGCCTCACTTTGAGAACTACTATTCACAAGTAGCACAAGATGGAGGAGGAAAGGCAGGAACTTGCTCAAACTCTCCCAAATGAAAATAATGCCTCAAAATGAATTCTAGAGCAGCAAAACTAACAAAGGATCAAGTGAAATAATATCCCAGCCCAAAGTAAAATCAGAAGGTCAGAAGGAAAGCTTTGTCTCACTGGTGTAAGAGGAAGTACAATCTAATGCCAACTATGCCCCAACACAAGCCAGTCATCAGACCCTAGAGGGAGGCCCAAGGCAGCAGCAACTAGCCACATCTGCACAAACAAGGGCAAGCCTTGGGGACAAGAATTCTGGAGATCTTAGCTCATAGACAGTAAGGAGGCCAAACAACCTGTCAAAAGGATATTACCAGGACCCTTAGGTGGCACTGGGTGAAGCTTTTTTATTACCCATACATGGATCTAAGTTGCAATCCCAGAGTGAGAGGTATATTTGAGCTCCAGTAGCAGGGGAAGGGGATTTTGGTCACAATTTCAGGACAGAAGAAAATGCCAGACCAGAGTACAGGCCAAGAGAGCAGTAATCACATCTCTCCTTAGATCATACCATCTCAGGAGAACTGAAAACTTAAAGACTTTCCTGCAGAACTAGCTCTAAAAATAACCAATATACCAAATGGTATAGCATCCAAATTAAATGAGTTACTGGAGGAAATAGACAATGAAACCATATTTGTGGGGGACCTCAACTTTCTTCTCTCAGAACTAGATAAATCTAATTTAAAAAAAAGAAAAAGATTAATAGAATTTTAGAAAAAGTTAAGTATGATAGATATCTGGAGAAAACTGAATGGGAATAGAAAGGAGAACATACTTTTCACTCAGTAGTACATGATACCTGCACAAAAATTAACCAGGTATAAGGACATAAAACCTTACAACCAAATACAGAAAAGTAGAAATTTTAAATGCATTATTTTCAGATCACAATGAAATAAAAAATAACATTCAATAAAAGGCCATGGAAATATAGATTAAATATCAATTGGAAACTAGATCATCTTATCCTGAAAAATAAGAATGTCAAAGAATAAATCATAGAAACAATAAATAATCTCATTAAAGAGAATGACAACAAGGAGACAACATACCAAAATTTATGGGATGCAACCAAAGCACTACTTGGGGAAAAATTTATATCTCTTAATGCTTACATCAATAAAATAGAGAAAAAGCAGATCAAAGAATTGAGCATGCACCTAAAAAAAAAAACTAGAAAGAGAACAAATTTGAAATCCCCAATTAAACACTAAATTGGAAATCCTACAAATCAAAGGAGTAATGAATAAAAGTGAAAGTAAGAAAACCATTTAACTAATCAATGGGAGCTTGTTTTATGAAAACAACAAAAATAAAATAAAAACATTGGTTAATTTGATTTTTAAAAAGAAAGAATAGAACCACTATTCTAAATCATCCTTTTCAACAGATTAAGCTTGCTAATGAACAAATCAAATCACATTATTACTTCAAACAAACAAAATAAACAAAACCTTCACTCTCTACCTATTGCCTATTTAATAAAATAAAAAACTACTTAACCTAATACTAATCTTTTCTCTCTCCTTCCCTCACAACCACCTGACTCCAAATAATTTTTCTAACTTTCTCTTATTGTCCTCCCCTTTATACACTAAGCCTTTCAAAGAAACAGAATTTCTCATTCACTGTTTCTGGATTTTATCTTATGCTCTTCCTTACTATCCTGGGACAACTACGACAGACGTCTTCCACTTGCTTCCACTTAGAGAAATATTTCTTCAAATTTGCCACCTCTTGTAAGAGATTAATGCCCCAATCCTCCTCTATTAGGAGTGATACTTCATTCTTTGAATCTTTGGGGCCACTTATATGCACTTAATCATTGTCTAACTTGTAATTAGTATACGTATAGAGGCACCTGAACATAAGCACTTAAGATCATAGGTCTTCTAATCTAATCTCATTTTTCAAATGAAGAAAATGAGCCTGAGAGAGATAAAGAAGCTTGCTGAAAATCACAAGTTGTAAATAACCAAAGTGGGATTGTAGTCTAGGATTCTGATCACAGAACCAGATCTCTTTCCACTCTACCACACTGGCTTATCTTAATGTTTGTTAAAGTAAAAAAAAAATTGTCATTTATTTTGAGGTCCAAAATTATTTCAAGGCCAAAAATTATTTATTTCATTTAATTTTTAATTTAATCTAATTTTGTTTAACTTTTTTATTTTAAATTTGTTCATTTACCTTCACTGTAATTTTCAATCATTAATCATATTCTTTCTTTTTCCATCCTGTTGTTGTTTTTTAATAGAGTCCAAAACTTTTCTTATAGAACACTTTTTGTTACTGTCAGAGAGAAGGAGAAGAGGATGGAATTACTTCCTAGATCAAATTCCTAATGGGGGATGGGATCTGAAGATCATAGTGGTATGATCATAGGCTTAAAACCGGAAGTGATTATTTACACTAATCTTCTCAATCATCAACAGATGAGGAAACTGAGGCCAAGAGGGTTCAAGTGACGTGCCCAAGGTCATACAAGTTAAGCAGGAGCAAAGGCAAAATTAAAGAAGCCAGGACTTCTAACTCCAAATTTGACAATGTTTCTAGTTTATTATGATGCCTGTATCAGACAGGTATGGTTGTTTATAATCTGTGGAGAAGTAGAGAATCATAGAATCTTAAATCTGTGAGGGCCCTGAGAGGTCAGCTACTAACAATACTGAAAAAAATAACATACTGTATGGTATTTTCTTAATTATCATTATAACTAGAAATTTTTAAACATGATATCCAGTGCTACATTCCAAAATTGGTAGTTATGTTTACCCGGTTATGAAAAGCAGAGACTGATCATGAAAATCATTACAATAATGAACTCTAATCACTTATCCCATCAGTATTTCAGATTCAGAATGTATGTAATAAAAACAACTTCATTCTAAATGAGTCAAGTTCCAATAAGTTGGCTGTACCAGAGTCAATAAAATCTGGGTAATACAGCATTTCCTGTTGAGGAAATGACTTTGTATTCTTATCTAAAAGATCTCTTATTTGTTGGACTTTGAAATCACTAAAGTGGAAGAATGGTAAAAAAAAATCTGAGAGCATTTAAAAAAAAAGATTTTTTAATGCATAGCAATTCCATCAAAATATTCAGATTCTTCATGGAAATCATAGGATAATAGATCTAGAACCAGAAAGGAATCCAGAGATCTTTTGGTCTAACCCTCTCACTTTTCAGAGGAGGAAACAAGGTCAAGGGAGGATATGTGACTTGGTCAGGGTCACACAGGTAGAATGTGTCAGAGGCAACAGTGAATCCATATCTTCTACTTGCCAATCCCCTGGTCGGTCCTCTATACCAGCTAGGTGGCATGATGGATAGAATGCTGGGCATGGAGTGAGGAAGACTCTTCTTCCTGAGTTCAACTCCAGTCTCAGACACCTTTTAGCTATGTGACCCTGCTAAGTCATTTAATTCTGTTTGTCTCAGTTTCCTCATCTGTAAAATGACCTGGAGAACCACTGCAGAATTATTGCCAAGAAAACTCCAAAGGGGATCACAGTCAGACACAACTAAACAACCACAACACTGCTTCCTAAAAACAAAAGGTAACTTTGCTTTCTATAACGGTATGGAAGCATAGTGCAAGTTCTGATGGGTCCTGCCCAATTGGAAGGGCTTTGATAATAAAACCAGTATGAGATTATCATTGTGGTCTGTAGATCAGCCCAGCTGAGTTTGGAGGGGGTTGACCATTCTTTTGGTTTGTATTCCCAATACTTGGAGCAGTGCCTAGCACATGCAAAAACCGTATCATATCATATCATGTCATATCTATTCATCTATCTATCTATCTATCTATCTATCTATCTATCTATCTATCTATCTATCTATCTATCTATCTATCTATCTATCTATCTATCCATCCATCCATCCATCCATCCATCCATCTATCTATCTATCTATCTATCTATCTATCTATCTATCTATCTATCTATCTATCTATCTATCCATCTATCTGCCCGTCTGTCTGTCTGTCTGTCTACCTATCTTACCTGGTTGGCCATAGGGTAATGAATTTTTTGGTTATAAATGGGTTTTTTGGTTATAAATATATAAAGTTATAAATGGTTATGACTTGTGTGGGCAACTAGGTGGCACAGTGGATACAGTGTTAGGGCTGGAGTCAGGAAGAACCGAGTTCAAATCTGGACTCAAATACTTACTGTGTGACTTTAGGCAAGTCACTTAGTCCTGTTTGGCTCAGTTTACTCATCTGAAAAATGCTGGAGAAGGAAATGGCAAAATACTCCAGTATCTTTGTCAAAAAGACCCCAAATGAGTTCATAAAGAGTTGGATATGACTAACGATCACATATCTAGGATGTGTCTGAGGCTAGATTTGAATCTAGGCCTGGCTCTCCATCCACTGAGTCTCCTAGTTATCCCCTTCCTACATGTTTAAACAGATAGTGTGTCTATTAAATAGACATTTGAGTGAAACCTTATGAAAACCCAGAAAATCGAGAACCACTTTTTTTAGACTTTTACATTGTCATTCAGGCTTTGAATATTGCTAGAAGTCACAGTCCTAATACTGCAATAAATTAAATGTTCATGATTAGGTGTTATTCTCTGACCACATTTTACACAATGTTGTCAGCCCTTCAGTCTATCCTAAGAATCCATTTCACTTATTTAAAGGTCTCATTTTAAAGATGAATGCCAATAAACATGGAACTTTCAGCTTTTTGGCAAGTGAGACAGTATATATAAAAGCATTTTGTAGATTGGATAGGGTTTCAAAAGCATGGTGTCATTATTATTAATAATAACTTATCATCATCTGATGTGTCACCTTCAAATATTAGTCAACTTTAAATTACATCTTCTCTTGGATTCTTATTACTCTTATGCCATTGGGGTGGTTAGGCAAACACAATTAATTATTATTAGTAGTAACAGTCATATGTGTTTAAGATTTATAGTACAACATCTATGTTTGCAACACACTTTACATGTGATTCCTGTCAGGTAAATTCATATCATTATCTCATATTGGAGGAAACTCTCAGAGGTAAAGGACTTGACCAAGGCACACACAACACAGCTGTGATTAGGAATTTAAGTTCCTGATTCCAGTGTCCGAACACAATGCAACAGATCAAATTGCTTCCTGTACCTACCAGACAAACGGGAAGGAAAACTTCCTCCACATCTTTTTACCAGATTTTAGTCCTTAACCCATTTGCCTTAACACCCTAAATAAAGACTAACTCCTTATTATGTAGTATAACTCCTTCATTTTACAGATGAGGGGAAACTGAAACCTCAAGAGATGAAGAGACTTGGTCAGTCCCCTAGTCAGGAAGCAGCAGGAGACAGGATTCAAACCCAAGTTTTCTGACTGACATATTCTGTCCAGCACACCATGCTGCTAGCTTGCCCCGGAATAATAGTCAGTGAATAGATTTCCAGGTTAATAGTAGTAAAAAAAGTTGTGCTTTGGAATGTGGTCCCTGAAATTTTTAACGCTTGGCAATGTTTGCAGCTCTGACCCTTGGACTCACAGTGTACTCCCTTGCTCAGAAAAAGAATCGTCCTTCTTCTAATTGTAACATAATCATGATGGTTTGGGGCATTGCTTTCTGATGTTCCACAGCATCCTATGAAGTTGTATTTCAGTTTGTTCACAAAGTGTTTGGGGTTTTTTTTGGTAATAAAATAGAACAAGTGGGTCAGAATAAGACTGTGCCAAGGTGTTTTTATTGGCTGTTCTTAGTTTGTAAGTTTTATTAATCAATGTGGCATAGTGGAAAGAATGATGGATCTGGAGCAAAGGAGAAAAGTTCAAATCATGGCTCTCTCAGTTCGAGTCAGAGAGACCTTAGGTAAATCACCTTATCTTCCTAGACCCCAGTTTCTTCATTTGTGAAATGGGAGGATTGCATTAAATGTCCTCTAAGATCTTTTTTTAGATTTAGACCAAAATCAAACATATTACCATCTATTTATTTAACAACCATTGATAAAAACAACCACTTTGTGTGATGTACTTTATTAGGCAAATGCGTGAAATATAAAGATAAATAAAATCCATTCCCTAATCTCATGGAGCTTACAATTTAGTAAGGGGCTATGCTATGATACTTAAATATATTTATATAAATATCCAGTAGGCATAATATAAAATAAAATGCTCTGTGAGTTTGGAGGAAGGAAAGATAGTGTCTAATGAGCTTAGCATAGTGGGTGGTACATATTAGGCAGTATATAAATGCTTATTTCCTTCCCCAGTGAGAGTATTCAGGCAAGGTTTCATTGAAGAGAGGGCATTCTATTTAATATGCAAAAGATGAGATGAGAACTCTGGGAATAGGCTGATCCATACTGATGGCAACAAGTCATTCAAATTGGTGGAGATGTGGAAAATGTGAGGGGATTCTGTGTGAAATAAGCCTAGAAAGCAGGGGTCTGCAACCTTTTTGGTTGTGAGAGCCATAATCACATTTTTTAAAATGTAATTTCGTGAGAACCGTACAATATGTTTAACACTGAATACAAGTAAATATGTGCATTTTATGTAAGAACAACACTTTTCAAGTACAATAAGTCTCTGAACTATTTTTAATAACGTTATTATGTGCTAATCAATGATGAATAAAGTACATTAATGTGACTTCTGGTGCTGCATGGTTTTGCTGATTATTAATCAAAATTAATTTGATTATTAATAAAAAACAAGACTTAATGGGGCATTATAGTACTGATATAATTGCACACATACATATAAAACTCCTTTACACTAGGAAAATTGCTGAAATAAAGAGAGAAAAATTCAGGGAAGAATACTTTTTCCTCTCCCTCTCCCAAGTCAGGCAACAGGAGAAGAAAAAGCTGCCGGCCTGCTGGTTAAGACATTTGGCCACATAAATTAAGTAGGAGATCAGGAGATTACAGAAAATAACATGACTTGTGTGCAGGCATTAGTAAGTAGTGGGGGAGGAGGGTACCTTTTCATTGAAAACTGGCCAGGACACATCACACACATTTCCTGGTACAGGTGTTTATCAGTGCTGCCTACTCAATCATTCTGTATCAAATGAAACAACTACTGGGGAGAAATGCTTCTCACTAATGAATCATATGTAAAGATGTAATCTGACTATAGTTCCCCTTTAAGAGCAGGTAGAAAAGTTAAAAACAATAACAATCCCACAAATAGGGAGTGCAGACCCCATGAATGCACTGAGATAAAGCCATGTAAATCAGAGGCAGAGGGGTAGAGAATGTAGACAAAAGGGATCAGTCACTATACAGAAGCCCAAGATGTCAGTAACAGGTGTGGAAAGAGTAAAATGAGGGCAGAAGGAGGAACACACAGCACACCTACCAAGCTGAACTAAAGACCAGGATTTGTCTCACATGGCAATATCAATGAGGGAGCTTCTATCTTAGAAGATAGTTGGTACGGAAAGGATCACGTGATGTATCACGTGATGCACGATGTCATATGTAAACTGTTAGTTACTGTGCCGCGGTAGACTTTATGGCTCCTGGAGAAAGAGCCAAATCTGGCCCTCAAAAGAGCCAGATATGGTTCAAGAGCCATACATTGCCGACCCCTGCTAGAAAGGGAAGGAGGTGCTTCTTAATAAATAGGCCATTTTGTAATCATCCATGGTCTATGGTTGGCTCTGGTTCACTCTAGGAAAAATCCCTTGGTGAGCCAGTTTGGTAAAAATATGTCAAAGTTCTTTAGGATATCCAAGAAAGTAGGGTATTCTAATCGTGACCAGGGACTTAACCAACCTATCAACAAGGAATCTAGCTTGGACTTGGGGTGGACCTGTAGGCCAGAGTGAATCCCCATACCTCTTTTTCCTCATCTCTCAGATACTTCTAAAATTTACCCTATACTACTTCCTCACAAGCAAGCTATAAATGTAGCTCAGACTCCACATCCTTCCTTCAAAAACTTTTCTTCTTTTTTGAAATTTAAAGTCCCTTATAACTGTTAAATTTGTAACCTGCTTCAATAAAAAGAAATGTAAAAGAAGCCATGAGCACCCTCTTTCATTAGGTTTCCTTACTTCTAATATCTCTCCATTGCTTTTACTCTTTTTCCAACTCTCATACTACCCCAGTTCAAAAGCCATCCCTTTGCTTTTACTCAGTCCTGAAGATTTTCCTTAATTTAATTCAGACTTTAACTTCAGTCTTTAGGGATGTGTTTACTTTGACTGCAAACTTAACACAAAGTTATGTCCTAATCTTTTCTCCAAAATAATGTTTAAAAAGAGCGTCAGAGGTCTTGGATCCTAGAGTGGAGGAAGGGAAGGATGTCCAATTCTGCCTAGGTCACTCTGGGGAAAAACAAAGCAAAACAAAACAAAACAATTTTGCAGCAATAAAAGCTCCTTTTTAAGAAGCCTAGTGAGGTAGATACACTTGTTAAATAGCTCTATTCCAGAACCAGCAAATTTGCTTACCCAATAATGCTGACAGTTTCATTTATAAAGTCAAACAAAACAGAGACTTATCTATTCTTTCTGCTTTCTTTTTCCTCATCCCCTCTTTTCCTTAACTTCCTCACATCTTTTTCCTCCCAACAGCTTTTTATCTCCATCCAATTCTCAGTCAGTCAATACACATTTACTCTGCACTTACTATGTGCCATACACTGTACTAACCCCTAGGAATACAAAAAAAGTTGTAAAAGCTGGTTCTTTGTTCTCAAATCTCAATCCAATGGGGCCCACAACATGCAAACCAGTACGTACTAACAAGGCATAGACAGGAGTAACTGGAGATAATTAACAGAAGATAGATAGAATTAAGGGGAGTCAGAAAATGCTTTCTTTAGAAGGTGAAATTCTAGCTGGAAGGAGGTCGAGACAAAGAGGGAAAGAATTCAAGGCAGAGACTTCCTTTCCTAGGCTGATGTGAAATAATCATACATTTTAATTGTATACCATTTAATAACTTTCTAAGCACCTAGACAATCATGACCCTGAGAAGTAGGCAGGTCGGAGACTATAATTCCACTAAAGAAACTGAGGCTCACTGAAGGTAAGTAACCTGCTTCAAGTCATGTGCCTAAGTGAGGGGGAGGGAGGAAGCTGGGACTGAAACCTTCATCACCTGATTACTAAGCTAGTGTATTACACACCACCTTTTATTACTGAACAGAAGCTTGCCATACAATTGGGTTAGAGTCCAATCTGCTCAGAACTGTCTCATCAGTTTCAGAGCTGGGTGCCTCTTTTTGTAGCCACAGCGCTTAGCACAGTGTCTGGCACATAGTAGGCGCTTAATAAATGTTTAATGTGCTGTACTAATCTGTTCGGATCCCATTTCATTCCATCTCAAGGAAACATCAAATTCGATTCTGGTGTTACATCTCTGTGCAGCGGTTTTCCTCAGAAGTCTGTGCCACAGTTTCCCCACTTGTGAATTAAGGGTTAACGCTGCTCTTTCCCAGTGTGGAGAGGGAAACTTTTAAATGTCCACTGAGGGGAAGTGCTTGCAGGTCATGGGCTGAAACTTCCTAGGTCTAAATTTAAACTGTTTCTATCGGTGCATGTCTCGGTAAGAGAAAGCGAAACTGTCCCCAATCCTCGGACTGCTGTGGGGGCGGCCCAGTCTGGAGCTCCCCAGGACAGGGGGAGGGGAAGGCGGACCCCGTCTGCGGCTCCCCGGCTGGCCTCCCAGACTAGCTCGGAGGCGGCCCGACCGGAAGTGACGCGTGTTGGGTCCCGGCCGGGGCGGTCTGGGGGGCGGGGCCGGGGCGTCGGCTGGTCCCCGGAGCTCAGTGCGAAAGTCGCCGCCGCCCGGACACTATGTAGGAGCAGGCAGGGCCCTGCCGCACCCCCACCTCTCTGCCCGCGAACCCCGTCGCGCCCCCTGCCCCGGACACGCAGCCTCTCCGGCCCTCTCGGACGCCACCATGAAGAAGCAATTCAACCGCATGAAGCAGCTGGCTAATCAGACTGTGGGCAGGCGAGTGACCCTCCCTCCCCCCCCCCCACCCCGGGCCATTGCCCCGCACTGCCCCGCCCTGGGCCGGCGTGGTCCTCGCGCCCCTGCTGCGAGCTGACCAGCCGCTGCAGCCCTCCCCTCCGGGCCTGGCTCTGGACTAGAGCTAGCGCCGGGCTGGGTCCCAGAAGGGGTTCCACCCCTGGCGCGCGGG
>NC_058130.1:147970672-148017478 GCF_016433145.1 Gracilinanus agilis
CCTCCCAGACTAGCTCGGAGGCGGCCCGACCGGAAGTGACGCGTGTTGGGTCCCGGCCGGGGCGGTCTGGGGGGCGGGGCCGGGGCGTCGGCTGGTCCCCGGAGCTCAGTGCGAAAGTCGCCGCCGCCCGGACACTATGTAGGAGCAGGCAGGGCCCTGCCGCACCCCCACCTCTCTGCCCGCGAACCCCGTCGCGCCCCCTGCCCCGGACACGCAGCCTCTCCGGCCCTCTCGGACGCCACCATGAAGAAGCAATTCAACCGCATGAAGCAGCTGGCTAATCAGACTGTGGGCAGGCGAGTGACCCTCCCTCCCCCCCCCCCACCCCGGGCCATTGCCCCGCACTGCCCCGCCCTGGGCCGGCGTGGTCCTCGCGCCCCTGCTGCGAGCTGACCAGCCGCTGCAGCCCTCCCCTCCGGGCCTGGCTCTGGACTAGAGCTAGCGCCGGGCTGGGTCCCAGAAGGGGTTCCACCCCTGGCGCGCGGGAGCCTGGCGGCCCCTCTCGCCACCCCTTTGAGCTTCAGGACGGTCCATCCCCAGAGGCTCTCTTGGCCCTAGACAGTTTGAGGGGGCAGCCCCCGGCCCTCCTTCCTTCCCGCGTGCACTGCATTCTCTGTCCTTTTTCTGCTGGTGTGTCTGGGTTTTAAGAGGAAAAAAAAAGCGGAGATTTGGGGGACTTGAGGACTTAACTTTGTTTATTACCGAGGAAAGAGAAGCAGTGAGATTTCTAGAAAGTTTAGTGTGGGTGGAGGGCAGCACTGGTGGGAGGAAGGGTTGGCTATGAACCTGAAATCCATTAGAGGAGCGTGAGGAATGTTTTCAGAAACTTCGATTTCTCTAAGATGTTGCCCGCTCTGCTTCTGTCCCCTTCTTGGGGCAGCTTCTTATCAAGTTTCATTTTAATACTTGGCATTTTGAAGAATTACAAAGTAACAATGCAGTAGGGTTCCCAAAGTTGCATCCTTTTTATTTGTTTTCCGGAGATGTGTTGTCGATTTAACCCATTTCACAGCCTTTGAGTTTTGTATCCCACTCGCAGAAAGGTGAGACTTCTAAGGGAGAGAAATTCAACGCAGTTTCACTGTGACCCGATGTTTTTGAATTAACTTTCTTAGCTCATATTGTGTGCTTGGAGTATACTGTTAATTTCTTGTTTCTTAATAGTGCTTGGTGGTAGGAAGTTTTAAAAATTGTGATTTTTTTTTCCTCCAAAATTTGGGGAGAAATTTTATGACACTTTGGAAAGTCACAGACATGCTACCTGGTCATGAAATCAGTCAGCACTGATAATCTGTTTTAGAACATTTTTACTACAAATTATTGATTTTCAAAATTACTGAATCACAAATATTCAGAAAACTTTTTAAGAAAATGTCATTTGGGCAGATTCAGCTCTTTTTGCCTTTTTACGATTTTAGTGGTGTTGCTAATGAATGATTAACAGGAAATACTGTAAATTATTAAGTGTGAGGATAAACACATTAGGAGAAGACAAGATTTTGTGATCAGCAATCTTATCTGTTGAGGTTTTTTTTAACTCTTGGAATTATGTACCAGAGATTTTAGATATAACTATATCTTACTGCCTTCTTACTTGAGTGTATATTTAGAGTCAATTCACAGAATGGGAAAGGACCTTAGAGAACTTGACTACCAGTTTTATAGAAAGGGAAACAGATCTGTAAAAGGGAAATTACTAGTCTGACAACCGGTTTGTGAGAGAGCTAGGATTAAAACTCAGGTTTTCTTAACTTCTAAGTTACCACTCCTTCCACTATACCATACTGGCTAGTTTATAATGACTATATTGTTTATTTTGGCAAGTTACCTAAAAGTCTCCACTTTTTATAACTATTGTCTTTTATCAGTTAAATGAAATTGGTAATTATAGTTAGCTGCAACAAGCATGATAGACTTTTTTTTTCTAAATTTAACATTTGTTTAAAAACTTCCTCTTTGTTTTAATTTGATTTTCACTGTTTCATTTCCTTTAGCTTTTTTGCTTAGTTTGGTTGTTAAACTTTTCTCTTGCTCCACCCTGCTGTTTTGGTATGCTTCCATCTTATTTTCAGAGTTAACCCCTTCTAAAGAATGTTGTTTCATTTCTGTATCACTGGATGAAAAATGTCACTTAGTCATTCTGTCCCTCCATTTCCTTACCTATCAAGTGATGGTCTCTAAAGACACTTGTAACTCTAACAGTGTATATATTGTAAGGTCCCTCTTAGGTCTATCATTCTGTGATTTTGAATGTACTTTAATAATTTGGTGGGATGAAAACATCCTCAGGAGCTCTGTTAACTACTTTTCTGCAGGCTTTATTATTTATACCACTTTCAAGTATATTATTGCTGGATATTATGAAAACATTGTTTAATAATACAAAGAGCATCCAGGCCCTATTTACTGAATTACCGATTTTGGCTCCGTTTTGTTTTGGTCTGAGTTACAGGTATCATAATATAGGAAAAAGAATGCTGGGTTGGGAGCTAGGAGACAAGTTCTCATCCCAGCATCCCAACTGTATCATTAACTCAAGGTATAATGTCAGACAAATTGCTTCACCTCTCTGATACTCCCACTTTAAATTTAAGTTGGGTTAGATGATAATCTCATCCAACTCTGAAATTGGTTGATTTCAAATTTTACTATTTTCTAAGGTTAAGACCAGGGGAAAGAGCAGTGGAGTTAGAGGCAGCTCTACTTACTACATTTGTGACCCTGAGTGAATGACTTCATCTCTCTGATCCTCAGTTTTCTCATCTGTAAAACGAAGTTAAGCTAGATGTTCTTTAAAAGGACCCTTACAGTTTTAAAATCTGTGATCCTATGAATTCTTGTGTGAAGACTTGACTTCTAGTCTTGGACCCATTGCCATCACTGCATGAACTTGGGCAAATCACTTTCTTGATTTGTGTCCCAACTACTCTATTTAAAGTGATGAATTGAACTACCCTTTTTGAGTCTGAGGACACCTTTTTCTTAAAAATATTAATCCTTCAGTGAGTAGACACCCTCCTCTCAGTAATAGTAGTTATATCACCATCCTTTGGTTGAAAAAAACATACATAATTATGAAAAGCCACTATGAATTCAGTATCACTTTTAAATGAATTTATTTTTTGTCAGTCACAGGTGAAGACAAATTCATATATATCATTCTGAAAGTCTAGGGGAAAAATTCGTAATTATTGGTCCATATGTGGATTCTCAGATCCCTTGCAATAGTACCAGTTGACCCATACATAGGTCAGGAACCATTGGACTAAATAATTTCCAGTGTCCCTTCCAGCTCTAGGATTTTGTGGTTATGTTCCTTGAGCATCTGGGAGAGAAGCCCAGATACCAGTCTAAATTGGTTTAATACCCCTTTAGTGAGTGGGATGAGGAAGATGCTGTGCTTAATTCTTCCTGAGAATTGAGGCATTATGGTGTAGTAGAGAGGGTTCAATATTTATCAGCTGTGTAACAAATGGAAAACCACTTTTTCCCATCTGTAAAATGGGACCAATAATACTTGCACAGCCCCACAAGGTTGTGAGGACAGTGATTTTTAAAACTATCAAGTGCTACGTAAATGTGAGCTGTTCCTGGATTAGTACCAGTAATGTTGACCCAGCCTAATTGTGAGCTACTCTGGGAATATTGTGGCAAAAATGTATGAGAACTGTGGACTGCAGCCATGGAATGATTCATGTGTGGACCTGAAGCATAATTCTGGAACTTGACCTTTGACTGTTTCTGTGAAAATAAATCTTTATTGCTAGATGCCAGCGGGAAACTGTAGCTATTGGAAAATTGTTAAGGGTGTGGTGCTTGCATTTTTATTTCACTAGGGAATCATTTATTTCTTAGAAATAAATTAACATTTAGCCATTTAATTTAACGTTTTTTAATTTAAAAAATCTGATAAGAGAATCAGTAAAGCCCAGAACTGAGAATCTGCTCAGATGTCAGTGGGCATGATGGTGGACATCTGGTAGTGTAGAGATACTGACACACTAGGACAGATAGCTGATACACATTTTTAAAAGGTCTTGTAAGCATATCATGAGATTAGGCACATGCAATACCAGATTGAGAGACTGCCATTGATTGATTGGTAAAGGAGAGGAAACAAGAGACAACTAGAGAAGAAAATTCTTCCATCTCTTACTGATATATGCTCTAGGGTCCTTTTCTTTCTTTTTTCTTCTCCATAATTTTACACAGAGGTAATGGAGGAGAAGATGTCTACAGGAGTGAGAATTTAGTTTTAGAAGGTGGCTAGTTTTTAGGGGATTAAATATTCATCTTGGGAATAGCATCCAGAAGGGAACCAAATAATGCTAGTCAGAACAAATCATATTGGTAATCTAGTCCAACAATTTTCAAAAGTGGCCCAAGAGTTTGTTAGATCCTTTTGGGGTTTACAATGTTTACAAGGTTTAATTATCTTCATAACAATATTTAACTTCTAATACTGTAAAGTGTTATAACATAAACAAAATCTTTTGTGGTTCTTCAAAGGGCTTCAATACAAATTTTTCTTTCTTTTTTTTTTTTTTTTTTTTTTAAACTCTTACCTTCCGTTTTAAAATCAATGTTGTGTATTAGTTCCAAGGCAGAAGAGCTTACAGTAAGGGCTAGGCAATGGGTGTTAAGCGACTTTCCTAGGATCACCCAACTGGGAAGTGTCTGAGGCCAGATTTAAACCTAGGGCTTCCCATCTCTAGGCCTAGCTCTCAATCCACTGAGCTACTACCCATCTGTCCCCTATACCTTTTATCTTAGAATCAATACTAAGTATTTGCTCCCAACAGAAGAGTGGTAAGGGCTAGCTAGGCGAAGACTTGCCCAGGGTCACACATTTAGGAAGTATCTGAGGTCAGATTTGAACTCAGGACCTCCCATCTCCAGGTATGGCTCTCTTTGCTAATCCACCTATCTGCCTGGTTCTTAGTAATTATTAAGAGATTAAAAGAGATCTGATGTCAAAAAGTGTAAGAACTTCTGGTTTAGTGTAGTCCCCTGAATTTCATAGATGAAGAAACCCTTCAGAGATTATGACTTGCCTATTAGGTGACAGAGCTGGGATTCTTTCAGAGTAGGGCCTGTAGCAGGGGTCGGCAATCTTTTTGGCCGTGAGATCCTTACAGTGCTCACAGTGCGCTCCTGTAACAGCGCCTGAAAAAAAATTGACTTTATGGCTCCTGCAGAAAGAGCCATATGTTGCTGACCCCTGGTCTATGGTGATCCTATAGATCAGTGATAGTGAACCTTTTATTGAGACCAAGTGCCAAAATCTTCACCTTACATGTGAGCGCCACCCCAACTCCCCCTGCCTTGTCCCAGACAGGGGAAGAAAGAAGCACTCCCATTGGGCTGCTGGACAGAGGGGGCAAGTGATAGAGAAATGTCCTGAGGCAAATGTGGAGAGGGGGAGGGGAGCAGCCTCCTTGGCACATGTGCCATACATTCACCAATACAGCTATTGATTCTCTAGAGGAGAGCTCTTATTTATGACCTTAGTCCTGAATAGTAGGTCTTAAATAGGAGAAAGCCTTACAGGCCTAAAGAGTATAGGGTTCTTCTGTAGGAGAGAAGGCAGTTCAACTTTTCATATTCCTTCTCTTTACTTTCTCTTATCTTTCTTTTGGCCACACCCTTATGTCTCCTGCCTTTAATAGCCCAGCCTTGACTCAAAGGATACCTTTCATTTTCTTTCTTTGCCAGTTCTTGGTCCTTAGTACTCTGGTGGACAGATAAGCAGGAATGCCAAAGAAAGTGGTTCAGCTGCTGGCGTGTTAGGGAAATGGGTATTTTTGAATAAGAGTATGGCATAATAGCATAATTAAGTGTAAGATAACTATTTAGAGAAGGGTTAGTTTATACAATATGTGCCTCTTGTAGGGTGGATTGAAGAAAAACATTTTAGAGAACTTCCAAAAGGTAAAGCATTTGGAGTTGGGGATCTTATGATTGGAGGCTTGATGAAGGTATAGGCTGAGTAGGATGGATAACACTCTCTGGGTTGATCCCAAAATAAGTTGACTTTCCAGGATTTAAGAAGTAGTGTAATGCAGTAGGAATATCAGGTTGAAGCCAAAAGATGTAGTTTCAATCCTTACTCTGCTTTTTTGCAACTTGTAGGGATAGGTAAGTCACTTTACCTTAGGTGGGTCTCCATCTCATCATCTATACAATGAGACAATTGTATATGAACAGGTGGATATGAAATCTCTGCATTCTGAATCTATAATACTGTGCCCTCTGGGCTAGGGATGATTCAGAGCTCTGCAGAATGGCCTTGCTTTGCATATCCTTGAGATCTGTTTCTCTGAATCTGATTTGAGACTGAATTGGCCTTTTAGAGAAAATCTTGGTGAGGTTGTTCTAGGAGGGTTGAAATGTCCTTAAGCTTTGAAGCCTGGTGTCAGTAGCTGGTGATCACACGATCATAGATTTTAAGCTGGAAGGGACTTCAGAAGTCTATAGTCTAACCCCTTCATTTTACAGATGAAATCTGACAGATGCAGCCTTCAAATCTCATAAGCCCTTTTCTGTAGTTGGCTCTTTAGTCCTTCTGGGTGGCTTATATGGCCTGTAGCTATAGCTGACAACTAGTTGTCTGTATAGCTTTTTGTCTGTTGCTCACCAGCCAGACAGGAGTTTTTGGTCCTAGAAGTAATTCCTTTTGCAGAGGTAAGACATATAATATGGAATGCCAGGCTGGAGATGTGCCAGGATCAATGTGGGGAAAGGGGATTGGGGGGGATATTTTTCCTACATCCCTCTGTGAAGGGATTTTGTAGTGAGCCCTCAATACCATCCTCCACATCTCAGGGCCAAAGTGACTCAGAAATAGCTAGTGTCTAGTTGGCCTCACTTAATGAGGGGGTGTGTTGTATTTAGCCGAACCTTTCTGCATACTTAGATGGGAGTGAGGGACATAGAAAGCTGTCCAAAGTACTCTTGTTTATAATATGGAGACCTCTCTAGTGAAAAGAAAGCTATTTCTCTTTCTTTAGTGACATGTAGGATTTTCTTTTGGGGTTGCCTATGAGAAATCCATTTTATCTGGTTTAGGAAAGCAGTTTGGTGTTCTACAAAGAATATGGTATGGTCAGAGGCCTATATTGGAATGTGACACACTCAACTCTATATTTTTACCCTGGGCAAGTCATTTCCCTTCTCTGAGCTTCAATTTCCCCATAAGTAAATTGAGATTAGGTAAATTCTTGGGTTCTGATATTCTAATTATCTGATTTTGGGAGGGGGGCAAGGGGAAGGTAGTGCTCTTTTTGTATGGCAGGGAACAAAGAGTAGTTCTTCTATGCTCAATCCTTTTTAAATTTAAAAACCACTAGCCAGTATTGTTTGACATATATTATTAGTATGTTTACAACCAACCTCACCTTTAAATATTATAGCAGATTGCATTTATACTTATAAAGTTCACTTTAACATGGTACACATTTTATCTTAGTTTTTATTGATTCTTCTAGCAGATGCTATACTTAAGAATACCTGAAGCTAATCATCTCTTGTTTATTTTTTATCTTACTAACTTTCTAGCCTGTGCCAGGAAAGATATGAACATGACTTAAGAAAGAAGGCACCTTACCTTACTCTGATGCTTTGCATTAGAATATGAGGCACTGTTGACTTTTCTCTTCCTGACAGCTCTCAACTTCTGACTGGTCTTTGCATAGTAGTTTTACCTTTCAGTTTGAAGGATCATGGAATCCTCAGCATCAGCATGGCTAAGAGGTGATAAGGGCAAATGAATTCACTATTGGGAAAGGATAGGAATTCCCAAACAGAAACACATGTCTAGTGGTGGATCAGTAGCATACTTGCATATGATTATAGCACTATTTTAACATGCCAGTCACCAAGCACTTATTAATCACCAAATATGTGCTCCTACCCTCAAGCAATTTGGATCAGAGGAGACTTCAGTTTTTATTTTTATATATAAACTATAGACAAAAGTCATTTTGGTGGAGGGAGAAGAGTAGGCATTATTAGTAACTCAGCGGAATCTGAAGGTCTTCATGGCTTAGGGAGACCTTTAGCTGAGCTTTGAAAGAAACTAGGGATTGTAAGAGGAGGAAGTGCATTTTATAGTTGTTTTTAGTCCTCTGAAAAGTTCATTTAATCACCTTGTATTTGTAATTGCCTTATTTCCAACACATTGTTCTTGAAAAATCTATCAGCCCATGTCAGGATTTTCTCATACCAGAAGAAAAGCTATAAGTGATCATTAAATGAACAATTCTCTAGAATCCATAATAGCTTCTCAGTTAGTCATTTGCCAAGTAATAATATCATCTTAATCCTGGCATTCAGGACACCCTAAGAAGGCAGCCATTTCTCATACAAAATATTACATACCTATAGACATCAGTACTCCATTGGTTTCTAAACAGATCTATGACAAACTTCTAGGTGAGAAAAAAATAGCTAAGTGAATGTAATCTCACCTTTTTTTAATATAGTTTTTGTTTTGTTTTGGAGCTAAAGTCAGTCCAGTCTTGCCATTTAACATATGGACAAATAGCCCAGAAAAGAGAAGTGAAGTACTTATGATTACATAGAAAATTAAGGACAGTTGTAGGAGAAGAACCTGAGGCCTATCCTAGTTATTTCACCTTCTTACCAATAGGAAGAAACTTCCATTTGTTATAAGACATATTTGGTGGTCACCCTACCCAGGCAGAAAAGCAAATACCTGGTATATCCCTACAACAATTCCCTAATTTCTATATTGTTTGGGTTTTCCAAGGAATCAACAGTTCTTCTTTATCTTCTTTATAAACTGTGGGTTAGAATTTTGTGTTTTATGTATGTAGGTTACTAGTAACTACAGAATTACCTAATCCTAGAAGAATAAATTTGGGGTGATGATAACGTGCTTTTCTCGTAATGCATTTCTCTTTTTTTTTTAACTCTTCATCTATGTTTTAGGATCAATACTGTGTATTGGTTCTTAGGCAGAAGAGCAGTAAGCACTAAAAGTGACCCAGGTCACAAAGCTAGGAAGTATCTGAGGCCATATTTGAAACCAGGACCCACTCTATCCAGGCCTGACTCCTAGCTGCCCCCTCTTAATATATCTCTTAATAAAAAATGATTAGGAAAGTACTAAGTTCCCTTGGCTCTGAGATCAGATACTTTCACTCTTATCTCCTAAACTCTGGATTGAGAAGCTATTCACCATTTGCCCTTTTCTGGAAACAGAATTAGTTTTCCTCCCAAGTGTGTCTGGTAGCTGTTTACTCTAAAAGTCAGTCAAGAGTAATGTTGTTCAGAAAATAGCAAAACTGTTTAATATTACATTTTTTACAAATCATATGGTTAACTTCTTAATCTGGTTGTCAAAAAGTATGTAAATTATGTTAAAATAAAAGCAGCATGCTCTTGCTTCTAGGCCTCATTTTTTTCCACTATAAAATGAGAGTCATCGATTAAATGGTTTCTGAAGTCTTTCTCAATTCTTGATTCTGTGCTCCAAATTGGAGACTTAGAACCTTTCCTGTTGTTTCCGCTTTTCACTTGAATCTGTCAATTCAGCCTGATATTGACTTGTAGCACTCTTCAGTAATTCGCAGGCTGTTTCCAATTTTAATTAGAATTTCCTTTTTAAAAATTCAGAATACTGATTTTGCAGTAGGGACATAGTGGACAAAGGATCCCCAGCTTCTGGGTTAGGAGAACTTGAGTACAAGAACTGCTCTTAACATAATTAGCTCTGTAACCCTGATCCAGACATGTAAGCTCTCAGTGTTCTAAGCAAACTATAAGACTGTAAAATAAGGAAGAGTTATCATGCTGCATTCTAAAAGGGGAGTTTCCAGCCTGTGAATTCCCAAACTGATATGAGCATAGATAGTTTCAGATCTCCCCTAGTACTCTTACAGAGAAAATCTGGTTAACTTTTGTTTGCACATAAGTGTAAAGAAGAAATGGCAGGAGCAAGATAGGGAATGGTAAGAAATGTGATGAAATATATTCTTTCCCTTCCTCTCACCTTCTCTGTATATAGCTTAAACTCTTTTCAAGAGTTTTAAAAATAGATTATAATAGATTCTGGGTTTTATAGCAGTCATTCCATCTTTGGGGAAGTTTCCTGAAACTCTTATAGATTTAGAAAGATTAAAGAAAACTATTCTCTCTGTAAGAAGCTTATGTTTAGATAGTCTGGAGATCCCATTAAGTATTGAAGCAATGCTTCAATGCTAAGTTTCAGTTTTCAAACTGTGAATTTGTCTCTAGAGATAAGGAACTTGTTTACAGAAGTCTATCTGCTATCTCTGCTTTACTCTTGTGGGGCTTGTAGTCTCCAAAACATATAGTTTAATTTTAAAGGTGTACTTTCCTTATGGTGAGTGGAAGCGTGGGTCTTTCCATGATCAGTTTCCATGACCATATCAATAATTTTTGTTTACTGTACTGACTACTTTAGCAGTCAGTTTGGTCACATTTTTAAAATGCTTTTAAAGTGGGATGTTTTGGAAAGACTTAAAAATAATGAGTATATGAATACCTAAGATAAGTGTTCATAGTAAAATTCTGTTTTTAATAGTAA
Organism: Gracilinanus agilis; assembly: GCF_016433145.1. Classification (NCBI taxonomy): domain Eukaryota; kingdom Metazoa; phylum Chordata; class Mammalia; order Didelphimorphia; family Didelphidae; genus Gracilinanus; species Gracilinanus agilis. The sequence continues at coordinate 147,981,246 of NC_058130.1, forward strand.
AACATGAGGGTTGGCAGCTTAGAAAGTATTTTTCTTTCATTCCAAACTGGAAGGGGTTGGCGGAACTTGAAAAGTGGGAAAAACCTATCTTTTCTAGTCTATGAATAAGCAAGAAGAAAGTAAGATTAGCCATACAAACCAACATTAAGTGTAATCCTCTGTAGAATATTAGCTTCTTGAGGGAAGTGACTTACTTTGTGTTCCTACTACTTAGCACTGTGTATTGCTCTTAGACTGCCCTTAATAAATGTTTGTTGAGTTAAATTGAATTAAGTGGGAAAAAGTGTTTTTGGTTTTATATATCCAGCACTTGTCATAGACTTTTGCATTTAATTGGTATATTAAATATTGAATTAAACCATATTGAATTTTCTTGTGTTAATCTAACTGAAAGACATTTTTTTTTTGTATTTAGACATTTATCCCACATAAGGTTTCCCTGGTTAATGTTGTTTCACACTAATAATTTTAGTGTATTTATAACCGAATCCCATCTTAAAGTTATGGGCCTTGTTGTAAGTTCAAAGAGCTTCTTTATAACCTTGTTCCCATTGGACTCATTGCTCCATGTAACATATTTCATCTCATGTGTTTTCCTAGAGCCAGCCATAAGCATTAGATTAAGGGAATGTTTGTATGTATACTTTAATGTTAAAGACAACTATTCTATTAAAAGTAGAATATATTTTGTTAAGTTCTGTTAAAAATTATTGTATTTTATTAAAATAATTGGGTAATGGCAGCAAGGTAGTACAGTGGATAGATAGAGCTCCAGGCCTGGAGTTGGAAGGACCTGAGTTCAAATATGGCCTCAGACACTTCCTAGCTGGATGAGTCTGGGCAAGTCACTTGACTCCAGTTACCTGGCCCTTGTTGCTCTTCTGTCTTAGAATTGACAGATGTTTTTTAAAATCAAGTAAAAGTATAATGGAAAGGCTATAACAAGTTGAAGTGGAGCCCTAACCCCTGAATCAGAAAGACTTGGATTTAAGTCATATAATTGATTTGTGACCCCAGGCAAGTTAGGTCATATCCTAGTAAATTTTGAAAGACTCTTAAATTGAAGAGGAGGTGTGGCTCTGCTTTGGTAGAAGGGAGCCTGTCACCAATAATTTCACATATCCATGAAGTCTCAGTCTCATTCTTCTCCTTTCACCACCACCCCATAAGCCCCCAGTTGTATAAATGTCATTTTTTTGGTGACAATTGATAAAGGAGGAAAAATAGCAGTATTTCATTAAGAAAACAATATCCCAAATATTGCCTTTTGAGTTTGGAATGTTTGTTAATGACAGTCTCTCTCAGTTGCCAATGTTATGTATACTACCTATACTGTCATCTAGTAATACATATGTACCCCGGGATATTGGGGAAATTGTGGTTTTGGAGCCAGAGGACCTGGATTCAGATCAAATTAAAATCAAATCACTTTCTTCAAAATGAGCAAAATGAGAAGAGTGGATTGAATGAGTAGATGTAGCCATTTGCTTTGTACTTATATTGGGTCATCAGACCCACATATAATTCCCATCCATTTTAATAGAAATATTAACTCTAAAAAGTCTGTCAAGGTCAATTAATGTCAAATAAACTTCATTTCCTTTTTAGACTGAACAACTATATGGCTAGATAAGGGAAATACTGGAGAACACTGGGTTTCAGTAGAATATTTGAGAAAGTATTAAATACTGCTCTGATGGACAAGATGGAGAGATATGGGTTAGGTAGTAGTAAATTAAGTGTATTTGGAAATGGACAATCCAGGGCAGTAGGTGATTAATGCCAAATGAATTGTACAGAGATCTGGAAGTGAACCCTCTTCCATCTCTCGTGACTTTCTGATTTTTTTGCAAGTAGGATATTACAGCTTTTAGTTCAGTAAATCTCAACTCTTGTAAAGTCCAGTGGTGAATATGCCTCATTACTCTATTAGATTGTAACCTCCTTGAAGTTAAAGACTGCCCCATTTTTTCTTTTTTTTATATTTCCATTGCATAGCAATATTGGGATGAGACTTGTATTATAGGACCTGTAGCATTTTCACTTCTATGCAAAGCTTATTGTTCCCTTCCATCCAGTGTCTTAGTAAACATTTTGCAGTATGTCATTGTCTTTAAGAATAAGCTGACATTGTACAGGTCTTGAGATAGAGAGTCTTGACAATAAAGCAATGTCTTTATTGAGTAGGTTAGTTGTCAAGAGTTATAAGAACACGATCTGAATTGCATTTGTTATATAGGTTTCCTCATTAAAACTGTGCCATGAGGTAGTAGAAAGAACTTTGGAAGCCTTGATTTTCCATTTTCCCTCTGAATTTCAGCTTACCAACTTGTCAAAATGTAATCTAATTAAAGCATTCATTAAATAAATGCCTACAATGTGCCTTGGCACTGGAACTAATTTAATATCCTTGCCTTCAGAGAGTTTACAGTCTAATGGGGGAGAAAAAATAGAATTACAAATAATTCTAAGATAAAATAGAAAATGTAGAGAAGAGAAACATAGTGCTAAGTGAAATTTGAGAAGAGACTATCCAGATAGATTTTTAAGCTTCGTGAAGGTAGGTATTTCATACTTACTCTTTCACATTAGATGATTCTCATTGTCTCTATCAACCTATAATATTACTTTCTTCCTGTTCTTTCTCTGTCCCATTTCTCTCCCCCTTCACCACCTCCCTGAAAATTTTCAGATATTCCAGTCACTAGTGATGTTTTGTTTTGTTTTTTATCTGATTTCCTTCCTTATAAATGTTGTTTAGAAGGAATCTTGTACCATTTAGATAGATTGCAATTAATCCGTGACTTAATAGATAAATCATAAGGAGTTGCCTGAGGAACAGAGAGGGCAAGTAACTTGTTCAGAATCACAGGGTTTTACTCCAAGGTCAGCTTTCTTCTGATAGACCTTTTCACCTCTTATAGATAGATACTTTTTTTTTTTTAAACCCTTGTACTTCGGTGTATTGTCTCATAGGTGGAAGATTGGTAAGGGTGGGCAATGGGGGTCAAGTGACTTGCCCAGGGTCACACAGCTGGGAAGTTCACCTCTTTTAATAAAACAATAAAACCTCCAAAAACAGTTAAGCCAAACAACCCCAAAAAGTGACATACAGTTGTATATATCTTTTGTTATTATACCAATTGCTATATAAAATATAATTATACCAATTGCTATAAGAAATCATGTAGCATTTTACTTAGCTTAAGATAGTAAGAATAATTAGCTGTTTATTTTAACAAAGAAACATTGGTTGAGTTCAGTTATAATTACCACTAAATGAACCTTCAGTTATATATAAATCAGTTACACACAATTTTGTTTTGGGGGAAATGAGGTTATTTATCCAATTTTTACTGTTTTGATATTAACAAACTAGTGTAGTATCTCCTTGGATATGGAAATAGCTTCATTCTAAAGACCTGGATGCTTAGATGATTTTTTTTTAACTAAAAAAGGGCTTTACCAGCATTATTAATTTGTGTCCAAGTATTCTTTCTCTTCATAGACATGATCTAGAAAAGGCTGTTTCATTCTTAAGCCAATAGAAGTTCAAGAGTTCTCATGATGATGATGAGTGTTCCCATGATGACGACGATGATGATGATGGTGATGTTGATAAAAGCTGACATGAAGAATTGTACTGAGAAAACTGAGGTTTAGGATGTCTCAAGTGGCTTATCCAAGGTCATATAACCCTGTCTGCTTGCTTACTTTCAACCTGATTGACATTTCTCTGTACCCTATCACAGCTTTCTTGTTTCTGAACGTCTGTTGCATATAAAACTCTTCAAGGATTGACTTGAGTAAAAAGACTGAATTTTTTTTATAACTAGCAGAGCAGCAGAGTATATAAAGTAATAGTCACCATTAGCATATGCTATATTTTATGTGCTTATTCCAGTAATGCTGCCATTATTCTAAAGACATGCTTTATAATTTCTGCTACAGATTAATAAAATATGTAAAATCAGCAACAGGGAATTTTCTTGGGAAATCTCAGGCCTGAGGTGAGGTTGAATGGAGTAGAGGTTGGATTCAGAGAGGAGGATGAGGAGAAGTTGATTTTTTTTTAAGGTTGTAGATTTTTGAAGAAGTAATGAACCTTTGGTAGTAAAAGTTTCGTAGACTGGTTCAACCATGCTAGGAACCATAGATGTGCAATTGGGAAATATGGTAAGTAACTTTGAAACTCCTCTTTGGGAATTGCGCTGTAGAGTTTGTTTTACATTCTTTTGAATACACTCAGTGGTATGTCTGGAGAGAAATTTTTTTTCTTGTGTGGCCTAAGAAGAATGTGTTAATAACATGGACAGGGACTGTAACTACATTTTACCTTCATGGTTCTTAAGGAAAAACTTTTGGTAGGAAATGCATAGAATAGAATAAAGATTGTCAGGGGAATGCTTAATATACCTAAATGGTTTTACTAGAATTTTAGGAATTAACTATTTATACTCAAAATGTATTTGTCAATCATAAAGCATCAAAGTAAGGTTCTTGAAAGACTGCTACTTGGCAATTCATTATCTGTTTTTTAGCTACAAAGGATCTGTGCTTGGCCCTGTGCTGTTTTTTTGTTTGTTTGTTTGTTTTTTTACATTTTTTAACATCAGTGATTTGGATAAAGATATGAATGGCATGCCTATCAAACAGACAGATGACAAGAAACTAAGAGGGATAGGGAGAGTTTAAGATGATAGAAACAGCATGCAAAAGGCTATTTACAGGCAGGCACATTGGGCTAAATCCTATAAGATCAAATTGAATAAGGATAAATAGAAAGGCTTAGAGGCATTTTATTATGGTGGATAGAATACTGGCTTCAGAGGCAAGCCCTGGGTTCAAGTCTCACCTAAATAGTAGTTCTATGATCCTAGGAAAGTCACTGAACCTCTCATTGCCACAGGAAAATACCTAAGATTGTTTGGGATAACATTGGTAGAGGGTTTCTCCCACATTCAAATAGGAGAGGGAAGTTTATTTTCTTTGCTCTAGAAGTCTCTTTTTTAATTACTTAAGCTCCATTAAAAAGTGTAATGTCTAGCACAAGGGAGATTAAAAATTCTGTTTTCTTCTGATCTAGTAAAAAGCTTATCTGTAGTATCTTATTATTCTTAGTCCCTGGTGGACATCTGAAGTCTCTGCACGCCTGAGGATCCTTTAAAACCCAAAGGACTTTCCAGAGATGTTGAACTTGTTTTGTTTGTAGCTAATATTTTTAAAAATAAATAGAGACTTTAAAAAAGTAGACTTTAATCAACTTTGAAAAAATATATGTATACATATTGTGGGGGAGAATTTGACTATCAGAAAATTTTAGGATTCCCAAGTTAGGAAGGACCCCAAAATTCTAGAAATCTAATTCAGGGAACCAGTCAGTTTTCTTAGGATTTTTAAAAAAAACTATTAAGGAGCACACATTTTATTTTATTTATTATTTTTTAAAGATGTAAACTAACTTTTTTGTTTTTAGATTTATTAAATTTTATTGTAATAATACATTTCCACATAAGTTTTACAAAATCATATGATCCATATTATCTTTCTTTTCCCTTCCCCCATCCTAGAGCTTACAAGCAATTCAATCTTTGTTATACATGTATTATCATGTAAAACATATTTCCATATTAACCATTTTTGGAAGTGAATAATCTTTTTTTTTTAACCCTTACCTTCTGTCTTGGCATCAATACTGTGCATTGGCTCCAAGGCAGAAGAGTGGTAAGGGCTAGGCAATGGGGGTTAAGTGACTTGCCCAGGGTCACACAGCTAGGAAGTGTCTGAGGCCAGATTTGAACCTAGGACCTCCCGTCTCTAGGCCTGGCTCTCAATCCACTGAGCCACCCAGCTGCCCCCATGTAAGTGAATAATCTTATAGAAACAAATCTCCAAAACATATACTAAAAAAACAAGTGATAAATCATATGTTTTCATCTGAATTTCTACTCCAACAGTTCTTTCCCTAGAGGTGGATAGCATTCTTTTTCATAAGTCCTCAGAATTGTTCTAGATTGCTATTGGTAGCAAAGTCTATCACTTCTGATCATTCCATATAATGATCTCCTTCTGCTCATTTCACTCTGCATCAGTTCATGTAGGTCTTTCCAGTTTTTTCTCAAATCATCCTGTTCATCATTCCTTATAGCACAATAGTTAGTATTCTATCAACATCATATACCACAGTTTGTTCAGCCATTCCCCAATTGAGGGGGACATCCCTTTAGCTTCCAATTCTTTACCACCATGAAAAGAGCAGCAACTATAAATATTTTTGTATAAGCAGATTCTTTCCCATTTAAAAAAATCTCTTTAGGATGCAGACCCAATAGTAGTATTATTGGGCTAAGAGGTATGTAATCTTTTATAGCCTTTTGGCCATAATTCTACATTATTCTCCAGAATGGCTGGATTTGTTTATAACCCCACCAGCAATGCATTAGTGTCTCAAATTTGCCATATCACCTCCAACATTTTATCATTTTTCTTTACTGCCATATTGGCCAATCTGATAGGTGTGAGGTGGTACCTCAGAGTTGTTTTAATTTTCATTTCTCTATTTAAGTGATTTTTTCATATGATTATTGATAGCTTTGATTTCTTCATCTGAAAGTGGCTTCATATCTTTTGACCATTTGTCAATTTAGGAATGACTTGGATTCTTATAAATTTGACTTCTTTCTTTTTATATTTGAGGAATAAGACCTTTATCAGAGAAATTTGTTATACATTTTTTCCCTAGTTTGTTGTTGCCCTTCTAATTTTGGTTGCATTGGTTTTATTAATTTTTATTTATTTTATATTTATTAACACAAAATCTTTTTCATTTAATATAATCAAAATTACTCATTTTATATCTTGAAATGGTCTCTATCTCCTGTTTGTTCATAAATTCTTCCCTTCTCTATAGATCTAATGGGTACACTATTCTATGTTCTCCTAATTTACTTATAATATCACTCTTTATGTCTAAATCATATACCCATTTTGACCTTATCTTGGTATAGGGTGTGATATATTGATCTAAACCTAATTTGGCCATACTATTTTATAATCTTCCCAGCAGTGAGTTCTTATTCCAAAAACTGTAATCTTTGGGTTTAATTAAACACTAGATTGCTGAGATCATTAACTCTTAGTCTATTCCATTAATCCACCTTTCTGTTTCTTAGGCAGTATCAGATTGTTTTGATGATTATAGCTTTATAGTACAGTTTACGATCAGGTACTGGGGCCATCATCCTTCATATTTCTTTTTCATTAGTTCCCTTGATATTCTTGACCTTTTGTTCTTTCTAGACAAATTTTGTTATTTTTTTTTCTAGTTCTATAATAGTGATGGTGAACATATGGCACGGTGCTCTGTGGGCATGTGTGCTGCCACCCCCCTCCCACCCTCAAGTTCATTACTAGAAAGTCAGAGGGACTCTTGCAGAGCTGCTTCCTTCTCCCTCTCCAGTGAGCCCTAACCACCATATCTCTCTACCCCTCTGGCCAGCAGCCCAATGGAAGTGCTTATTCTCTCTCCTGAGTGGATCACTGGGACTACTCCCTTCCTATTCTCCCTCCTCTGTGTGGGGGTGGTACAGCAAGCAGTCAGGAGGGCAAGGTACTGCATGAGGTCTCTAAAAGTTTCACCATCACTGGTCCAGAGTGATTTTAAATGGAGTTTCTCTTTCCAACTCTTACTGCTGAGTTTTGTTGGAAATATATAGAAATGCTGATAATTTATGTGGGTTTACTTTGTATCCTGCAACTTTGCTAAAGTTATTAATTATTTCAACTAGTTTTTTAGTTGATTTTCTAGGATTCTTTAAGTACACCCCTTAGGATGTTTTTAACTTTATCCAGGTCATCCAGACAGGAATTAAACATTGAAACTGCTCAGATGAGATACTATATGTACATTGCTTTGCAAATCTTTAAGCACTATATAAATGCCAATTATTATGATTACAATTATTATTACTACTACTATCGAGAAAAATGAGGAACATTATTAACCTTACCCCATTCATCTGAATCCTTTCATGCTTGGTGCTAATGGAGCTGGGAAGCGCCACCTCTTCTGTGAGATAGGAGGTAAGGAAAAGAGAATGGTAAAGAGATAGAATAGATGAAAAAAGGCTAAGATATTCAATATTATTTTGAAGTATTTCATGTTGGAAAATGAAGAGACTTAATAAAATGCTTGTTATATTTCTAAGGTCCCTTCTAGTTTGAATGCTCTGTGGTACATGTATTCCTTTTACTTTTGCAAATCATAATATATTTACTCCTTTTTTTTTTACTTTTGTCTGTGCCTATATGTAATTCTCTATAAAGTACACTTTTAACTTGCTAAAGACCTTCCTCTGTGTGTTTTAATATTATTTGAAAAGAAGGACCATATCAAAATATTTATCTGATAGTTTATACACTGCATGATTAGTCTACTTTGCTTACTCATGCCTTTAATGATATTTTCATGACTTGTTTACAATTCATGTTGTTAATATGTTATAACAAACTTAGCCCTATAGTATCTCTTTCCATTGCCTCTTTTTTTTTTTTTTTTTTTTTTTTAATCCTTAACTTCTATGTATTGGCTCCTAGGTGGAAGAGTGGTAAGGGTGGGCAGTGGGGGTCAAGTGACTTGCCCAGGGTCACACAGCTGGGAAGTGTCTGAGGCCAGATTTGAACCTAGGACCTCCCATCTCTAGGCCTGGCTCTCAATCCACTGAGCTACCCAGCTGCCCCCTCCATTGCCTCTTGAGTACTTTTGAATTTGTAGTGTTCTCAATCTTGGCTGTATAACAGCACTTGGTAAATATTTGTGTTAAAAAAGATAGCCCTTGGCATCATTGAAATTAGTTGTATTCCAAATGGGATCCCTTCTGCTTTCCTCCTCAGGTTTAATTGTGGTCAAAGGCACTCTCTTCCCAGGATGTATGTATTACTGTTAGATTAACTCAATAGGACATTTATCCAACTGCATAAAATTTGGGCACTATGTATTCAAACATCATATGTGGATAGGTTTCAGACTTTTAAATGAGATTAGATCATTAATTATGAGAAATTTGGTTGTGGCACTTTTATTTTTATTTACTACAATAGTAGTGTAGTGTCTTGTGGTTGTGTCTGTTCTTCATTACTTAAAGTCAATGCAAAAGCAACATTATGTATTGAGGCTACTTTTGAATTTTGCCCCAAAGAGAAAAAATATATATGCAATAGTGCTATATAAATATCAGTTATTAACATTATTACCCAGAAGAATGGAGGGAAGCAATGCAATTTGTGCATATTTGTATGCGGCAGGTTTTGAGAATATCCAAATTCTTTGTTTACTTATATATGCTCATATTCTTCTAAAGTAAGCAGTTGTTAGTAAAGGGCTTTAGGTAGTGTGGGGGGATAGTCTGCACTCAGCTACTATTGTTGCCTTTAGGTAAATCTTGAAATAAAGAACTTCTGAACATATGCACAGAGCTGTTAAATGAGTGTCAAAGCATAGTCCTTTTACTCTCAACAAATAAATTATTTAATATCCCTTTAGCTAACCGATAAGTTATCATCCCCCTCCAGGCCACCCCTCTCTCCCAAATAATCTTCTGATAGAGGAAGAATACAGGGATAAGGAGAGTTATTAGAGGCTACTTCACCTTCATACGTTCATAGATTTAGAAGTGGAAAGGAACTTAAGGTCATCTAGTCAAGTCCCTTCATCCTAGAGGTAATGAAACCTCTAGGTAATGAAAGTTCATGAGAGTCTCAAATCCTTCCCAGGATAGTATGCCTTCATCTCTTGTTTAGATCATTTAAGGGCCTTTCCTGAGGAACTCTTTGGAAGCATGATTGGAAAAATGGGAAGAACATTAGCAGACAGTAAACATGCTGTACCATTTGTTTTTGTTAACCACCTGGTCTTAGCCTCGAGAAGACACAGATCCATATATTTTGAGTGACAGTAGAACATTTGCTGACCTTGGGAGAGGGACTCCTGTGGATGACAGGGTGTATGTAGGTTGACCTGAATGTTTCTTTCCCTCTGCTTACATTGCTGCTGCCTTCCCAACACTGCCTCAAGCAGCTGCACATGGGTGAAGATGATCCCAGACTGGAGACCCGCCAGCTTTCTGTTTCTGCCTTTGCCAATACCATTCGCCCAGTCTCCTGTGTTCAAAATCTTGATACTTAGAATAGAGCCTTAAATACTCTTCACCTCTTATCTGCTTCTACATTGCCTCCCATGTATCCTCCTGCTGTTACTACCACAAACCTCAGTGCTACTGATTATGGCTGGTCTCTGGCTACAATGATTTACCCTTGAAGCTCCTTTAGTCATACAGCTTCTCTGCTCCAAAGTTGTCTTGTTATCCATGAGAAAGGTATAAAAGATTCTAGGATATAGAGCTTCAAAGAACTTCCTTAGAAACCATAGTTCAAATCTCTTGTTATCTAGATGAGGAAACTGAGGCCCAGACAGAGTAACTTGCCCAGAACTGGCAGCTAGATACAGTGAATCGAATGGCTTTTGTTTGCCACAGTTTCCTCATCTGTAAAATGGGGGCAATAACAGCTTGTACCTCCCAGGATTATTGTATGGATGAAGTGAGATAATCATAATAAAGCTCTTAGCACAGATCCTGGCCCATAGTGGGTGTTATATAGATGTTAGTTACAGTGATAACTATGAGGGTTTGGGGTTAGAGTTTGCCTTCTTTACATCTAACTGAACTGTTGCCAAAATTCCAGGCTGTCTGGGCCTAGACTTCAAGACCTTTCACAGTCTGATAGCACCATATGTTTTGAGCCTTCTGTCATACTACTCCCCTCCATGTACTACTGTGTGTTCTAGGCAGACTGTATTCCTTGCTACACTCCCCTCACCTGCCTTCAAACTGTTCATACTATTGTCAGTTCCATCGAATAAATATTAAGAATTTAATCTGCAAGATGTGGTGGTGCTAAGTGCTAGGAATACCACGTTAAAAACCAAGCTGTCTTTCCCCCTCAGAAAGCTTCTACAGGGAGATAGAGGTGGGAAGGAAGGAGACAAGCACAAAGCTAAGCAGGTAGGAACTAATTTGAGGAACCAGAGAACACTTGACAGTTGGTCGATGTGATCAGAGAAGGCTCTGGTGGAAGTGGCCCCTGAACAGATGAAGATTTCTGCGAAGAGAGAAAGTGGGTCCCAGTGCATTTCAAGCAAGGGGTGCCCCCATGGCTTGTATGAAGATATAAAGAAAAGAGAGAGGAGACTTAATTAGGTCACCACTTGACTGGGAGCTCAGAGGGAATTCTTTTTTGGGAATGGTTTGGATTGGATGGTACTTGAGATCCTTTACAACTCTGAATTCTGAATCTGTATGCTTTTCCCTGTTTTTTGCCTCTGTAAACCTGATGAAAATAATTGAAAGTTGGAATTAGCACATTTACAAAAATATGAGCACAAAGCTTTGGCATTAAGCAGGCATTGGAATAAGTTTTTAAACAAAAGCTAGAGAATTTTTAAAATCATCATGAATTTGTATTAATTTGTTAATTGCAGTTTATTATAATCACAAGTCAAATGCAATCTTAATTATCATGATGGAGTATCAATTCCGAGGATAGCTTTTGTCCAGTAGAAGGTAAAAAGAACATAAGACAATCAGAGGATCTGTGTTTAAGACATGTGACTGGTCATATGGAGCTGTATCTCTATAAGTTTTTTTCATCTATAACTAGGAGGTAATTATGTTTGTACTGCTTATCCCAGAGGCTGCTATGGAGAAAATCCTTTGAGATCTGTAGTGTGCCCTAGAATTGTGAGCTGTTATTGCTTCTTGAGTATTTTATTATTTTTTTTAAACCCTCGCCTTCCATCTTAGAATCAATACTGTGTATTGAAGAGTGGTAAGGGCTAGATAATGGGAGTTAAGTGACTTGCCCAGGGTCACACAACTAGGAAGTATCTGAGGTCACATTTGAACCAGAACCTCCAATCTCTAGATCTGGCTTTCTACCCACTGAGCCACCTAGCTGCCCCCACTTCTTGAATACTATAAAGATCCATAGGTGAGAACATTGTACTTTTCAGTTTGATGTCACTGAACTCCTTGCTGTTCCTCAAACATATTCTATTTCTTAAACCAGACATATTCCATCACTTGGCTTTAGGCTTTTTCATCTCCACCTTCTTGCTTCCTTCAAGTCTTAGCTAAAATCCCATCTTCCACAGGAAGCCTTACCCAGGTCCTCTTAATTCTAATTCTTCCCTCTATTGATTATTTCCTATTTCTCATATATATAGTTTGTACATACTTGTTTGTATAGTTGTTTGCACAAATTCCCTATTAGGTTGTGAGCTGCTTGAGAGCAGAGACAATCTTTTAAACTTTGTGTCTCCGGGCCTGAGAACAGTGCCTGCCACATAGTAGATGTCTAATAAATGCGTATTGACCGGTTGACTGATTAACATTGAAATGCAGTGGAAAAATCATGGGAATTGAAGCCTGAGAATCTGAGTTTGAGTCTTGATTTGAGCAAGTAACTCAATCTTTATGGGCCTGAGGTTTTGTTGTTGTTATTGTTGATTTTTTCCCATAAAATCAGGGTACTAGACTAAATAAAATTCTTTCTAGCTCATAATATATGCTTTTCAAAGTCTTTGGTTTTATTGTTATAGGTCAGTGATGGTGAACCTTTTAGAGACAGAACGCCAGGCCACGCCTCCACCCAGCCTTAGACTGAATGCCATGCTGGCCCCCCCCTCCCCCCACCAGTGACTGTTTCCTCTGTTCCCCCTTTTACCCCACACTGGGGAGGGAAAAAGTGCTCTCATTGGGTTGCAGGTCAGAGGGGTAGATGAAATGAGGAATGTCCTTAGCAAGTGTAGAGGAGAGAGGAGTGGCCTGAGCACTCTGCTCCCCTCCAGCTCTGTAGCCTTTGAACTTCCTCCCTTAACCCTGTGCACTCTCATTGGGCTGCTGGGCAGAGGAGGGTGATGTGGAAAAAATGCTGTCAGGTACAGTGGAGAGGGGGAGGGGAACAGCTCCAGCTAAGTTCTTCTGCCTTTCTAGTAATGAACTCTGGGGGATGGGGGGAGGGCAGCCATGTGCCTGCAGAATGTGCTCTGTGTGCCATTTTTGATACCCATGGCATAGATTCCCCATCACTGGTATAGGTTGTCCTCCTGCTGACACAAGTCAAAATCCTTCCCTGCCCAAATAGTCAGTAGCAGAAAAAATTTATAGCTTGGTATGACCAACCTCCTGGTTGATGGATAATTATTCATTAAATTTAAATGATATTTAAAAGAAAATGGAATGAATAACATTGCAGTTTTAGATATCCTTATTGACACATCAGGCATTGTTTCCAACATGTGTTGAGTCTTGAGTATTTCTTAAGTAGTCTCATAATCTTCCCCAATGGTGATCTATTTAATGTCCTTCTGGGTTTCCTCTGGTTCTAATATGTGTAGTTTCCACTTTGTGGGGGAGAGCTAAATGTAGCCATATTGACTTAGGAAGTTAATAAAGCTATTACTTTTTAAGCTAGTCTTCCTTATTAAGAATACTGAACTACACACTAAAGATTTAAAATAATTTTATCCAGAGTGTGTTATCTATTTGTGTGACCTGAGCACAGTTTTAGGAAGAATCCCTATGACAGACATAGGAAAGAGCAACATGATATCCTAAATTCAGGCGCATAATAAACTCTGGTGTAGTAGAAAGAACGGAGATTATGGTGTCAGACGATCTGAGTTCAAAACCTTACTGCCACATTCTAGTTGTGTGATGCCAGGCATCATTTCAGTACTACAAAGTACTAGGCTTCTCCATCCTCTATCATTCATGGTTCTAAGGTTTCTTCCAATTCTCAGGTCTGTGATTCTGTGAATCTGCTTTCCAGAAGTAGAAGCAAGATAGGTTAGATTTATCCAGGAGAATCTCTGATTCACCAGCTTATTATTATTAGCATGTGATGTTGGTCTCCTCATCCTGATTGTACTACAGATTAGTTTCTCTTTTGTTTCCCTCTTATTGTCTTCTCTGTACCTGTTTAAAACACATAAGGGAATCAGTTTGTTGTGCTGGATGGACATTTTCTTGGTTGCCAAGTACTAAATTAAGGTACCCGTTTTGGGAAATAGTATAATTTCTCCTCTGTTTTTTAAAATATTGGGCTTCATACTGATAAATATAGTAAAAAGAGAATACTAGGGGGGCAGTTGGGTAGCTCAGCGGATTGAGAGTCAGGCCTGGAGACGGGAGGTCCTAGGTTCAAATTTGACCTCAGACACTTCCTAGCTATGTGGCCCTGGGCAAGTCACTTGACCCCCATTGCCTACCCTTACCACTCTTCTGCCTTGGAGCCAATACACAATATTGACTCCTAGACGGAAGGTAAGGGTTTAAAAAAAAAGAAGAGAATGCTATACCAGGACTCAGAAACTCTGAGTTCTTTCATAGTTCTACCTCTCACTGGCTCTGGGACTTTTATCAATTCACTTTCCCCTTTGAGCCTCAGTCTCCTCAGCTGTTAAAATGGACATAATTAATGCTTTCACTACCTACTTTACAGGACAATTTGACAAAAGTGCTTTTAAACTGAACAGTATTTTATAATTATTAAGGGACTGTTAACTATTTTTTAATTTGGGATTTGAATTTTGTTGTTGATTGTTTGCTTTACCCTTACCTTTCATCTTAGAATCAATACTTTGTATTGGTTCTAAAGCAGAAGAGTGGTAAGGGCTAGGCATTGAGAGTTAAGAGATTTGCCCAGTGTCACACAATTTAGGAAGTGTCTGAGGTCAGATTTGAACCCAGGACCTCCCATCTCTGGGCCTGGCTCTCAATCCACTGAGCCACCCAGCTGCCCCCAGGATTTGAGTTGTAGTAAAACTCTTGATCCTCATCTTCATTTGTGACTACTTAGCTGAGTCAGACTAGTGTTGTCAGGAAAGAATCCATCAGCCACTGTGCAGGGTTTCCTCGGTCACCCAATCATCAGGCATTTATTATCCCCTTACTACTATGTGCCAGGTACACTCACTGACATTATAAGTGAATACATTCATCTTTATGTATATATGTGTGTACCCATAAAGGATGTTTAGAGAGGGAAGACACTAGTAGTTTACACTAGGAAAAGCTTCATGCAGAAGGTAATGCCTAAACTGTTTGAGTTTTTTTTGTCATTAAAATTATTTGGTATCACTTTTTTTGTTCTCTTTTTCAAGATGATTCAGCCTTTATTGCTGCCCTTTCAGAAGGAGCATCCTTCTGTTCACCTTGCCTTTTCCTCCAGTAGGCTGACAGTACAATCAGGCATTCAACATCAAGAATCATTGTCCGTATGAAGCTAGAGGTGATTTTATAACAGCTTGGCAACTATGAAGTAAGAATTCCAGTTGTGAATTTGGGGTAGAGAGCCAGGCCTAGAGACAGGAGGTCCTGGGTTCAAATTTGCTCTCAGAAATTTCTTAGCTGTGTGATCCTAGCAAGTCATGTAACCCCAAATGCCTAGCCCTTCCTGCTTTTCTGTCTTGGAACTGATACTTAGTATTAATTCTAAGTAAGTTTAAAAAAAGAACTCAGCCTCTGTATCAGGCCCTCCTAATTGTGTTTCTTCTTGGGCGAGAGATGTAGGGATTTTTGATGATAGGTATGATGAGGTCTTTATTACCAGAAATGCTTGAGCTGGGTCTGAAAAGATGAGAGACTCTGAGTGAATTCCACTAGGAATAGCCACAGCTAAGGCTATGAGAAGAGAGAATGGAGTATGTGAAGAACAGAGATAAATCCAGTTGGGATAGATTGAAGTTTGTGGGAGGGGTAGTAATATCCAACACGTCTGGAAAGATAAGTTGAGACCAGTTTATCCAACTGGCCCTCAAGGAAAATCTACAACTATGGCTTCATTAGCATCATGGACTCATCTTTCTAGAGTAAACTAGATCAGACTAGTTTGTTAGGAGAGATCAGTTTCCTGAAAAATAACATCAGCCAGAATTGATATCATTCCTTTGCCCTTTCTCTTCTTCCTCCCCAGCTCTTTCCTGCTTCTTTCAAATACTTGAGAGACAAGGGAAATCTATCTCTAAAAGGAAGGGTCACAAAATAAAGAATTGACTTGAAGCATGCAGAGAAATAACACAGGACAGTCCTTGTGGAAGAAGAAGAGCTTGGTTCCAGTGTTTGTTTTGCTTTATGTTTAGTCCTGTCATCTCAGGCAGGTCATTTCTACTTTCTGGGAATGGGGTGCAGTGGGAAGGAATGTTTTTAATACATGAATCAAGCACAACAAAGGTAGTATGAGGATCATAGATATAGGTTTGGGAATTCCAACTCTCCCTTCCCCAACCTTGTAATCAGGAATAATCTGGAGTACCTGCCCCTGACATATCCTGGCTCTGAAGGGAGTTTCTTATCCTGATGAGATAACAGCTCTAGACCAAAAAAAATCTGGAATGAGAAAAGGTCTAGCACAGATTACACCAACTGGACTCCTTTATTAAAGAATATAATTTGACACAGTCTGACCCCTCCACCCCCATCAAGCATTTTCTTGAAAAAGGAACTCCTTCAATTCCAAAAGACATAATGAAAAATGCTATCCAACTTCAGAGAAAGAGCTGATAGAATCTAAATGCAAATCAAAGCATATTATTTTTTTACTTTATCTTTTTGGGGGTTTTGTTTTGGTCTGTGTTTTTTGCAGCATGACTAATGTGGAAATATGTTTTGAATGACTTCATATTACTATCTGTATCAAACTATTTGCCTTCTCAAGGAAGGATAGGGGACAGAAGGAGGGAGAGAATTTGGAACTAAATTTTTTTAAATGAATGTTTAAAAATTTTTTACATGTAATTGAGAAATCTTTAATAAAATAAAAACTATATTGGAGAAATTGTTTTTTAAAAAAAGAAAATTTAACTATTGAAAGTTGTATTATACAAGCTGAATAACTAGGCATTTAAGACTTTTGAGTGTCAGTGTTTAGAATTAGAAGAGCTGAGTTTGAATTGAGGATTTGCTACTTAACTACCTGTGTGGTTATCATCACTTTTCTGAGTCTCTTAAATGAGGGAATTAGAATAGATTTTGTGTCAGACTACCTGATTGGGCAAAGGTAGCCCACAAAACCCTCTAATATGGCCTAAACCCTATTCAAATATAATTGGGAAGTGTTTAACAAAATAAATAAAACTATAATGCAACATAAATAATGTGTTAATTTGTTGTTTTCTAAGTCACTGTCTCCCAGGATTTCCCCCCAGAATTTTGACACCAATGAATTGGATGACTCCTAATTGACTTTCTAGGTCTAAATCATCTAGGAACCAAACTATTAATTATTATGTATTAAGTTTTACATGAATTAGGTCAGAAATGACTCTTGTCGGGGGCAGCTGGGTAGCTCAGTGGAGTGAGAGTCAGGCCTAGAGGCAGGAGGTCCTAGGTTCAAACCCGGCCTCAGCCACTTCCCAGCTGTGTGACCCTGGGCAAGTCACTTGACCCCCATTGCCCACCCTTACCAATCTTCCACCTATGAGACAATACACCGAAGTACAAGGGTTTAAAAAAAAAAAAAGAAATGACTCTTGTCCTCATCTACCCTGTAGATGTAAACTGCAGTTTATACATATTCTAGAGTCCAGCCTCCTGAAAGTATTTGCCTAATTTATTTTATTTTATTTTTTTTTAACCCTTACCTTCCGTCTTGGAGTCAATACTATGTATTGACTAAAAGGCAGAAGAGTGGTAAGGGTGGGCAATGGGGGTCAAGTGACTTGCCCAGGGTCACACAGTTGGGAAGTGTCTGAGGTAAGATTTGAATCTAGGACCTCCCAGTATTTGCCTAATTTAAATTGGCCAAGTAGATCAAGGATTAATGGCAGTGGCTTTCTGCCCTAATAATAATTGCTTTCATCTGTTAGTTGTTAGAGAGGCAGAAAGCTCTCTGTTTCTCTCACCTCCTCCCCTACCCTCCTCCAATCTCGATATTAGGGTCTGGTCAGTAAAGATAGAAAGCCAAGTAAATCCCCACTGAATATTTCTGTCATTCAGTTTCCAAAAGATCGAAATCTCTGGACCAATAAGGAATAATGGTTACCTTTCTGGACTCCACTCTAGTACCAGATCTGTGGTGCATTTGAAGCTCATGTGAGGAGAGGGCTTTAGTTTCCATTGGGCAAAAGATGCCTACAAAATTTTGTTATTGCCTTGAGAGTCAAAGGAGTTGGACTTCTGATCTGGTGGGATGGTTAAGCTGCTGTGGGGTGGTAGCAGCAGCAGTACTGATTTTAGTAGCTGGACTTGAGCATGAACCTCTGGATCTCCTGAGCACCAGGGGCTTTGTGCAATCCTAACCACCAAACCCTGAATACTACTGAGTATATGAGTGACTTTATGAGTTCCTCAAATGAGGTTTCCTGGTGGTCTTCCATTTGTATTTATGATAGAATGGGCTTGTAAATTTGATCTAAAACATTTTTTTTTGTCATAGATCTCTTTGGTTTTCTGGTGAAGCCTATGAATGCTTCAGGATAATCTTTTTAAATGCATAAAATAAAACACATGGTATTTCAGAGGAAACCAGTTATACAAAAATAGTTATCAAAATATTAAAAAACTTATGTAGGCACTTTTGCCTATTGTTGGGGAAATGGTAGGTACTTAATAACTGCTAAAATTGATTTTGGACAGATCTGATTATTTTAAAATTCTCTTTATAATGAATTGAAATATATGTTATTGATATGATTGATATTATATGAAATATATGTTACTGTAACTTGCCTCCATTGACCCTTGGAGTCAATGGCAAGTAAGAAGACTTGGCTAGGATCACACAGGTAGTGAGCCAGCACTGGTGGGTTTTGAACCCAGACTTTTTGACTCCAGAGTGAAAGCTTTTCCCACTCTACTCTGATGATGTGTCCTTGAATTAGAATCCATGCTCTAATATTAGCCAGATGATTGTAGACTAGTCATTTAGCTTTATTGAGCCTTGATTTTACTCTTCTCTAAAATGGGTATGATAATATACTTCTTGCCTCATAGGATTGTTTTGAGTAAATTACATGGCTTAGTGGATAGAGGGGGTTCAGGTCATCTAACACATATTGACTCTAATCCTGGGCAAGGCCCCTAACCCTTCCGGACTCTAGGCAACATTTTAATGTTATAATTGCTAGAGGCAATTATAGGCACCTAGGTAATACAGTGGATTGAGTACTAAACCTGGAACCTGGAAGACCTAAGTTCAAATGTAGCCTCAGACATTTACTAGCTTTGTGACTCTGAAACAACTGAATAGCTTAACCTCTCTCTGCCTCACTTTCCTCATCTATAAAATAGGTATAATGGTAACACCTACCTCATAATGTTGTTGTGAGGATCCAGTGAGTTAGGTATAAAGGACTTAGCACAGTGCCTGGGATTTAGGAGGTACTAAGTAGGAACTGCTACTTTCCTTTTCTTTCCCCTTCCCCAGAGAAAAAAATTTTTTTTAAACCCATAACTTCTGTTTATTGGCTCATGGGTGGAAGTGTGGTAAGGGTGGGCAATGGGGGTCAAGTGACTTGCCCAGGGTCACACAGCAGGGAAGTGTCTGAGGCTGGATTTGAACCTAGGACCTCCCGTCTCTAGGCCTGACTCTCAATCCACTGAGCTACCCAGCTGCCCCCTCCCCAGAGAAAATTTTAACTTGCATTGGTTGAGAATATTTCCTCCCAGGAAATATAAGCAACTCAGGAGGTTGCTTATACCTGTCAAATCCCAGGTCCTATCCTCATCCTTTATTCCACTGTGTGAGTATATTTCTGAGAAGCTCTTTTGATTAGATTGGGGTCTGAGTGAAAAGTTAAAATTCTCCTCTAAGAGAATAAAAAGCTTTCTGGAGATAATGGTTTTGGGATTTTAAAGAATAATCATCTCTTCTTATCTGTTCTTTGAAGTGCTTAATGTAAAAAGGTGATTCTGAACTACATGATTTTTAAACCTTTTCTTGGACCTCCTTTTGTACTGCTCTTAAATACTGAATGAAGTTATTTAATATTTTATGTGGCAGAATGACATAATGGATGGAGAGCCAGTCTCTATCACATGTTGTTTGAATGACCCTGGGAAAGTCATTTAACTGCTCAGGGATGGGTCCAGGCAGCTCTCTAAAACTATCAATTGTAGAGCAGCTGTTAATCTTCATTGACAGAAGGAATTTCCTCACTGGAAATTCTGGGTAACAGTGAAATCTCAAGTCACCAATAATAATGTTTATAATTAATAAATAGATAGAAGGGGCCTTAGAGCAAAGCATGTCAAAGTGGAAAAGAACCTTGGAGCACATTGAGTCCAATCTTTTCATTTTACAAATGAGGTTCAGAGAGGGAAAGGAACTTAACCAAGCTATTATATTTAAAGTGAGGGCAGAATCAATAATGAAAATACATTTACTTAAACTATTCAGCATTTAAGTATTATTTTCTCAGTAATTTGGCCTTTTTTAGTGCCTGTCAGAAGCTTCTTATAAATTACCTGGCAGTTTCAAGGCTGATTTGAAGTAAGTTTACTTTGCATTTAAATGGAATCACTGTGTAATACAGAGACTAGCAGTGTTTAAACCAGGAAAGCAATTTTTTCTTTGGTTTCTAAAGGCTTACTAGTTTGAAGCAAGTTATTAGACCTATCCCACCCATGAATTTCAAGTAAGGCTAGAAATTTGTGGGTGGAATGATATAAAAGTATGGTGCCTGACTTCATAGAAACATGAGTTAGACAAGGATGGCAAGGGTTGGAATTGAGGAAACCCTCTAGAGTTGTAGCTTTGGGGCTGAGTTGCATCTCTGAAATGACTTTAAAATAGAATAGGAGATAATGTAGTGAAATACGAGACTTAAAGAAGATAATACTTAGAACAAGATCTTGTCCAAAGCAAGTGGCTGTCCTGGACATTACTTCAGTTGAGAATTCAGGATCAGAAGTTACACCAGGGATATGATTGCTCTCTTGAATTTGGAGGCCTGCTATGAAGTTATTGCCTGAAATGTGGATGATGGACTTGCCAGTTGCCTGCCTCTGCTTATAATAATGATAATACTTTGAGACTGAGGGTATTTTTTCCTTTCAGAAGATTCCAAATTTCCTGTTAATATTCTCCTAAGTCACAAAAGACAGAGTGAACTCAACAATTCATCTCACCCAGGAAAGTAGTCATATTCTGCCCTAAAACAGCCTGTTTGTTTTCCTGTAAAGATGTTAATTGCATTGCAACCAATGACAGAAATAGTACAGTATGTAGCAGTGTCATTCAGCCCATCTAGGAAGCCCAGAATTTGGCATGGTACTTTTATTGACCTTTGGAAAAGGACAGGTGATGATGGATGGACTTAGTCCCACACAAAATTAGTTTATCAACCCAAAGCAGCCTCAGGCAGACTTCCTTTTTGGACTGTTTTGGTTTATAGTAATAACAACTCTCATTTCTGGACAGTTTTTCCTTTCCTCACAACAACCTTGGAAGGTAAATTATGTGAGTATTGTTATTCCCATTCTCTGAGAAAAGTGAGCCTCTCTGAAACTTGCCAGGAGTTGGGGGTTAAAGGGGAGAGTCATCTCAGAGGTTTTCAGAGTCCAGTGGTTTTTGAGTGCATACTATATTCTCTGTGTTTATCCCAACTATGAAGTTCTCTGAGCATCTCGCAGTTGTAAAAACCGAAAAGGAACACTAACATATCAGTAGTGTACAGTGGATTATTTCTAGTCATAAGATGCATGACACAATGACTTGTGAATAGCATATAGTTTTAAATTTTTCAAATTGCTTTAACAGCTAGTATTTTGGTAGGGAAACATCTTGGTACAATGAAAAGAGCAGTGACTCTGGGTTCAAATCCTGCCTCTAGGGCTTTCCACCTTTGTGACTTTAGGTTAAGTTCCTTATGGAATTTCTCAGAGCCTCAGTTTCCTCATCTCTAAAGTGAGGAATTTGAACTAGGAGCAAGGGGCCTTTTATCCTTAGCTTTACAGTTCTGGCTTCCTCTTACATCAGCCCTGGGAGGCCAGTGGAAAAAACAGGGTGTGGTTGGGATGGTCAGTTCATTTCCACAGAAATCTATCAGGTGCCTCGTATATATATATCATTGGTGCCAGAAATGCAGAGACCAAAATAATGAGAAGCAATATTTATCCTCTAGGGCATTAGATTCTATTGAGAGTACAAGCTGGAAGACATAAGTAAATGCAGAATGGTTTGAGAGACAGAAAGCTAACAACTTAAGGGGATCAGAAAAGACTTCTCTACCAGGAAAGGATCCCTAAGCTGAGCAAAACTTAGACTTTTAATACTAATTCTCATAGCTAGCATTTATATAAAGCCTTAAAGTTTGCAAAGCACTTAACAAAGATTTCATTTTATCCTCACAACAAAGTGGGGTGTAGGTGCTATTATTATCATCCTTTTTTTTTAAACATATTAGGAACCTGGAGCAGACATGAGGGTAAGTGACTTATCCGTAGTCACACAGCTAATAAATATCTGAGGCCACATTTGAACTCTAATCTTCTTGATCTTCTTGACTCAAGTCTAGAGATGAAGTCAAGAGTACCTTCCATGGCAGATGTCCCTCAGTCAATGATGTTTGACTCTAATATATTTTACATTTGACTCATACATGCATACAGATATCCAATCATCTCTGTTGTGCCTTCGTCTTTCCCAGCTAGGTTCTATTGATTCAGCTGAGGACACAGATGGATAGCAAAGGACATGGAAATTTTAATGTCAATGGACATTCAGAAAAGCTAATGGTATGGCAGGTTTTGTGAGTAATAAGGGATGAGGAGGTGTAATTGTCCCAATGAACTTTACCTCCTCATGTCAGATCACATATAGAGTGTCCATTTCTCAGCCCCACATTTTAGAAGGGACTTTAACTTTAACAAGCTCAAAGGTCTTCAGGAAAATGTAAATAGGATGCTGAGGTATTCAAAGCCATTTAAGAGATGAAGAGGGGGCAGCTGGGTAGCTCAGTGGAGTAGCTCAGTGGATTGAGAGCCAGGCCTAAAGACGGGAGGTTCAAATCTGGCCTCAGACACTTCCTAGCTGGGTGATTCTGGGCAAGTCACTTAACCCCCATTGCCTACCCTTACCACTCTTCCGCCTTGGAGCCAATACACAGTATTGACTTCAAGATGGAAAGTAAGGGTTAAAAAAAAAAAAAAGAGTTGAAGAAATGGGATATGGAAAGAACATTGCTTTGGAGTCATGGGATCTGAGTACAAAATCTGGCTTTGATGCTTACTACCTTTAATATCCTTATTAAGCCATTTAACTTCTCCAGGCTTCAATTTGCTCATTTTTAAAATGCAGACATTGTCCTTGAAGATCTCTTGCAACTCTACAATTGTTTAAGGGAGACATGTTATCTAAATTTTTGAAGGATTGGCAAGTAGGAAAGATAAGATTTGTTCTATTTCATTTCAGAGGACAAAAATCCAATGAGTTAAAATTTCAGGAACACACATTTACTTAATATAAAGAAAAAATATTTTAGTCACATCCCTCCAAAACCAGAATAAAATCAAAGATCAGAGACTTATACCTGGAAGGGAATGTGGAGGCCATCTGATCAGATTTAGTGCTGGAAGGGTGAAGAAGTCATGTTACTAACAAGGAACTAACTCCCAGAAAGGAGCAGTGACTGTTCAGGGTTGCCAAGCAGAAAGTGAGCAGCAGAATTTGGAGCTAAAATCTGGCCTCTGATTCTAAATACCACTCTCCTTTTCCTCCACCACACTGTCTTCACCTGGTCTGACTCTCATTTCTCATTTTACACATGAGCAAACAGGTTTAGAGAACCAAAATGACCTGGCCATAGTCACACAGAGGTTATTAGTGACTGAAGAGGGTTAAGAAGCCAGTGCCTCTGAGGCTAGATTAATTGCTTATTTCTCTCTACCTGTCCCACCACCATGCCAAGGCAATGAGTTCCTTACTTAAACCAGAGGTATTCAGTTAGTGACTCTTTAATTCTGTCATCTGGATATCATAGTAGAGGTTTGTGATTCCGGCTTGAGGTCCCTTTGACGCGTGCATGTTCCCAATGCTGATTACAACCCCTCTATGCTTTTGTTTAATTAAGTGCTATCACTAAAATAAATTAATCTCTTGGTTATAGACATACTATTTGTTAACTTTTTTTACTCTTAGTTACGGTGGTATTTAAGAGATGAGTTTGTCAAAGGGGCTTTTCACATTGGTTTAAAATGTGTTCCAACTTGTATTTCGGTCATTTAAGAATCCAAGATCGATTCCACATTATAATGAGAGTAGAGCTTTATTGGAGGATGGATAATTATTGGTAGGTAACTGAGACTATATTGTAGTTGACTATTTTCAATTTACTTGCTTGGAATCTTAGTCTTAAGTACTTTGTGTTTTACTGTGATTTTTATAGGTGCTAATCTCTCACAGTTGTGAAGTATGAGTCAGTGAGATCACAACATAAATATTCTTTCAAACTTTAACCAGAATGACTTATTTTCTACTCAAGACTACTTCATTACCTACAAAAGTACTTTCAAGTATTCTTAACAAGATAACCTTTATAATCTCAGCCATCTGGATTATGCACCATTTAACATTTAAATTGGATTCAGTTAACAAAAATGTAAACTTTAATGTTTAGAGAGCTTACTGTATTCTATTAGATCCTAAGTCTTGGAGTTAGAGCAGCTCAAATTGAGACTTTGTCACTAACTTTGTGGTCCTGAGCACTCACTTAAACAGTCCATCCTCCCAAATCGATGGTGAGTTACCCTTTGCTTAATAGCATCTAATGGCAGGGAGTTTACTAACTCATGAGTAAGAATTTGAATTTGATATGTACTGTTTGGAGCCATTGTAGAATTCTAACAGAACTAGTTATGTTGTCCCACCTGACTTCAACCTGTCGTTTTATTTTATTTTATTTTTATTGTCATGCAAAAAAACCTTCATACTGGTCATGGTGGTAAGAGCAAACTCATACATAACCAAAATTCCAACTAAAAGCATTAATACACTAATGTGAAAGACAACTCCAACAATTCTTTCTCTGTAGGTAGATAGCTTTCCCCTGTCATAAGTCTTTCAGGATTGTCCCAGATCATTGCATTGCTGAGAATAGCCAAGTTTTCATAGGTAATCTTCATACAATATTGCTGTTATTGTGTACAGTGTTCTCTGAGTTCTGCTTATTTCACTCTGTATCAGTTCCTGCGGGTCTTCCCAGCTTTTTCTGAAGTCATCCTGCTTATCATTTCTCATAGCACAATAGTATTCAATCACCAGCATGTACCACAATTTGTCCAGCCATTCCCCAATTGATGGGCATCCCCTCAATTTCTAATTCTTTGCCACTTCAAAAAGAGTTGTTATAAATATTTTTGTACAAGTAGGTCTTTCCCTTCTTTTATTATCTCTTTGGGATACAGATCCAGTAGTGGTATTAACAGATTAAAGGGTATGCACAACTTTATAGACCTTTGGGCATAGTTCCAAATTGCCCTTCAGAAAGGTTGGATCAGTTCACAACTCCACTGACATTAGTGCTCTAATTTTGCCACCCCCTCACCCCCAAAATTTACCACTTTCCTTTACTGCCATATTGGCCAATCTGATAGATGTGAGGTGTTCAGAATTGTTTTAATTTGCGTTTCTCTACTCAAGAGTGAGTGAGAACATTTTTTCATATGATTATTGATGGCTTTGATTTCTTCATCTGAAAATCGCTTGTTCATATCCTTTGACCATTTGTCAATTGGGGAATGGCTTGTATTCTTATAAATTTGACTTAGTTCTCTATAAATTTGAGAAATGAGACCTTTATCAGAGAAGTTTGTTATAAAATCTTTTCCCAGTTTGTTGTTTCCTTTCTAATGTTGGTTGCATTAGTTTTGTTTGTACAAACACTTTTAAATTTAATATAATCAAAATTATTTATTTTACATCTTGTAATACTCTCTATCTTTTGTTTGATCACAAATTCTTCCCTTCTCCAAAGATCTCCCAGGTAAATAATCCTGTGTTCCTCTAATTTAGTTATGGCTATCACTCTTTATCTTTAGATCATATATAAAACTTCAACCTTTCCATACTCTAAAACAATGAAGTCAAACAAGTAAAAAGGAATGCTACATAAAGATAAACATGAGGATTCTGGCTGACCACACTGAGACCTGTGGACTCCATGTTTGACACATCTGTTCTCAACGTTGTCTAATTGACATCGTATTTTCTTTTTATTATTGTAAATCTTGGTCCTGTAATGTGAACATCTTTATTTTCTATTACCAAATTTCATTTATTTCAGTCTTAGCCAGTGCTCCCAAGCAAAGATTCATTAGTTCTCAAGCCCTTTTATTGTATGTAAAACTATTGGCCCACATGCAGATTGGCCTGGGGAAAATCCATCCTCTTTAGGAACTGTACTGGTAATGATAGCAAGAAGAAAAGAGGATGGAGATAGTATGATGTGCTATTCCTAGAAGGCTAGCATAGTGCCCAGTGGGTAGAAAACCTGAATATTCCCTTTCAGTTGCTAGTCAGAGGACTAGCAAATCTGGTCTTAGGATCATCCACAGAGGTAAGAATGCTTCTCTTAAGAACAGAGAGAACTGGTGAAGCTCAAGTCAACTTGGAAAGGAGAGAAGGAAGAATATGGGAGTATAGTGTTAATTGTTCTTCTTATAGAATTGTAGAATGCCAGATTTGACAAGCACCTCAGAAATCATAGTTCAAATCCTAGCTGATGCATGAATTCCTCTTATACCATTTCTATCCTGGCCCATCAGACTTTGCTTTAAACATCTTCAGTGATAAGGAGATTGCTATATCACAAGGTAGAACAGCTTTTGGGAACTGTCCCCATTTTGTAATTTCTACGTATGGTAAGGAAGTTTCTAATAACAAATATATCTTGGGAACACATCTTAACTCCTTGAGAAAAGTTGCTATAAAACAAAAATAAAAATGACAAACCTTTAAGTTGCAATTTGGAAGATGGAATGGTCAAGTAAAGATATGTGTTCCAGAATATGAGTACAGTCTCATTTCTCAGAGAATGGAATGTGTGGGAAAGCAAAAAACCAAAACCAAAATCAAAATCTGAAGTGCAAGACAAGAAGATTTGAAGGTTTAAGACATCTTAAAACGAGTTGGAGTAAAAATCACAAAATCACAAAATTTGAAAAATCCAGGGGATAAGATTTGAAGTTAGGACAAATTAAGGAAGAGGGCAAGATAGAGTCTGTCTTTGTGCAGGGAAGTGCTTTTTTTTGTTTTTCCTGGAGTGGTTTGCCATTTCCTTCTCCATCTTATTTTACAGATGAGGAAAACGGAGGCAAATAAGCCTCAAAAAAGCCAAATCCTTCTTCTAGCCAATTTAATTCAATAGCAGGCATTTAGTAAATGCCTACTATGGGCAACACACTGTTCAAGAAGCTACTGGGAATACAAAAGTAGATAGAACAATCCCTTTTGGAGGATTTATAGTGCAATAGACTGCAAGAGAGCAGGTGCAAGTATGAGTTGTAGCAGAGATAAAAGGTTTAACATGTGATATGAAACAACAGAAGGTTTAAGTTTGAGTTAAGTTGTGTTATCCTTTAGAAAATATAGTTTGCTGGTATTCATAGAGTAGTGATAGGTGGGGTTGCCAGTTGTACATAGCTATTTAAAAACTTTACATTTTTTTCAGAGGAGAAAGATAAAATCTTTAAAATGCTAGAAGAAACTACCAATTTAGTTAATGAATCATCTTTAATAATCTATGCAGAAAAGCTTTTATAGCAGCTTTGGGCTCAAAGATCAAAAAGGAGGAAATAAGTGAAGTGACCTGCAAGGGTAGTTACCAAGGAAACGCTTTTCTGATTGGAATAAGTCTATTTGGAATTAGACAAAGACCTACCATATCACCCAATGGCCCTGTGTCTGTGCCCATGAGCGCGTGTGTGTACTCATTCACGCACCTGCACACACGTGTAGGTCTGTATATATTTACATTTTATTTTGCCGTGAGAAAAAATAGGTAAGAAAGACAAGGAATATTTTAGTGTTGTGCCATAAGTTGCATAAAATAGTTTTCTCCCTGGAAAGACCATAAAATAGTTCTTCTCAGATCTGGAGGATTCTAATAATAAAGTAATTTAATTCCTTTTCCTCTGTTTTGCTATATCCATTGCTGTTAGGGGTTTTGATTCTGCCCTGGAGCGCCCAAGTTAATTAGAGTTGTCTAGGACAAGCTAAAGTAGGTAAAAATCCTGTAACTGCAAAAGAATTAGAGCATCTTGACACCCAAAAGTATAAGTGCAAGAAAGTTAGAAGCTTTTATTCCAAATGAAAAAGAACAACCAAAATTAGATTGAGCAGTAACATAACAATTTTTGAAGTGTGATGGAGAAAATTACTTAACTAATATTTATTTAAATCAACATGGTACTGATAGTGGAGCTGCAATTGGTTTAACTGGTTTGCAAAGCAATTTAGAATTATTAAAGAAAACATTTAAACATTGTTTGTGCTTTGACCCAGTGATCCCACTGCTGTATAGCTCAACAGGTTATCGACAGACAGAAGTGCAATAATATTCTTAAACAATTCTCTTTGTAATAGCAAAAAGTTTGGAAACAAACTAGAGACTCAGCAGTTGGGGAATGCCAAAAGAATTATGCTTTATGAAAGTAATAGAACAATGAGTTCAAATGAATGTGTTTTAAGAAATTGGATATCTTTTAAAATATGGAAGGCTTATAGGAGATGATAATAGAATGAAGAAAGCAGAACCAAAAGAACAGTATATACAGTCATTAAAAGGGGGTGTAAATGGATAGACCACTGGAACAAAATCAGGAAGACCTGATTTTAAATCCTAGCTCAGACATTTACTAGCTGTGTGACACTCATTTAACCTCTCCTTGACTTAGTTGCCTAAAATGAAGGTAATTGCATTTCTCTTACAGAGTTGCTAGGAGAGTGAAATTACACATATATGTATCTGTGTATGTATACATACATATACACAAATATATGTATAAAGTACTTTGCAAAACTTGAATTGCTACATAAATATTAACTCTTATTGTTATAAATGAAAACTACTTTAAAATGCATCTAACTTCAGATCTAGAACATTTGATTCCATTATCTTTCCATTATCCCTGTACTACCTCTCTTAATACAAACCTATATGGCAGAATAGATTAAATATAAAAGAAAAGCCCTGATAAACAGTTGAGAATTTTAAGGAGGTACATACTGTTTTTAAAAATATTCTTATATTTCTTTTTTATACTGATTTTTCTTAAATCACCTTCATCCAATCACCAAAACAAAACACCTTCACTTCCCTCAAAGAGACATTACCTGGAACAAATAAAGGGGAAAGTTGTTCATCAGAATTAACCAGTATATTAAATAGCTGATAAATATATTCAGTGTCCTCCACCTTATTCAAGGAGGAGGGAGGTATATTTCTTCTTTATAGTCAGAGATAGACCCACTCTATTGTGGGGTAGGGGGTCAGAGAAAAAGAGAAAAGTGAAAAAGTGAAGAATAGGAGCTTAGAATAGAGCCTTAAAGGAATACTCACAATTAGGATATAGGGGATGATGGTCCAGAAAAGGACATTGAGGAGCATTTAGGCAGGTAGAGAGAGAAGCAATGGAGAGAAGTGTCATGAACACCCAGAGAGGAGAGTAATCAGGAGGAAAGGCTGGTCAGCAGTGCTAAATGCAGAAGAGAAATGGGTAAGAATGAGGACTAAGAAATGACAATCATATCTGAAGAAGTTGAATTCTTCATTAATTTGGAAGAGGGAACTATTTCATTGAGTAGGGCTGAAGAATGAGAGGATATGGAGGCAACAAGTGTAGACAGCACCTAAGAATAAATCTATCCACTCATTTGTCTAGTTATTTTTTTATTTACTTATCCATTCATTCATTCACTCATTCACTCATCCACTCATTTATTTGCTTTTGTTTGTTTATTTATTTAATTTAGAGTATTTTCCCATTATTCCATGATTCATGTTCTTTCCTTCCCCTCCTCCCACCCCCTTCCTATAGCGAATGAGCAGTTCCCCCAGGTTTTACATGTGTCATTGATCAAGACCTATTTTCATATTATTAATATTTGCAATAGAGTAATCATTTGGAGTCTACAATCCCCAGTCAGATCCCCATTGAACCAAGCGATTGAGCAAATGAAACTTCTGTGTTTCTACTCCCACAGTTCTTTATCTGGATGTGGATATAGGCAGCTTTTTTTTTTTTAAGGTGTTTTACTGAGTAAGGGAGTGAGAGGTTAAGAATTCTTTGTCTGGACATAGCCATGAAGCAGAAAGGTACTTGATGTATCCTTTTTTTTTTTTTTAAATTTTTTTGATGGTGTGACTTTTAATATTCTGGTCACATTGCCATTTTGATTGAGGTATCAAGTGTAAGATGTTTCTCATTCTTAATTTAAAAATCAAATGAGTTATATAGTTTATAGTTCTTGAAAAAAAATTTTAAGCTGAATTAAATAGGTTTTTACATCACTCCTTGCCCATTCAGTTAGGAATTGGGGAAGGTAGGAGGTAGGGAGGGACTACAGTGGACTATTTCACTGACCCCTAATGGACAGGGGGAAAACTAAATACATCTAGTGTGTACTATGCTATGGTTTTTCAGGTTGGGTAAGTGCATTTAGGGAGGAATCCTTTCATTCCAAAAGCCAAGGTGTTTTTAGAAGTTGTTTACAACATAGAGTTCCTGAGCCTGGGGGATGAACTCAGTAGTAGATTTCAAAGGCCTAAATAGACACAGGAATAATGGTCAGAGAGAACTTCCTTCCTGCTTAACACTGTTTTCCCCATAAAGCATTGGAAGTACTCAAGTACCATTATTGCACACAACAGTTGCTCTAAGGACTTTGTCCAAGGTGAAAGAAATGCAGAATAAATTCTAGAGTTTTGATGATAAAACACTAAACTTAGAAATCATTTGATGGGATGGGGAAAATTAAAAGTAAATTTTTATTCTTGAGACCCCCTTTAATTTTTTTAAAATTTTGAACTTAAAACCCCAAAAGGCTATTTCCATACTCACAGCAAAGTATAAGAGAATTCAGTATGAAAGCTTGGGAATCGAAACTCTTTATCTTCCATCTTAGATTCAATACTGTGTATTGGTTCCAAAGCAGAAGAGTGGTAAGGGCTGGCAGTTGGGGTTAAGTGACTTGCTCAGGGTCACACAGCTAGGAAGTGTCTGAGGCCAGATTTGAACTTAGGACCTCCTGTCTCTAGGCCTGGCTCTCAAACCAATGAACCACCCATGCTACTTTTTGAAAAATATATAATACATTCTCCATAATACTTTATGTTGTGTTTTTGTTCTCTTCTGAGCATTTTAAAAAATGTTTGAATGGTACTCTTTTTTGGTATCATTATTATTGCTAACTTCTTTTTTCTCCCTCTCCCCATTAAATATAGAGAGACATGGGGAGGGAGGATTTGAACAAATCAGTCAAATGAATCCTTAAGAGTAGCCATATTATATATACATATATTTATCTGTACCTTACGCCATGGAATCGCCTTTCCTCCCAGTTTACTCTTTTAAAAAATGTCTTGATATATTTTTTCTTTTAAAAATGTTTTATTGCTTTGAATATATTAGTATCACTTTCCAAAGACTCCATCTCATGCCTTCCCCACTTCCTCCCAAGTAGAACATTATGAAATACACTTGAGCAGAATGAACCAACAGATTGGGCATAGCTGCACCCATGTACCACATCACCTTTGTGAGAGGAAGGGATTGTGTTTCATGACAGTCTCTAAATTTAGGGGATGGTATAGATCAGTGATGGCAAACCTTTTAGAAACAAAAGAAACTGCAAACTGTGTGGAGAGGGTGAGGGGAGCAGCCCTGCTCTACATACCCCTGGCTTTCTAGTAACGAATTCTGGCAAACTGTGCTGAGGTGATGCAGGTGTGCCCACAAAGAGGACTCAGAGTGACCCCCTTTGGCACATGTGTTATTGGTTTGCCACCATGGTTATAGAGGATGATTCCTATTCAGGTACAAACATGAATATGCCAGGGTAGATAAGAGGATTACATATGGAATTGAACTTGTTACATTTGTTAAAAGTGTATATTATACCTAAATGGTAGTAACCAAACTGTCCTGCTTGTCTGTGTCCCCTTCTGAACTTGCTTCTTTTCTCCATATTTTAAAAAATGTTTCATTAGCAATCCTTTTTTTTTTTTTCCTTGTATCACCAGTTCCCTTCTTCTCCAGATAGGAACCCTCCCTCATAATGAATTAAATGTATTCAAGCAAAACAAATCCACATATTAACCATGTCTGAAAAAGTTTCTAATCCATCATCTCTGCCAAGAGAAGAAAAATGTGCATCACTAATAGTCTTCTAAAGTCACATATCACAGGGTCATAGATTTAGAACTGGAATGTTCCTTAGGAATCATCAAACCCTGCTTTCTTCCATTTTATAGATGAGGAAGCTCAGGTCCAAATATGTTTAAGTGCCTTACCCAGAGTCGCACATCTAATAAGTGAAGTAGGATTTAAAACCAGACCTTCCTGACCCTAAGCCTAGTGCTTTGGTCATTGTATTTTTTTTTAATCCTTACTTTCTGCCTTAGAATCAATACTACATAGTATTGATTCTAAGGCAGAAGGTAAGGCCAGATTTGAACCCAGGACCTCTCATTCTCTAGGCCTGACTCTCAATCCACGGAGCCATCCAGCTGTCCCCTGGTCATTGTATTGATCAGAATTGCTTTTCAGATTCTCTTCTCTTTTTTTCTGCATCACTTCATATAGGTCTTCTTAGGTTTCTTTGGATCCTTCTCTTTAATAATTTATTATGGTGCAATAATATTCTATTACATTTGCTCATCAGATTTTGTTCAACTCATTAATAGGCTCCTGCTTTTTTCCCCCTATTCTTTGCTACTGCAAAAGGTACCATTATAAACATTTTTGTTCACAGGAGTTCTTTCCCTTTGTCTTTGACCTCTTTGGTGTGCCTTATTTCTGTGACTGGGTCAAAAGATGCTCATTTTAGTGACTTTTTATGTATGTCCAAATTGAGCTAGTTTGTAGCTCCGTCAGTGCTTTATCAGTCTTCCCACAGCCTTTCCAACAATTGTCATTTTCCCTTTTATTGCTTTTGCCAATTCAGAGTTGTTTTTATTTGTATTTCTCTGGTGATTTGGTGCATTTTTTCCTGTGGTTATCGATAGGGTACATTTCTTTTGAAAACTGCCTGTTCATGCCATTTGCCCATGTGTCTATCTGTTGGAGAATGGATCTTATTCTTATATATTTGTATCAATTCTCCATATGACTTGGATATCATACTAAAGAACAGAGAAACTTGTTGTAACTCCCTTCCCTCCCATCTCCCTTCTCTTTAGCTATTTTTCTTTTCATCCAAACTATATTTATTTTGCTTATACAAAAGGTTTTTTAGTATATATTTCACAATATCCTTTATTGAGATATTTTCAGTTTTTAGAAATTGCCATTCAGAAAAAATTTTAAGTGGCCTCTTAACATTTGTAAATGGCTTGTTTCTATGTGGAAAAAGGTGTTTCCTGGAATTTGCTTCCTTGGAAATCCTTTCCATGAGGAGTGCCCCAAACTATGACAAGCCTGTCATTTGTGTGGTTGATGGTTCAGCTCTTTTATAAAGTATGTGCTGGAGATAGTAGTCATGTTGGCACAATCATTGAAGTTGTTTGTTTTTTTAAAAACGAAAGAAACAACAGAATCTGGGAAATGACCTGACTGAGGGTTTTTATGAAGAAAGTGCTTTAAAGCACTGTGGAAATGGGAGTTGCCATCTTCATCATCAGCATCATCATTGTTGTCACCACCATCACCTGACTGCAGTTTTTTAGTTATAATAATTTCATCTTGCATTTTGTGAGAATAACAAATTATTTGCCAGTCAGGGTGGTGTTTAAAATTCCAGATGTTAAAGTCTTCTTCACATTTAGAAAAACCAGGAGCAAAACTTTTCCATCCCTTAAGCACTCTCATGAGACTAACAGTTAGAATGCCAGGTACATGAGTCGGTGGTTTCCACTTTAAATCTGAACAATCACTTGTTCTCTTGCAAAGGCTTTCCAAATTTTTAAGTCCTTTGTACACATCAGAATTTAATTCTCTTGCATCTTCTTAATGGAAGAGTCTGCTCTCCAAGATAGATTTTGCATAATTACTGGGTTGTTTCCATGAGAGAGCATCCAGGAGTGGATAGAGTCAGGAAGATGAAATTCAGTTTCATTCTCTTAGGGTGCTGGCTGTGTGATTCAAGACAAGTCACTTCAGCTCTTTTTCCCACTGCCTGAGATTCCTTCTTTCCTCTTTTCTGCCTCCAGTATCATTAGCTTCTATACTCACTGGTGCCACTTTGTACCAGTAGCCTTTCCTGTCCCCTCTAGTTGTTCCTGCTCTCTTCTTCCTCAACTTATATTATAGCATTTATCAGTCTGAATGTTTTACTCTTCTAGTAGAATGGAGAGTCCTTGAGGGCAAGATATGCTTTGCTTTTGTGTCTCCAGTGCCTAGAACATTGCTTTGCATATGACTAGTGTTTTTAAAATGGTGTTGAATATTCTCTCAGCTTCACTTTACTCATCATAAAAATCAGTTGATCAACAAGCATTTTATTAAACACTTACCAGGTGCAAGAGGCAGTTAGATGACTTAGTGAATAATATGCTGGGTCTGGGGATCAGGAAGATCTGAGTTCATATGTGTAACCCAGAGCAAGAGAACTTGACCTGGGTTACACAGATGGGCTGTGAATATTCCTGGTCATGCATCCCTTCCTCTGAGTCATTCAGAAATCACTAAAATCTTTTGAGAGGTAGCCTTCCTGATGAGCACTGATTTGAAGTCTGAAGACAGATTTTCAAGTTCTGGCTCTTGATATTAGCTTGTGGCCTCTAGGGCAAATCACTTTGCCTCTCTGTGACTTATTTTCTATCATGTCAAATGGGAACAATAATACATTTGTGCTCATCAGTTTTTTGTAGGGTAAGAATGTTAAGGCACGATAGAAATGTTAATGTCAGCATCATCATCATTATCATTTGTATCAGGATGAAGTCAATACTTGGCTAAAAGATGGCCCTGAACTCAGATTCTCTACGTTTGGGAAATTGCTGCAGCTTAAAATAGCCAGCTGGTCTTTTGACCCATTGTCTCTGTCCTTACCATTTATGTAGCCCTGTGGAAGGTCATCAGCCCAGTCATGGGTAGGTTTTGGCCAATTTGCTAGATTTAGATTTAACCCTTGACTCATTTGATTTTGGAATGTACAAAGCTGACTTGGGAAAACTGAAGGCTGCTAACTAGTATTTATGTGGTTGAAGGAAGGAGGAAGTTTCAAAGTACAAATTGCCCTTTATACAAAAAAACTGATCTTTCCAGCTTTAGAAATCAGCATTTCCTGCACCCCCTTCCCAAGATACATCTTTAGGCATACAGTACATTCATTGAGTGCCCATTGTGATTAGGTAGACCCTTGAGGTAGGTACTGAAATTGGTCAAGACCCAAGCCTGACCATAAGAAACTTATACACCTCTGGGGAGGATAAAAAAAGGGTAGGAAAAGACAAGGCCTTTCAATAACTTTTGTATTCTGGTCGAGTGAATTTGGGCATTCATCTAATCCCTTGGGGCCTCATTTTCCTCATCAGTAAAATGGAGTTAGTCTAGGCATAGTAGAGGCAAATTATAGCCTGCCAGCTAAGAATGGTTTTTACATTTTTAAATATGAGACCGATGTAAAAACTATTCCTAGCTTATTGACCATACACAAACAACCATATCCAACTAATGGACTAGGTGATCTCTAAGGCACACCTTTTGATTCTAAGATTCCATATTCTTCTTAGAGTGTGAAGGTGAAAATGAGTTAAGCACTGGGAATCAGAGGTGAGGGAGTCAGTAAGCATTTCAACTTCAATTTGGAGAGACTCAGGAGTTAGAGATCAACTCAGTAAATTCTCTCATTTAAAGATGTGTTCTTTTTAAAATTAAGGCTCCTCTCTCTGTGTGTCTGTATGTCTGTCTGTCTATCTCCCTCCCTCCCTCCCTCTCTCTCTCTCTCTCTCTCTCTCTCTCTCTCTCTCTCTCTCTCTCTCTCTCTCTCTCTCTCTCTCTCGCCTTCCCTAAACCATA
>NC_058130.1:148017783-148039634 GCF_016433145.1 Gracilinanus agilis
GTGTGTGTGTGTGTGTGTGTGTGTGTGTGTGTGTGTGTGTTTTAATTGTTCAAAGATCATTTATTCTTTGAGATGTCCCACAAGATAGTGATTTTCAGAGAGGCCATGATTCAAATCTCACCTCTGCCACTACCTCTGTAACTTTAGGTAATTATTTTAAGGTCTCAAGGCCTCAATTTTCTTATCTATAGAATGAGAACTAAATGATCTTTCAAAGTCTTTTCCAATTATTATCTCTATAATCTTTTTATACCATTGACATAACTTGTCAAGTTCAGTCTGTAGTAGCTAACATAGTAACACCAAAGACAGACTACGAACATACTTTGAAAGAGACAAAGTGGTTTCTGATATATTGTCAGAAGGAGAAAACCAAATCTTTGCCCCAAAACTGTGGACAGCAAACTTCAGAAATCAAATAATCTATAGCCATAGGTTTAGACAAGTCACTGCTGCTATTCAATGTAACACTTGGGCAAGTTACCTAACTTTACTGGGTCTGTTTTCTCACCTTTTAAATTGGAATGAATGATAACTCTTGTACTACTTGCAATAATTAAAGTACTGAGTACTGGCTCAAAGTGACTCTTCATTTGTAAATCCAGGCTCTGTCACCTACTACCCAAGTGACCTCTGGCAAATCAGCTAACCTGGTTGGGCCTCAGTTTCCTTAATTATAAAATTAGGGGATTGAACTAAATAATCTATGGGGTCATTCTACCTCTAACGCTATGATTTTAGTACTCTTCAAGGACCCTTACAATTCTCTGTATATAAATCAGATCCAGGACATCCTGAGCTAGTCCATTTTTAATTTTTTTTTAAACCCTTAACTTCTGTGTATTGGCTCATAGGTGGAAGGAGTGGTAAGGGTGGGCAATGGGGGTCAAGTGACCTGCCCAGGGTCACACAGCTGGGAAGTGTCTGAGGCCAGCTTTGAACCCAGGACCTCCCATCTCTAGGCCTGACTCTCAATCCATTGAGCTACCCAGCTGCCCTGAGCTAGTTCATTTTAATTTGCTTGTTTTGCTGGTTAGCATGAGCTTCCTGATACTAGATTGAAATGTGTCTTCCCTCTGCGAGTTCTACCTCCTGATCTAGTTATGCCCTCTAAGCAAAGCTGGGCAAATCCAATCTCCCATATGTATACAGCCATCCTGTAACTTTAAATTTTTTGTTCTTCAGGCAAGCCACTTTGCTCCTTCAACTCTTTCCCCTCTGAGATGATCTCTTATCCTCACTAGCTTTGCTGATTGTACTCTTTGCTTATCACCTCTCAGATGTATTTTGGGAAATGCAGAGCATGGCAAGACT
Source organism: Gracilinanus agilis (assembly GCF_016433145.1). Lineage (NCBI taxonomy): Eukaryota > Metazoa > Chordata > Mammalia > Didelphimorphia > Didelphidae > Gracilinanus > Gracilinanus agilis. Next base: position 148,019,098 of record NC_058130.1, read on the forward strand.
CTTTTAATGCTATACAAAATCTGCTTTTTCAGCTGCCCCTCCACACTTCTGATGCATTGAACTTGAGTCCACTAAAATATTCAAGTTTCTTTCCCCGCCTTTTCTGGCAGTTCAATATCATAAAATGTACGGCTGTTTAAGGCTTTTCCTCCTTTTGTTCCTTTGGACAAGTGGCTTTTAGATCTTTCTGTATAAATAAGTATGGTTGGGGTGGAGTGGGGACCACTAAGTGGCTCAGTGGATAGATAAGAGAGCCATTCCTAGAGACAGTAGATCCTGGGTTCAAATCTGACCTCAGTCATTCCTAGATGTGTGACTCTAGGCAAGTCACTTAACTCCAGTTGCCTAGCTCTTACTGTTCTTCTGCCTTGGAAGCAACACTTAGTATTGATTTTAAGACAGGAGACAAGGGTTTAAAAAAAAAAGTAAAGAGGCATTTGACAAGAATTTGGCCAGCCCCTTTCAGAAATCTTTCTTCCTTTCCCGGTTTTATGCACTTCCACTTCTGCTGTTCTTTCACATCTCTCCATGTAACCAGTTGAGCTGTGAAGTTGTTATTTCTGCTATTGCAAAAGTCTCCCCTTTGCTATGGGTAGTTCCTCTGTCCCTGTTCAAAGAATTCACTTTGCCTGGCTTTTCCTTCCCTTTGCAATGCTATCTTTGTTGCTGCCTTTCTTTGGTAACCTTCTTCAGCTCAGTGGTTTCATTTTCCACACTTGATGGCTGCTTCTGTGCTTTGTAAGTCATAATGATGTTTGCAATTACAGACTTGTAGTATTTTCTAGTTTTCCATTTCACTAGGGAGTGAAAGGGAAGAAAAGAATGTTTTGTTTTTGTTTGTTTTTTTTTCAAATTGAAGAAATAATTATTCTCCATATGTAAAGGAACTAAGATGTTTTAAAAATAGACTTGGGAGGCAGCATGATATAGTAGAACAAAGGCTGTACTGGTTCTTCTTTAAGTCTCAGTTTCCCCACCAGGATCGTAGTATTCTAAGATTGGAAGGAACTCTGGAAATTCATCATCTATTTCTCTCATTTGATAAGTGAGGAAACCAAGAAGTAAAATGGCTTGGCCCACTAGGATTCAAACTAAAGTCTTCTGGCCTAGTACTTTTCATGAAATAGTTTAGTGGCTCTGTTTCTTCATCTGTGAAATAGAGGTAGTAATGTAGAGTTATTGTTCACTGTTAGATATCTGCGGATATGCTATATGACATCAGTCTCTGAAATCCTAATGTTGACTTTGTCAGAGTTAAGTTTTTCTTGCTTATATGGCAGTCATTCACATCTCCTGGAGGCCTTCCAGGGACATGACTATTGAGGGTGATAATTAAGGCTTCCACCAAAAGATACTTTTTCTTTAGGAAAAGCAGAGACTCCAACAATGTACCTATAATCTGAAAGAAAGGTTAGATTTCAGAAATAACTTCTAACAAATTCTACCCCATCCCAAGAGTCTATCCAGAATGGTTTCATCCATGCAGTGGCATTCACAGAGCTTTAATCCAGTCATCTTTTTCTTCAACCTATAAGACATTAATTTTGAGGAGCCAGAATATAATCATATTTGTGAAATATTTCATAAACTTTATATAGAGACTATATAAAAGCTAGCTATTGTTATTATTCTTATGATTATCTTCAGACTTGATCTCCCTCTGAAGCCCACGTGGATGATGTTTCTCTTCTCTGGACAGGTTGAAACACTCTCTTTTTATACCTTATTTACCGTGCTGGGCTCCTCCAGCCTTTGCCAGCAGCTGTCCTTGGGATTCTCCATCTCGGCAACCTTTCCTTTGTACTCTGTAAACACTTCTTTTTTTCTCTCACTCTCTTTTGTTCCAGATTCACTTTTCCTAAGATATTTTTTTTTTATTAAACCCTTAACTTATGTGTATTGGCTCCTAGGTGGAAGAGTGGTAAGGGTGGGCAATGGGGGTCAGGTGACTTGCCCAGAGTCACACAGCTAGGAAGTGTCTGAGGCCGGATTTGAACCTAGGACCTCCCGTCTCTAGGCCTGACTCTCAATCCACTGAGCTACCCAGCTGCCCCCCCTAAGAGATTTTCTGACTTTCCCAAGGGAGTTGAAAGAAATTCAGTTTTGGAGCCAGGAAGGTCTGGATTTAAGTCCTGCCTCTGACAGTTACTGACTGTGTGATCCTGGAGAGGTCACTTAATCTCTCAATGCCAAATTGTTATAGAGGCAGTGCTGACCTAATAAAGAGATAAGGAGTTTAATCTTAGGAGAGCTCTCTATACTGATGGAATCTCACAGTCAATTCTTGTCCTATCCAGTGATGAGAATTCTTAGACAAAGAGGCTTATTTGGGTTTTGGTCCAGACCTTTGACATCCTTGGAGTAGGGAGCTCCTTTCTACCAGTGCTCTCAGACTTACAGCCTGGGAGAGTTTCTTGGGGGCTCTAAGAAGTCTCTGGGGAGAGTCACTAAGCTGATATGTGTCAGAGGCTAGCCTAAAACCTCCTAGGACCTTCTTGGCGAAGACATGGTACATGTGCAGAGCTGGCACTCGGGGAGCTGCTCCATTCCCCTTCTTCCCAGTGCCAGGGACATTTTTTGCATACCCCACCCCTCTGTCCAGCTGCTCAAAGCAAGCACATTTCCCCTCAATTCTCTCCAGTAATCTGGGGGCTCACAGACAGTTTGAATTTGCCCCCTGGCACTTGAACTTGTTAAGGGTTCACAAGTTCTAGGACTTGTAGATCTGCCTTGGAGGCTGCTTCTCAATTTACCTTGCCACCTTGCTTTTCATTACTTTTATTCCTTTGAAATGGCTTCAAAGTTTGAGAGCTAAAGAAGATACCTTAAAGACAATTAATCAAGCCCCTCTTCCCCCAGCTTGACTGGCAGGCAAAGGTGAAGTGATAAGTTTAGTGCCCTTTGCACGACATTGCTCTTAGTGATGAGACTGCTGGGGCTGAGGTTATGATGACCAAAGTGGCCATGAATTTCCAGATTGGGTTTTAAAACATTCACCAGTTTGTATTGCCACTCTAGGCAATGTAGTAATGGGTCCATTTCCATACAGCTTTGGACAACCATAGGTTTAAGGAATACTTATAGAATTGAATTAATTTTTTTTAGACTTTGTGCTTAATATTCAATTGAATATTTTTCATAGTATTTATTTGTATTTCATCTTCAATAAAGATGCTTATTCTCTGATGCAATGGACAGGGAATCAGGGGATCTGACTTCCAGCCCTATCTTTAATACCAATTCTCTATGTGACTTTGTGCAGAAGCCTCTTAATGGCGTGATAGAAAGCACAGTGAACTTGAATTCAGGAGGCCTCAGTTTGAATCACAACACCAACTCTTAATAATATTGTGACTCCTGATCTTTTCACTGAGAACTACAGAATAGAGAACTTAGTCCTGGTAATTTAGGTATAAACATTTGCACGGGTTGGCAATGTTCAACAGCTTTGCATGACTCCATTACCTACAAAGAATTTAATCAGATAAATAGTGTGTTGGAGCCTGAGTGTTATGGAATATGCCTAATATGGTGATCCATTCACATTTTCTTGTGCTTTCCCATTGAAAGCTTCTCACAGATCTCTTTTGAAGTTAATCCAATCGTCCTATACTGTTGACTTCTGTATTATAGATTAGTTTCCCAGTTAAATATCTGTTCTATGATTTGTGTACATACTACTCTATAACCTGCAGTAGTTTGTTATTCTTTAATACTAAAAATAATCAATGATTTCATCTATTTGCTCTATGAATGCAGGTGGCTACTTCTCCATGAACTTAACTAGTATCTTTCTAAGTTTCAATAGCCAAAATAATTCTTCAACCCATGACTGATTTCTTTTTTAATCATAAGCTTCTCAGTTCTTAGCTGGTCTGACCTTAAATGACAGACACATTATCTATGTCCAGGCCTATATTTGAAGCTTTTTCACTTTGGTAGGACCTACAAGAACTGGTATTTCACTTACCTAGGTTCTGCAAATCTCTACCATGATAAGGCATTGGAGAATGAGTTGACGTTTGACAGGTGAAAGATGAAATGACTGAGGAAACAAAGTTTGATCTTCTGAGTATATTCATTTGTTAAGCAATAGGTACCAATTACCTAACAAATTGGAACCAGGCTACTTTCTCAGTTTAGGGCAGAACCCCAATTATAGGGGGAAGCTGACTTTTATACATTAAAAACAATTATGGAAGACCAATTAATGAAAAGGAAACTATACAATGTGAGGTAATCTGATTTCTAATTGGATGAAAGATTTGGGACTTTCCAAGTTTAGAGGGGGAGAATGAACAGGTATAATTTCCTGAATTCAGAAAAAGAGGTATCCTACTCTCCCAATTGTCTGTGAACAAAGAACATTGAAATACTGATTAATCAGTATTGGGGGGCCAGTTTTGATGAAGACATATGGGTTAATTGAGGTGTGCAGTTGTAAGAAAACTCTTTGCTTCAGTCTTTGTATCTGGCTGGGTTTCTGGTCAGCCTAACCTAGGCCCTTAATTAGGGGGTCTCTAAGCAACAGGTAGAGGTGGTCCAGCTTCCTAGACATGCAGGGCTAGGTTCAAACAATGCAATATGGTTTTTTCCCAGTTCCCACAAATAAAGTTTTCTCATAGGAAAAAAGTTGGACTGGACCCATAATTTGAATAGAAAAGGAATGGAGCTAACCAGGATTGAGTAACAAGATAAGAGTCACTGTACTTTACTCAGTTGCCTCAAATCCCAATAACACTTGCTGCTCCAATTCCCTCAGTTTCCTCAGAGGCAGAGGTTTGTAATACCGACAAGAGGCAGAATTGAGTTTACTCACATTTTTCTAGGTAAAAAAAATTCCTACTTTTGAAGTGAGAGGTAATAAATGAAACAGTTCAATTACTTAGACACTTTAAGAAGTTTCTCACATCTACTTTCATCTCTCTTACTTCCTCCTTGGGGAAGTAGGATGTTAGTATAGAAAGAACACCAGCTTTAGTTAGGAGACCTGGATTCAAAAGCCATTTTTGACATTTACTGTTTGAGTGGCTCTAGGGAAGTCTCTTAGTTCACTGTACCTTGAATTTCATCATCTGTGAACCAGGGTTGGACTAGATGAACAGTACTTGCTAGTCTATGAGGCCTAGATAGAATTTGTGCCCTTACAGTCCATAGAGTTGGGAGACAAAGATGATGGTATCATAAATTGACCTCACAAATTGGAATTTCTGTGGTTGACCTGCCTTGCATTCCTTCTCATAAATAGGCTAAGACTCTCCCTTTTCATTTTTGTCCTACTTTCCCTCCCCTTCCTTATGTACTGTTAAGCTTTGGTGTTCACAGAAGCACAGAGCTGAAAGAGACCTTGAAGAATTTTTTAGCCTAAGTCATCCCTGACTGAGGAGTTTTTTTTTGTAGCATTCTTGACAAGTGATCTGGACTTCCCTTTAAAAAAATCAGTTTGGAAGTGTGGCACAGTAGAAAGTGCACTGGCTCTAGAGGCAGAGGGCTGGGTTCAAATCATACCTTTGACACATATAGCTTGTATGACTTTGAGTAAGTCACTTAGCCTCCCAGAGCCTCAGTTTCCTCATCTGTAAAATGAGGACTCTTCCAGCTCTAAGTTTATGATACAGTCATGGAAAATGGATTCACCCCATTGAAAGGTAGCCCCTTAACTCTGCTGAGGGCTCATTCCTCTTTAGGACTCTTCCAGCTCTAAGTTTATGATACAGTCATGGGAAATGGATTCACCCCATTGAAAGGCAGCCCCTTATTCCTCTTTAGAACTCTTCCAGCTCTAAGTCTATGATACAGTCATGGAAAATGGATTCACCCCATTGGAAGGCAGCCCCTTAACTCTGCTGAGGGCTCATGATGAGCAAAACTTAACTAACAGAGTTTGGGTAGCTTTGAAATGTGCTTCTCAGAGTAGGACAACTAAGCCAGTTCTTGAGACCAGTTCTTCTTTTCCTAAACTTTCAGAAAGCCCCTCAGCACTCTTTTGCTCATTTCCTCTTAACCTCATGCAGTTCAGTGATACAAAGCCACCCTCATCCAGAGCCCCCAGTCTTGGAGGGCTTCCCAGAATTGAAGTCACATGTCTTTTTTCCTCGTGATGTGCCACCATCGTCTCTGTTTATTTCCTTTACTTCCATGCCTCAAATATACAAGCAGCGACTAAGTTGGGTTGCTTATAAAGTCATAGGGTAATCCATTTAGAGCTGGAAGGAACTCTGGAGGTCATTTAGTTCAACCCTTTCATTTGAGGTACAAAGAGGTTAAGTAACTTGTTTGTGATTAGACAGCCATCTAGTATGTGAAGTGGGATTTGAACCCAGGTTTTCTTGATTCCACATCCAGTGTCTTCTCTCCATACCATGTCCCCTCAAGTTTATTGATGTCATTTCTATCTCCATCCTTCCTCTTTTGTCCCATTCTTACCATCCTGGTACTGCTTGCCTGTTTTGTTTATGACATTCTTGGTACTTGCTAATAATGGACAGGTCAATTAACCTTTTTGAGTTCAGTTTCCTCATCTGTAAAATGGGAACAATGACCCCTACCTCAAGATTTGTTGTGAGGCTTAAGTATGACAGTATATAGAAAATTATTTGTAAAATTGAAAATACTGTATGAAGGCCAGCTGCCATTGTAATAATGTCATAAACTGCTAAATGAGTAAAAAGTTGGTTAGCTCCATCTCAATTTTAGCATTTTGGTAAAAGTCTTGATTGTTCCACCCTTGTTACAACTCTGAGTCATGGGCAACTTTTTGAAGGCTGAAGCATTTGCTAGAAATTGTTTTTAAGTTGAGATGAGGGAAATTTAAGGTGTAAAGGTTATTCTTGATTTTCTTTTTAAATGGAAGTTAGGGTGAAAAGGAGAGGAAATTCTGGAGGGGAAATATGATATGACAAGTGCTAAGTGGTTTATAATTTGGTTCTGCATAACATGGGAGAATCACTGTCACTGCATGCTATTTGTCTACAAGTTGAACTCTAGAAAAGGAAAGGTCTAAACCTCAGAATTTAAAGTCTGAATTTTCAGTTACATAGGTCGTGTTGCCCATCTCTCTCATCCCCCATGCTTAGCTGCTTTTTAGGAACAGTAAAAGTTGGCCAATTTGAGACTTCTTAAGTTCCCCAACACTGGAGGTATTCAAAGAGAGACTGGATAACCACTTGCCAGGGATTTTTTAGTAGGCTGTTTGTTTCAGGAGGGATATATAGATAACTTCTCAGTTCCCTTTGTGATACCAGGATGGTTGTATTCCACTATACCCAATGTCTCTTTACCTACTTTGTTTAAAATCTCCCAATTGTTCAAAATTTGGGGAGGGAGGCTTCTGATTTTTATTTCTATTTCTAAACTATATTTTGCTTCTTTCCACAGAGCTGAGAAAACAGAAGTCCTTAATGAAGACCTCCTACAGGTAACAAAATGTCATCTATTTCTTAAATGCATTACTGAAAGGCAGCAACTCTTTGAGCTTATCTGATACTTGCAGGAATAGCATAAATGAAGCTCTGTGTTCCTCCTAAAGACCAGAGAAAAGAGGGAGTATGTTTTTGAACAAGAAAGTAAAGACTGAGCTGAATTAGGTTAAAAGAGGATCTGAAACATTGAGGTCATGTAATAGGATCATAGGAGTTGTGAGAAATTTGTATAATTGTGAGCACAAATTCTCTACTCTAGCTGGACTTTTCAGCTAGTTGTACCTCCTATCTTTAAAGTTTGGCTTAGAAATCATTTGCCACCAAGAATCCTGTGGGTCACCAATTTCACTTTTTTTCCTTGCCTTGGCTGATTTTGCTACTTTAGTGTTCTTACTCCTCCCCATCCAAAACAAAAAAATCTCTATGTGTTAGATTAAGAGACCTTTAGTTCAACTCATCCATTTTATAGATGAGGACACTGAATTCCAAAGACATCAAATCACTTTGCAAGGTCAAATAGCATATAAATGATAGAGCTGTTCTTGAACCCTGGGCATCTGACTCCAGGCCACCTGTTCTTTTCACAACACTACTCTTTCTTACTATCATATTAAAAAAGAATCTCTTGAATGTGTACTATAGAATCTCAGCAAGATAATTAAAGTCCTGTACTCATCTCATTCTTGAGTCTTTCAGAACAAGTTGTGAAATTTTCTTCCCTTAAAAAAATTTTTTTCTTTAACCCTTACTTTCTGTCTTAGTAACAACTCTAAAACTGAAAGGCAGAAGCTAGGCAAACAGGATCAAGTAACTTGCCCAGGGTCACACAGTTAGGAAGTGGCTGAGGCCGGATTTGAACTCAGGAATATGAATCTCTCTGTCTCCAGGCTTGGCACTCCATCCACTGTGCCACTAGCTGCCTCCCTTACAGTTTTAATTTTCCCAAACTTTATTATAAAATCTCGGTATGTCAGAGTTGAAAGTGATTCTAGTATTCATATGGTCTCCCTTTATTTACTGGGAGGACTTTCTCCTTCATCTGATATTTTAACACATTGTACTCTTCTGGTACTCTTCTCCAGTACTTTTATACTTCTATAATCTCAGCATCAGTATGGGTAGTTGCTTTGGTCAAAAAGATTAATCAACAGTAGCCCATTTTCTCGGAAAGAGCCCCCCCCCCCAGATTTGATTGATTGGCCATAACAAAAACCATATACTTGTCCATCTCAGAGATTAAATTTAGTGCCTCTAGCTTTTCATAGCTTGCCAGACCTTAGAGAATCAATCCTATTACTAACATAACCACAGTGAAGCATCGAAAATGATTTTAGTCATGATCTTATGAATTGGAACCATATTCTAATTCGTATTGTATTTATCTATCTATATCTATAATATTTGTTAGCAAACTGGTTCACATATATTTTGTATTTATCTATGGGCAGCTAGATGGTATAAATTTTCTTTCTTTTTTTTTTTTTTCTTTCACCTATTCTTCATTTTAGTGCATTTTTTGGCAAAAAAAAAAGACTAATACAGAGATAGTCCTGACTTTATCCTTTCCTTTCCAAATTCCCCAGTTAAAAGTTTGAGGAAGAAAAAAACAATAGACAAGCAGAGGGTGATTTCTTTCTTGTAATGGGAAAGATCGCTATAGGAAAGGTACTTTGTGCAATCATAGTCTTAGCTTACAAGAGTTTACTGGTTGTGTCATTGCAGGCCGCCACTGAATCTGACTTTGTAATTTGTACCCTGATCCTTCCCTGAGTTCTCCCCAACTGTTCCCATGGAAATAATCTTCTACCTACCTCAGAGCTACCCTGCTCCCAATGACCTTTTTCATATCTTAAAAATCAGATACTTCTGCTGACACCCTCAGGGACTCCTGTTTTGCCCTACCCTTACGTCCTGTACTAAAGGAAAGGGTGGAAAACCCTTTCATAGCTAATAGATTGAAATATTTTTAGTTTTATGGGAAAGAAGGCAAAGTAACATTTTGTAAAGCCTTAACTTGCAGACTAGAGTATGCCTATTAGAATGAAAAAATATTGGACTTAAGAATCAGAAACCTAGGATTTGAGTCCTCACTCATGCTGCTATTTATTAGATGTATGATGATATCTCCTGAACTCTGTGGGCTACCGTTTCCTCATCTTTTAAACAGAGATAATAATACTTACATTGTACTCCACATAAATGTGTAGAGAAAGTGCTTTTTAAACATTTAAATATTTTAATCATTAATTTTGAACTTTAAAAAAAAACCTCCACCTTTTACTATTAGAGCTCAAGACACAAAAAATAGGGTGGTATATGAAGCCATAAATCTCATTTTATACCCTTTGTTTTGTCTTGTTTTCTAAGAAAGTATATAATAAATACTACATACTACTTTAAAAATCTGGCTGTTTGTGTTTCCTTTTGTTCTCTTCTGTGCATTTTAAAAAATGTTTCAGGAGCACTTAGGTGACATTGTGGAAAGAGAACCAAACTTGGAGTTAGGAAGCTGGAGTTCAGATCCAGCCTCAGACACTTAATAGCTGTGTGACCCTGGACAAGTCTCTTAAACCTGTTTGCCTTATTTAAAAAAAAGTTTCTATGGTTTTTTTCATAGTACTTTTCTAATCTGGCCTCCACCTTTCTCTCTCCTTCAAAAGAAGAAAAGCCAAGAGAAAAATAACCCATACAAATAAGTATATGAAACAAGAAAGAATCTACTTGGTTGAATGTATCCAAAGATGTAGGTCTTTTTCTGCACCTTGTGTCTATCATAGTGCTCTCAGAAGGGCCCTCTGGAGGCATAGAGAGACTTCATTGAGCAGAGTTCTGGAGTCTTTCATAGTTGCTTTACTTTGCAGTGTTGTTCTCCATATGTAAATTATTCTCTTAGTTCTGCTTGCTTCACTTTACATCAGTTCACACTACCTTGGATTTTCTGAAATAGCATCATATTTTATGACACAGTAATATTTTTTTCTCTTGTGTGATTTTGACTGTGGTTCCTTGGTATCTAACTCCTTCCTGGATGCTTGCAGTATTTTTTCTGGGACATGGAAATTCTGGATTTTGGTTGTGACATTTCTGTCGCTTTTCTAAAGGTGAATAGTAGATTCTTTCTATCTTTACTCTGCCCTCTAGCTCTAATAGATCTGGGAAATTTTCAAGTATGCTTTCTTGAAATTTAGCATCCAAACTTTTAAAAAATTGTTTTTTAGGAAATCCATTGATTCTAAAATTATCACTTCTTGACCTGTTCTCTAGGTCAGTTGTTTTTCATATCAGTTGCCTCAAATTTTCTTCAGATATTTTTCAGTCTTCTGTTTTTATTTTAACATTATTTCTGTCTTATGGGATTGCTGGTTTTTGTTAGGGTTCTAATTTTTAGGTATTTTATTATTTAAATGAGGTATACCATTTTCTTTTCTGAGCTACTTGTTCTTTTTCCATTTCTTTCCTCAAGAGGAAATTTTTTCTCTTGATTAATTTCTTAGAGACATTCATGCATTCTTTGAGAAAAATCATCTTTTTTGTAATTCAGTTGGTTTTTTTCTTTGCAGTTATTACAGACTTATTTTTTCCTTCTAGTCTGGATTTTTGGGAATTGCTATATTCCCAAATAATTTTTTTATCCTAGTATCTTCCTTAATTGCTTTATCTCCTCAGTTTTTCTTTCTGAACTAGAAATTTGTGCCAAGGGCCAGCTCTGCCTCCTGCTATTTTTATAGATGGGGTCTTGTGCCCTGTTTGGTCTCACCCAGAATCTCTTGTATTCCTGCACTGATATGCCCTTCAAGGAGTGAGGTTCCAGGGGAAACTAGGTAGCAAAATGGATCAAACACCAAGCATGGAGTCATTTAAACCCGGATTCAAATGTGGCCTCAGACACTAACTAGTTGTGTGACTTTGGGCAAGTCACTTAACCCCAATTACTTCGTAGCCGTACCATTCTTTCACCCAAGAATTGATACTTAGTATTGACTTTAAGATAGAGAGTAAGTTTAAAACAACAACAAAAAAGAGTTACATTCCCCTGGACCCTTAGAGGACTGAATATTTAGAGAACTCTCTTATTTTATGACTCAGATTAGAAAAGATTATGGGTCTGGACAGTAAGGCCCCCTGCTGTTTGCCCACTACCACTTCCTGGGGGTTTCCAAGATCCTCACTCTGGGACTTTCTGACAATACTGTGGTTTTCTCAAAGGAGCTCTTCCCTCTTGTTGCCTTTGGACAAAGAGCCTTTCTGGATACACATATCCTGTCTCTGGTCCCACTGGCACTTTATATTGCTTATGGACTTCTTTTTTTTTTTTATCATAGATCTCTTAGGATTTTTTGTTTTTTAGAAAAATTTTCCATGGTTACATAATTCTTGTTTTTACTTTCCTCATCACCCCCCTTCAAGCCCCCCATATCCAATGCGAATTCCCATTGGTTTTAACATGTGTGATCAATCAAGACTTATTTACATATTATTGATAGTTGCGTTTGTGTAGTCATTTAGTGTCACATCCCTAACTAACCATGTCTGCATCAACCCATGTGTTCAAGCGCTTGTTTTTCTTCTGTTTCCACTCCTACAGTTCTTCCTCTGAATGTGGGTAGCATTCTTTTTCATAAATCCCTCAGAATTGTCCTGGGTCATTGCATTGCTGCTAGTACAGAAGTCCATTACATTCAGTTTTACCACAGTGTATCAGCCTCTGTGTACAATGTTCTATTGGTTCTGCTCCTTTCACTCTGCATCAGTTGCTGGAGGTCTTTCCAATTCACATGGAATTCCTCCAGTTTATTATTCCTTTGAGCACAATAATATTCCATCATCAGCATATACCACAATTTGTTCAGCCATTCCTCAATTGAAGGGCATCCCTTCGTTTTCCAGTTTTTTGCCACCACAAAAAACGTGGCTATAAATATTTTTGTACAAGTTTCTTTATCTTTGATCTCTTTGGGGTACAAACCCAGCAATGGTATGGCTGGATCGAAGGGCAGGCAGTCTTTTACAGCTCTTTGGGCATAGTTCCAAATTGCCATCCAGAATGGTTGGATCAGTTCACAAGTCCACCAGCAATGCATTAATGTCCCAATTTTGCCACATCCCCTTCAACATTCATTACTCTCCCTTTCTATCATTTTAGCCAATCTGCTAGCTGTGAGGTGATACCTCAGAGTTGTTTTGATTTGCATTTCTCTAATTATTAGAGATTTAGAACACTTTCTCATGTGCTTATTGATAGTTTTGATTTGTTTATCAGAAAATTGCTTATTCATGTCCCTTGCCCATTTATCAATTGGGGAATGGTTATACAATTGATTTAGCTCCTTGTATATTTGAGTAATTAGACCTCTGTCAGAATTTTTTGTCATAAAGATTTTTTCCCAGTTTGTTGTTTCCCTTCTGATTTTGGTTGCATTATTTTTGTTTGTACAAAACCTTTTTAATTTAATGTAATCAAAATTATTTATTTTACATTTTGTAATATTTTCAAACTCTTGCTTGGTTTTAAAATTTTCCCTTTCCCATAGATCTGATAGGTATATTATTCTATCGATGTTCACCTAATTTTCTTATAATTTCCTTCTTCATATTCAAGTCATTCACCCATTTTGAATTTATCTTGGTGTAGGGTGTGAGATGTTGATCTAAACCTAATCTCTCCCATATTGTTTTCCAATTTTCCCAACAGTTTTTGTCAAATAGTGGATTTTTATCCCAAAAGTTGGGCTCTTTGGGTTTATCATGGACAGTCTTGCTGACGTCACTTACCCCAAGTCTATTACACTGATCCTCCTTTCTGTCTCTTAGGCAGTACCATATTGTTTTGATGACTGCTACTTTATAGTATAGTTTAATATCTGGTACTGCTAGGCCACAGTCCTTCACGTTTTTTTTTTCATTATTTCTCTTGATATTCTTGATCTTTTGTTATTCCAAATGAACTTTGTTATAGTTTTTTCTAATTCAGTAAAAAAGTTTTTTGGTAGTTTGATAGGGATGGCACTAAAAAGGTAAATTAATTTGGGTAGAATGGTCATTTTTATTATGTTAGCTTGTCCTACCCATGAGCAATCAATGTTTTTCCAATTGTTTAGATCTAGTTTTAATTGTTTGGAAAGTGTTTTGTAGTTATGTTCATATAATTCCTGTGTTTGTTTTGGTAGATAGATTCCTAATTATTTTTATATTGTCTAGAGTGATTTTAAATGGTGTTTCTCTTTCTACCTCTTGCTGCTGTGATGTGTTGGAAATATATAGAAATGCTGATGATTTATGTGCATTTATTTTGTATCCTGCAACTTTGCTAAAGTTGTTGATTATTTCTACTAGCTTTTTAGTTGATTCTTTAGGATTTTTTAAGTAGACCATCATGTCATCTGCAAAGAGTGATAGCTTAGTCTCCTCATTACCTATTTTGATACCTTCAATTTCTTTTTCTTCTCTAATTGCTACTGCTAGTGTTTCTAGTACAATGTTAATAGTACTAGAGGTAATAATAATAAGAGTAATAGAGGTGATAATGGGCATCCTTGTTTCATGCCTGATCTTATTGGAAATGCTTCTAATTTATCCCCATTGCATATGATGCTTGTTGATGGTTTTAGATATATACTGTTTATTATTTTTAGGAAAGGTCCTTCTATTCCTATACTTTCTAGTGTTTTCAGTAGGAATGGATGTTGTATTTTGTCAAAAGGCTTTTTCAGTATCTCTTGAGATAATCATGTGGTTTTTGTTGGTTTGCTTGTTGATATGGTCAATTATGTGAATGGTTTTCCTGATGTTGAACTATCCTTGCATTCTTGGTATAAATCCCACCTGATCATAATGAATAACCCTCTTGATAACTTGCTAGAGTCTTTTTACTAGTATTCTGTTTAAAATTTTTTTATCTATGTTCATTAAGGAGATTGGTCTAAATCTAGGCAATTTATATTTTTGTAAATATTCATCCATCTCACCTAGATTGCTATATTTATTGCCATATAATTGGGCAAAATAGTTTTTAATGATTGCCTTGATTTCCTCTTCATTAGAGTTGAGGTCTCCCTTTTCATCTTTGATACTGATGATTTGGTTTTCTTCCTTCCTTTTTTTAATTAGATTGACCAGTACCTTGTCAATTTTGTTTGTTTTTGTCATCTTGATAGGAAGTCTTTTGTTTTTGTTTATAAAACCCTTACCTTTTGTATTAGAATCAATACAGTATATTGGTTTTAAGGCAGGAGAGTGGTAAGTGCTAGGCAATGGAGGTTAAGTAACTTGCCCAGGGTCATACAGCTAGGAAGTTTCTGAGGCCAGATGCAAACCTAAGATTTCCCATTTCTAAGCTTGGTTCTCAATTCAGGCAGGAAATCTTAATATGATTATTAGTATGTTGAATTGGATTTCATTACTGAAACTTATAATTCCACAACTTTTGTAGTATTGTAAGTTATTATTATATCCCTAGTAGATAATTATATCCCAAGTAGCTTGAGAATAGTCAGTTTGGGGGCAGTTATAGCAAGTCTCTTTTATAAGTCTGCTAGGGGGAATAAATTTACAGAATTTGTAACCTCAAGAAATATTACAGACTAAGAACAGAAATAGCCCCAAAAATAGGTTAGATCAATTCATGCTTGACCATGCCACTGAAAGTCAAGGGATGTCTTAAGAAGTTAGTGTTTAACCACTCAGTTCAAAAGTAACTTTGCCTATCTATGGACTATGCTTTGCACAGGGGAGTAAAAAGAGAATTTCCTTCCTCTTTTCTGAGCCAGGTGGTGTTAGGCACAATTTAAAATTGATTTTTCAACCAATTTTTTTAAACCCTTAACTTCTGTGTATTGGCTCCTAGGTGGAAGAGTGGTAAGGGCTATGCAATGGTGGTCAAGTGACTTGCCCAGGATCACACAGCTGGGAAGTGTCTGAGGCCGGATTTGAACCTAGGACCTCCTGTCTCTAGGCCTGACTCTCAATCCATTGAGCTACCCAGCTTGCTCCCTCAACCAATTTTTATTGTACATCTACATGAAAAAAAATTGTGTTCTTTACCTCCTTGAAGGTGGAGATTGTATCTTAAATAACTCTTTTTTTTTTATTAGACATTTATTAATATTCGTTTTTATTCTGTTTACATACTTTATGCCCCTACTTTCCCCTTCACCCCCCGCTCTCCCCCCACCCATGGCCAACGCACATTTCCACTGGTTGTAACATGTGTCCTTGTTCAGGGTCTATTTCCCATTCATGTTCGCCTCAGCCCATGCATTCAAGCAATTGTTTATCTTATATGTTTCCTCTCCTGCAGTCCTTCCTCTGAATGTGGGTAGCATCTTTACCATAAATCCCTCAGAGCTGTCTTGTGTCATTGCAGTGCTGCTGGTACAGGAGCCCATTACATTTGATTTTACCATAGTATATCAGTCTCTGTGTACAATGTTCTTCTGGCTCTGCTCCTTTCGCTCTGCATCAATTCCTGGAGGTCTTTCCAGTTCACATGGAATTCTTCCAGTTTATTATTCCTTTGAGCACAATAGTATAACTCTTTAGACCCATAGTCTGCACAACACAGATAATTAATAAATGTTTTTGTTGTTAATGAAAATAGGTGAATTGTTTTTGTACTTGTCTATATCCCTTTCTTCTGTTATCCGTGCTTGTAATAGTTCAGTCTTCATATTGTCTGTCCTAAACTGTGGCAATGCACCCAAACCTATTGTATATACTCTTGAAAATGTTCCATGCTCCAAAATTAACCATTTATATTACATCCTTATTTTCCTGTAAATCATACCATCATTTCCCTTAGTGTGACTGAATTTGGCTAGTTTTTAGGAGGAAAGTAGAATAATTTAATGATTCACAAGTAAGATATGAATGAATGACAGTCTCTTCATTTCCATTTTATTAAGGGATTTTCTAGTTATCTCAAATATATCTTTGGGGGAATTCCAATAAGCAAAACAAAAGGAAAGGATTTGTTGTGGAAGATATTTTTGGGTAGGGGGAATACCATATAAATAGGCTAGCTTCTCCCTGTGAAAGCATTTGAAAGATTTCTGCCTTTTACTGCTTGAAGAGCTCTATATAAAGTTGTACGTGGCCCAATCTCTGACCTCAAAGTAATATGTGAAAAATGATGTTGATGAACACAACTACAAAACACTTTCCACACAATTAAAACTAGATCTAAACGATTGGAAAAACATTCATTGTTCATGGGTAGGACAAGCTAACATAATAAAAATGACAATCCTACCCAAATTAATTTACTGATTTAGTGCCATACCTATCAAACTAACAAGAAACTTTTTTCCTCAATTAGAAAAAACTAAAACAAAGTTCATTTGGAAGAACAAAAGATCAAGAATATCAAGGGAAATAATGAAAAAAAAAAGTGAAGGAGGAGGGCCTAGCAGTACCAGATCTTAAACTGTACTATAAATATAAAGCAGGGTTCATCAAAACAATTTTGTATTGGTTAAGAGACAGAAGGGAGGATCAGAGGAATAGACTTGGGGTAGATGACGTCAGCAAGACTGTCTATGATAAATCCAGAGAGCCCAACTTTGGGGACAAAAATCCACTATTTGATAAAAACTGCTGGGAAAATTGGAAAACAGTTTGGGAGAGATTAGGTTTAGATCAACATCTCACACCAGACACCAAGATAAATTCAGAATGGGTAAATGACTTGAATATAAAGAAGGAAACTATAAGTAAATTAGGTGAACATAGAATAGATCTATGGGAAAGGAAAGATTTTAAGACCAAGGAAGAGTTAGAAAATATTACAAAATGTAAAATAAATAATTTTGATTGCATTAAATTAAAAAGGTTTTGTACAAACAAAACTAATGCAACCATAATTAGAAGGGAGTAACAAATTAGGAAAAAATCTTTATAACAAAAAGTTCTGACAAAGGTCTAATTACTCAGATTTATAAGGAACTAAATCAATACAATTTTGTATAAATAAGCAAGCCATTCCCCAATTGATAAATGGATAAGGGACATGAATAGGCAATTTTCAGATAACGAAATCAAAACTATCAATAATCACATGAAAAAGTGTTCTAAATCTCTTATAATTAGAGAAATTCAAATCAAAACAACTCTGAGGTACCACCTCGCACCTAGCAGATCGACTTAATTGACAGCAAAGGAAAGTAATAAATGTTGGAGGGAATGTGGCAAAATTGGGCATTGCTGGTGGAGTTGTGAATTGATTCAACCATTCTGGATGGCAATTTGGAACTATGCCTAAAAGGCTCTTAAAGACTGTCCGCCTTCTGATCTAGCCATACCACTGCTGGGTTTATACCCCAAAGAGATAATAAGAAAAAAGACTTGTACAAAAAATATTTATAGCTGCGCTCTTTGTGGTGGCAAAAAATTGGAAAAGGAGGGAATGCTCTTCGATCAGGGGAATGGCTGAACAAATATCTGTTGGAAATGGAATACTATTGTGCTTAAAGGAATAATGAACTGCAGGAATTCCATGTCAACTGGAATGACCTCCAGGAATTGATGCAGAGTGAAAGGAGCAGAACCAGAAGAACATTATACACAGAGACAGATATACTATGGCACAATCGAATGTTGTGGACTTCTCTATTATCAGCAATGCAATGATCCAGAACAATGTTGAGGGAGTTATGAGAAAGAACTTTGGGAGTAGAAAAACAGAAGCAAAACAGCTGCTTGATCACATGGGTCAATGGGGATATGATTAGGGATGTAGACTCTTAAGTGATCACCCTAATGCAAATACTAATATTATGGAAGTAGGTCTTGATAATGACACATATAAAACCCAGTGGAATTGCTCGTTGACCATGGGGGTGGGGGTGGGACAAGGGAAGGTAAAGAACATGAATCATGTAACCCTGGAAAAATATTCTAAATCAATCAATTAAATAAAAATTTTCAAATAAAATAAAAGAAAAATGATGTTGAAAAAATAAGAGGGTAGGATTACTTCATACAATTGTACCATTTTTGAACATTAGGCTTGAAAGCACCTAGACATTCTCTCTTAAAATTTTATCTTGTTAGCTTGAGGCCATCACCATTAGAAGCTGATAATATCTTTTTTGGATTTCAATTTTGTCATGCAAAATAATAATTATTCCTCTCAACTTTTTGATCATTTGTACTTCTTACATTTATACTAATAGTGCTTTTGGCTGAGTCATTGAAGAATAAGAGCCAATACTACAGTCCTGTGGCACTTTGTGAAAGCTGTCCTTCCAGGCTAATACTTATACATTTGTGGCTGAGAATATGTAAGCACCTTAAGGACAGGGATATTTTATTTTTTAATCTTCGTTGTCTCTAGTGCCTTCTTAATTCAATGCCTGTCACATAGCTGGTACTTCAGATAATCATATGATTTCTGTTGGTTTGGTTGTTGATATGGTCAATTATGTGAATGGTTTTCCTAATTTTAAACCATCTTTGCATTCCTGGTAGAAATCCCACCTGATCATAGTGAATAATCCTCGTGATCACTTGCTGGAGTCTTTTTGCTAGTATTCTATTTAAGATTGCTGCATCTATGTTCATTAAGGAGATTGGTCTGTAGTTTTCTTTCTCTGTTTTTGGTCTTCCTGGCTTTGGAATCAGTATCATATTTGTTTCATAAAAGGAATTTGGTAGAAATCCTTCTTTGCTTATTTTGTCAAATAGTTTGTATAGAATTGGGGTTAGTTGTTCTTTGAATGTTTGATAGAATTCACTTGTGAATCCATCTGACCCTGGGGATTTTTTCATAGAGAGTTCTTTGATGGCTAGTTCAATTTCTTTTTCTGATAGGGGATTATTTAAGTACTCTATTTCTTCTACTGTTAATCTAGACAGTTTATATTTTTGTAAATAATCATCCATGTCACCTAAATTGCCATATAGATAGTACTTCAAAAATATTTGTTGATTATCAGTGCCTTTTTGATTGTAGACTATCTTCTCAAGATGAACATTTATTAAGTGGCAATTATGTGCAGTGCATTAACTGTGCTAAGCTCTGAGGTTAAAAAGACCAAAAAACTCCATATAGTTTCTGCCTTTGAGGAGAATACATTTGAATAGGGGGATGCACTGTGTTTATAAATAAGTAAATGAAAAGTATAGGGTAAGCAATATCAAGGGCAGTGATGGGCAAACTAGGGCAGTGGGCCAGATGCAGCCCCCTGAAATGTTCTATCTTGCCTCGAGACTTTATTCCTAATCTGACAAATACAATGAGTAGAATACAATACAGTGAAACTTCAAAAGGGTTGCCTTAGAAACAGATTGACAGATGAGCATTTTCTTTCTTTTGGCCCCCTCTTTAAAAAGTTTGCCCATCACTGCCTTAGGGGATCAAAAACACCTTGTGTAAGTAACAGTGTCTGTCCTAGGGCTCTGGGAAGTTATGGGTGAAGGGGGTTACATTCCAAACTGGGGGAGACCACTTGTGCAGCAGTGAAAAGAAGGGAGATGGAATGCACCCAATTAAAGCTAGAAGGTTAAGTTGACTGTATCAGAGAATGTGTTAAGGCTTGAGTAATATGAAATAAGATTGGCAAAGTAGGTTGGAAGCCAGAATGTGGAGGCCTTTAAATATGCTGGGTCTTTTCATTGATTCTTGGCAAACTCTACTGTTTGCAGTTTTTCATCTAGCAAGAAGAATATTTCTCCCCCACCTTTTGTGTTCTTTCTTTAAGCCAGCTCCTTAAATCTGGACTAATAAATCTTAATCCTCAGTCTTAAAATTTTTTTAAGTCTTTGGGTGAGACATTTTTGTCAAGGACATTTTGAAATTCTAAAAAGTTCCCCTTCTTCATGTGCATATTTACCCACTCTGGGAACTTTTAAGAGATTAGTTGGACCTAATTTCCTGTTGTCAAAACCGCAGTGCCTATCTGTCTTCCTTTAGGTATATTTACTTCTCTATTTAGTGATTGGGTCTCTACCATAAGTTTTAACTTCGTGATGGAGAAATGAGAATCATTGATCTGAAGTTCACAGGAATTAGATGTGAATTTAGATATCATCTTGTCCAACCCCTTCCTTTTACAGATTAGAAAATTTAGACCACTGCTTAGCATTCCAGACCCTTCACAGACTTTCCTCCTCAGAGCCGGG
>NC_058130.1:148040021-148202971 GCF_016433145.1 Gracilinanus agilis
GGGGTGGCAGGCTAGAACCTACATTCTGTTTGGGGAAGATGTATTTACATAACATAGCCATATATAGCTATATATCTGTTTGGGAAATTATAGGAGCAACCTTCCCACCCAGGCCTTGATTCACACTCTTTTTAACTCAAATATATGTATCATATGGAATTATATATCATAGCTGTCGGTAGCAATGTCTTGTATAAATACTGCATTGCTCAAGCTCACAACACAGTTGACAGCATTCAGTAGGTGCTTCATAAATGTTTCTTGTATTAAATGAGGTTATATTTTATCTGAATTCCAGTGTGGTGGAGAGCTTGCTGGACCTGGAGTTGAACTTGGTCCCTGGGTTGAACTTGACTTCCACTGCTTACTGTAACCTTATACAAATCATGTAACATATCAGAACCTCGGTTCTTCATCTGAAAAATAAGGATTTTAAAGACATAGTTAACCTTACAGGGATTATTAGAAAAGTGCTATATAAACATGGTTTACCAGCTTGTGTCTTGATCATGGGATGTTAGAAGTAGAAGGAAGCTTAGAAAATAGAATCCAGAACATTAAAGCTGGAACTTTGTTAGACATCATCTAGTCCATCTTGTTTTTACAGATAAAGAAACTGAGGCCAGAGACTAGAAATCCATTAATCTATGAATACAGAATAAGTTGACAGTAGTGTTGTGTCTAAAACTCAAGCTTCTTGACTCTTAGACTGCTTGCACCTGAACTGCTAAGCTTGGGGGCCTTTCCTATGCTCCTCCTTTACAGTTTCTGAAGTGTACTTTCCCCTTTGCGATGATTTCTTTCATTTGCCAGTTAGTCATGCTGGACTTCAAGCACCTGGTATTTTTGAACCTCTGCTGAGCTTCTAACAAAGTATTTTAAAATAGTTTCCTATGAGTTTACTTAACCTTTTGAACTTTCTCTTTTAATTTTCATATTCTATTACTAGTGGGTTTTTTTAAACCTTTACCTTCTGTTAGAATTTATAGTAAGTATCAGATCCAAAACAAAGAGCAGTAATGGCTAGACAATTGGGGTTAAGTGACTTGTCCAGGGTTGCATAGCTGAGAAGTGTCTGAGGCTAGATTTGAACCTAGGCCCTCCTGACTTCAGGCCTACTACTCCATCCACTGCTGCCTAGCTGCCTCTAGTGTTAGTATTTTGCAAAAAGCTCCTTTTGTTTAATAATGGAATGAATCACTACACCAGGGATTTCTTTTACTTTCTTACCAGATGGGCACTCAAACATGATTCCAGTGTGAATACTAACACCTAGCAATTGCCCCCTAGTAATCTGAATTTGCTATTTTCTCTTCTCAGAACCAAGTTCAGGGTGCTTTCCTTTTCTGGGGACTTAGAGAATTGGAAAATGTCATTTTCCTCGAAGCCTTAACTTTCACTTATTGGTTCTGATTGTAAAAATGTTTGAATTCCAGCTCTTACTCCTGTATCCCAATTTGGAGTTTTTCCAATATCATTTACTATTTCTATTGAGATTTATTTCCAATATATTAAATTATTTCTATACTTTGTCTTTTTAAATTAAAAGCTCAAAATCAATCTCCATCCCCATTACTTCATTCCTAAGGACATCAGGGAACACCCAACCCTATTGGTTATGAGGCTTTATCTGTTTCAATAAATAGAACCAGCTTATGCCAAATACACTAGCATGTAGCATGAGTCCTTTAATTTTTTTCATTAAGAATCGTTATAGAGGCCAGTCTTGATTTTAAACTCTCCTCACCCCCCACCCCCTTAATTGGAGAATATGAGATCAATATGTGACTGCCTGCCATTTTCCAGGGGATGGGGAGGGGTTGATAGTCTTGATGACCACCTTCCCATTGGTGATTCACGAATTAGAGATGTCTTGAATATTAAGAGAGCTGAGGGGTGAATTTCCTAAATGTGTGTGTGTATATATATATATATTCTCTCATGGGAATGAGGGGCCTTTGAATACCGAAAAAAATCATTTGACTAAATTAATTTGTATTGAACAGTCATTTAATAAATTAATATCCTAAAACACTGCTTCTTGGGATTTTTAATTACAGTATCCCAACCATCTACTGACCAAGTACTCAGTAATATCATTTTATAGTATCATTGCCAGGTTGAGGAGTTTATATTTCATTATAAAAGCAACAAGATACCAATGAAACTTCTTAACCAGGCAAGTGACTTTGGTTGGACACACATTGTATGAGAAGGGCCATTTTTAAATCAGCGTTTGAGAAAACCCTGTTATATACCCATTTCTCTTTGAAAAAAGACATTCCCTTTCTGTTCAGGTACATTCATCTTTTAAAATTAAAGTATTGGATAAATAAAAAGGAGTCTTTGTATTTATGTTGTCACTCACATAGGGTCATAGATTTAGAATTAGAAAGGATAGTTAGTCATAGTTTAGCCCAGCCCCTTCATTTAACAGATTAAAGTAAAATTTAAGAGCATAAATTAAGTCCCTACTATGTAGCAGTCTGTTAGACTTGGTGCTCTGTGTATGGAGGAAAAGGAAGTTACATTGTGCTACATGAAATGGAGAGGTGAAGGTGAGGTATACAACTTATACATAGATAAGTAAACGTGTGAAAATTTGAGAGGGAGAGAATACTAAGTAATTGAGATAGTAGGGAAGGCTCCCTATGTGAAATGGTTCTAGACTGAGCTTGAAGGAAGCTGGTGATTCTAAGAGGTAGTGATGTAAACGATCTTCATTCTAGACTTCGAAGACAGCCTGTTCAGAGGCCTCGAGACAGTTGAATTTGGGGAATAATAAATTGGACAATTTGGCTATAATGCAATGTAGAAAGTATAAAGTAATTTGAAAAGGTGAGTTTGAGCCAGATTGTGAAGTGCTCTAAGTGCCAAGTTGGAAAATTATTGGTTATGTGGGATAATAGAAAGAAAAAAGTCAAGGATGAATCTAGCACACCCAAGTGCCGAAAAGATAGCTTAAGCAGAAATTGGAAAGTTAGTAAGGTTTTGTATTGGATTTAGTCAGTCTCAGTCAACAAAAATTTCTCAAGTGCTTACTCTGTGTCAGCACTGCTAAGCTGCTAAGCATTGGGATTGCAAATATAAGCAAAAAGAATGACATTCCTTGCTCTCAATGGGAGAAGACAACACATAAAAAAGAGATTAAAGTGCTGGGGGGAGGGGGCAATACCTATGCCAAGTGCATAATATCAGGAAAGTCATAAGCATAGTCAGGAGGGAATGAAGGTTGGCTGGTCTGGACCCCTTCCCCAAATGGAGGCCCCAGGAGGAACTCACTAAGGGGAGAAGGGTGACTACCAGGATTTTGTAGGATAAGACAACTTGCTTAGGGGGAAGGCTTTTCCTTTTCCTTTTTCTTTTTCTTTTCCTTTTTCTTTTTCTTTTCCTTTCTCTTTTCTTTTCTTTTCTTTTCTTTTCTTTTCTTTTCTTTTCTTTTCTTTTCTTTTCTTTTCNCTCTTCTCTTCTCTTCTCTTCTCTTCTCTTCTCTTCTCTTCTTTTCTTTTCTTTTCTTTTCTTTTTTTTCAGATTTAAATGTTTTATTATTTTAGAAATATTTTCCATGGTTACATGATTCCTGTTTTTACTTTCCCCTTCACCCCCACCCCTTAAGGCTTTTGTTTTTAATTAAATTCTGTTTTATTTTTTCTATCAGCAAAAATCTTACCTTTCATCTCCACCTTCTAGTGAAAAGGGAAAAAACCTCTTACAAACATGTACAATTAACCAAAATAAATTTCAATATTACCTATGTCAAAAAACAAACCAAAAAAATGGTATCTCAATCTACATTCTGAATCTCATTCTACATTCTACATTCACCTCTCTCATAGGAGATGGGGCAGTATGGTTCTTTTAGAGTAGTGGTTAGTTAAGCTAATCAGATTTCTTAATTATTTCAAAGTTTTTTTTTCTTTAAAACATTGTCATTGTATAAGTTCTCATGACTCTGCTCACTCAACTCTGCATCAGTTCATACAAGTCTTCCCAATTTTCTCTGAAACCATTCCCTTCATATTTCATAGAACATGTTAATACTCTATCACTTGTATATACCATAACTTGATTGGCCATTCCCAGGTGATGGACACCTCTTCAGTTTCCAGTTCTTTATACCTCTGCAGAATTAAAATTTGTTTTGCTTCAATTAGTCCCTTAACTTTAATGTAACACTTTTTTCTCTCTCTCTCTACCTCCCCCCTTGTTTTATTATCTCTTTGGAATATGGACCCAGTAGTAGTATTACAAGATCAAAAGGTAAGCATAGTCTTATAGCCCTTTGAGCATAGTTCCAAATTTTCCTCCAGAATGGTTGGATCAGTTCACAACTCTACCAGCAGTGCAGTACTGTATCAATTTTGCCACATCTCCAAAATTTATCACTTTCTTTTACTGCCTTATTAGCCAATCTGATAGGCATTAAGGTAGTACCACAGTTGTTTTTCCCTAATTAAGAGTCATTTAGAACATTTTTTCATATTATTGATAGTTTTGATTTCTTCATCTGTAAACTTCTTGTTCATATCTTTTGACCATTTGTCAACTGGAGAATGACTTACATCTTTGTTAATTTAACTTGGTTCTCTATAAATTTGAAAATTAGACTTTTATCAGAGAATATTGCTATAGAAATTTTCTCCTAGCTTGTTGTTTCCCTTCTAATCTTGGTTACTTTGTTTGTACAAAAGCTTTTAATTTAATAAAATCAAAATGATTCATTTTATATCTTATAGGCACAAATGATAAAACCACAAAGTTGTGGCTATAGGCAGTGACTTATAATGTTCATTATAATAAGTTCTTTAGGGTTTGCTCTTTATCTCTTGTTTGGTCATAAATTCTTCTGTTCTCCATAGATCTGCCACAAAATTTTGCCTTTGAAGGGCTGGGAAGTGAAATTGTTTTGCTTTGGGAAAGTTGATTCTATTGTAGCAGAGCCAATAATTTGTGTTGGTTCTCTTTATGTAAAAAGCTGATTGCTGTCGGTCTGAAGAGAGCTAGCAGTGACAGTCTTACTGACTAGAATTTAAAAAAATGAATGTAAACTTACCTGTTTGGTAGGGGCATTAGAAAATTGACAGGGGCTGCAAAGATAAAATTCTGTTTGTTAGGGATCCATTGACACAGAGGCACCAAATCATCTAATTGATTCAAATATTTATAGAATCTCAATCAATCTCTCTCTCTCTCTCTCTCTCTCCTTCCCTCTCTCCCTCCCTTCCTCCCTCCTTCCTTCCCTCTCTCTCTCTTTTTAATTTTGATACCTTTCTTCACAATAGAAAATCAACCTTAAGGGTTTCTTCTTGATTTTATTAATCAGTCATCAAAATGTAGATTCACTAACATTCCTTTATAAAATAGAGGCCCTCATTGATATAAACAGTCTTCTCCCAACACCAGTGCTTAGAGCCTGGGATCTTTATGCAACTTTTCCAACTTGGAGACCTCATTAGTTCCACAAATATTTGCATAGCCTGTAATGTGCAAGGACCCCTGCTTGGATCTAGTAAATTAAATAATATATTTTTTAAAACGCCAGCAAACCTTAAAACACTTTATAATTTCAGCTTTTATTTTTATTACTCCATGAGAAATTTTTTCAAACTGATTGCTTTCTTACATATGTGCTGACTTGCTTTAGAAGGACACTGAGAACAAAGCCAAGCCACAAAAAAGGACAAGTTTATCATTTTAAAAATATAGCCCATTCCATAGAAAGTTAAAGAAAAAACACACACTATTTCCATTTTTCTTTGTAAGATATGCAATTACATTGAGAGGTGACAAAGAGAAAGTATCCATTGATAATGAAAGCATTTCCTGTACCATTGGTTTACACTGGCCAGTTTAGTCAGTAGAACCATAGAATCTGAGACAACAGAATTTGAGAGCAAAAATGGAATTCTAGAACTTGAAATATAGAGGAAGAAGAACCAATATGACAGAGTTGAAGAACCACTGGATCTGGAGATCAGGATCCAAGGATCAGCTCTACCTCTTATTGTGTTTGTGACCATAGCTGAACCACACATGTTCCCAAGTCACATTTTCCTCACCTGTAAAATGCCACTTACATTATAATTGTTTTGCCTGCCTCACGGAACTGTTGCGTTCAATATAAAAATATAAAGGGCCATATAAATGACAGTTGTCCTTGTTTCAGAATATATGACTTTGTATATACTAAATGTTTGAACTGAACTGATCACAGGACTGTGTTTGGGGCATAGGTTGACTTATTAGATATCCAACTCTAGAGGTTTCTTCATATTCTGTAGGTGTTGAGATCTTTCTTTACTGTTATGGATAGGAGAGAGGCTTAATACAAAGGGGATGGAGAACCAGCCTTCAAGACAGAAAGGCCTCAGTTCAATACCTGCTCTTGACATTTACTGGCTCTTTGACTGTGGGAAAGTTATTTAACTTCTCAGTGCTCTTGGCAACTCTGAGACTATATAGAAGTTTCAGCAGAAATACTAACTTAGATTGATAAGAGGGAATTTCCTCACCTGCCTACACCAGTGAAATTATAGATCCAGTCCTTAGCCCTATTAGTAGGGATTACTAGGTATTATAAAATTTTTAAGTGGAAATACCTGGTCAAATTGAAGATAGGCAAACTAGAATAGCAGTAATTTACAAGTATTCATTCAAATTAATCTTGCATTTACTTAGTTATCTACATGTTTTGTTTTCTAGTAGAATGTAAATTCCTTGAGAGTAATACTTTTTTGAGGGTTTGTTTTTGTCTTGGGAATACCCTAGCCTACCATAATGCTGTTTATTGTGGCACATAAGTGGCTTTAATATATGTTTGAATTGAATTAATTCAGTTCCTACCTATTCACATTAACTGTGGTAAGGGATTGCTTCACAGGAGAGTAGATGCTCACCACACAGATCTCTGATATCACTAACTTTTGCTATGCAAACACAGATTTAATAAATAAATTTTTAAAAAGCAGACTCACTGAGAGTGAGAAAGTAACTTTTTTTCCTCTTGATAGATTGAGAGACGGCTTGATACAGTTCGGTCGGTGTGCCATCATTCCCACAAGCGCCTGTTAGCATGTTTCCAAGGCCAGTTTGGCACAGATTTGGATAAGCGACATGTAAGTATTTGACCTTTCAGAGATGTGTTTGCTTTCATCTCTGCATTTCTCTTTCCTCTTGATCAGGTACCTTGCCCTGAAGTCAGTACAATTCTAGAATAGAAGGTGTGGAGCTACCCCACATGTTGCTGTTTCGAACCAGTAAGAAGCTTTGGAACGTGACCCTTTAACAACAGTAACATTCCTTGTGCTGACAGTGCTGTTGTATCCTGAGCCCTACTCACTTGCATTGTCTCCTTCCTCTTCGATGATAGGTGTTTTGAAAGACTGGGTTAACATTTGTCATGGACAGAAAAGAATGGACTTATTCAGTTCAGTGGAACCCTGGAGTTCCCACACAACACCAGCTGAGCACAGAGGTTGCTTTCATTCTCATGCATTGTAATCCATCTGGCAGTTCTACTCCTTACTTTATAAATTCTGAGATTATACATGAAAATTAAATCTTACGAGCCTAATTAGCCTTCCAATAATAGTCATTTGTACATGGGAAAGTTAATCGTAGGATCGTAGAGCATTAGAGCTAGAGGGCACGAAGATAATTTAGTTTAGTGGTATTGAACTCAAATAGAAATGAGGGCACTAAACTAAACTAAAACTTAAGGGTCGGGGGCAGCTGGGTAGCTCAGTGGATTGAGAGCCATGCCTAGAGACGGGAGGTCCTAGGTTCAAATCCGGCCTCAGACACTTCCCAGCTGTGTGATCCTGGGCAAGTCACTTGACCCCCATTGCCTACCCTTACCACTCTTCCACCTATAAGTCAATACACAGAAGTTAAGGGTTTAAAATAAAAAAAAAAAATCTTAAAAAAAAAAAAAAAAAAAAAAATAAAACTTAAGGGTCCCTGTAGATGCAGATTGACTTGAAAAGCCATTTATTAACAATGACTTTGTTCTTTTGTATTTTTTTTAATTTTGTTAAATATTTCCAAATTACATTTTAACCTGGTTGGGGGTGGGAGTAGGAGATTGGCACACATTTGACAGCTCTAATCTAGCCCAATTTAACTTTCACAAACTCAGAGAATGTCAGTTTCTGAAGGAAACCACAAAACACAGAATGTCTCACTAGAAAGGAGCTTAGCTCTAGAATGTAAATGCTACAAACCATTTTGGAACATAGAATATACAATGTTAGAACTGGATATGATAAACATGATGATAGATCAAAGAATTTAGATCTAGATAGGACAATAGAGACTGTATATCCAACTCGCATGTTTTTAGGAATTCTCAACACTTGTTAGAGCTGAAAGGGAGCCATAGTACACAAATGTCAACTGTAGAGACTTGAGATATAAGATGTTAATGTTAGAAATGGCCTTAGAATATAGAACATAAAATATTAGAATTAGAAGGGCCCTAGGACATGGTTCAGAAGAGTTTTAGGTCCAGAAAGAGACCTCAGTAATTGCATTGTCTACCCTACTCATTTTACAAATTAGGAAACAGACACAGAGTGGCTTGCTTTCAAGGTGATATTACAAAGTGGCACAAATGAATTTCAGATCCATCTTTCATAAGTCCAGCATTTTACTCATTTCATTTTCTTCTGAATATACCAAGAAACATCGAGTCTTCATCATAATATTCACATTTCTACAGTACCTTAACATTTGTACTTTCACTTCTGGTAATTAGGGCAGACTTTATCAAGGTAGTGGCATTCAAACCTTGAAGGTTCACCTTTGAAGGGTATCAACACTTTATTTACCAGGGGCATGTCACTTTAACCTCTGAGTCTTGTTATCTTTTGGGTATTAATAATATTTTCACTGCATGCCCCAGTGTTGATTTTGAGAAAGTGCTTTCTAAACCTTTAAGACTAGAAAAAGAATTTGCTAATATTGATCATATAAATATCTTTATTACTAATAAGTAATAGTAATAGGAAAAGTAAATATGTAATAGATAGAGATGGATAAGATGTTTGAGATTTCTTATCAAGGCTTTCTTTGTATCAGTCCCCTGCCACATAGAAAGGGTCTTAAATTTTTTGGTTTGAATTTTTCCCCAGAAATGTTGGCTTCACTTGTATACATAAAATGGAGATTGTATATGGTTGAAGAAGCCCTTAACTTCAGGTTAGGAAAACTAGATTCCAACCCTATCTCTAATAATAATAATAATAATAATAATAATAATAATAATAATAATAATAATAATAATAGTACATGAGATCTTGTACAATTCACTTCTTCTTTCTGAGCCTCAGTTTTTTCCTCTGTAAAATGTGAGGATCAGACTATATGGTCTCCAGGGCCTTTATCTCTTTAACTCATAAAGCTCTAATGTTCTGTGTATCCTATTCTAGTGGCTGTCGGGTTCTAAAAGCCTATGTACTAAGGTTTCATTTGGCCCTAAAATTCTGTGATTTCGAATCTCTTAAAGTATGAGATATGAGAGTACATAAAAAGTAAAAGTTGGTGGAAGTGCCTTCTGAATGTCTCCTCTCTGCAGGATTGGAAGACAACAGAACGCTGCATGTACTGTTGGCTTGATGTATTGATTAGTTTTACTGAAATGTTTCTTCTTTTTCTTCTTTTCTTCTTTGTATGGGGAAGGGAGGGAACATCATATTTAGAAGTGAAGGTGATATAAAAACAACAAATTAGTTAATTTTTAAAAAATAAAGTGTTGCTGAGTAATAATGAAGCAAAAATATGCTTTTGCTTTACAGAAAAAACTCCCTTTGACTGCCCTTGCTCAAAATATGCAGGAAGCATCTACCCAGCTTGAAGAATCTCTTTTGGGGTAAGCATTCATATGATTCTAAAAAATGAAGTTCCATGAAGGAAAATGGGGCCACATATAGACTGCAGCTACCTCTGCAAATTGACGAGAGTGCTGGCATGTTGCTATAGAAAGAGAAGAGGTGTTATTCTTTAGGGGGATGAGCTGAGTAGCAAGACAAGGAAAGGTGACTTCATACTGAATGAGCTGTGTGAAAGAGCCGTACTAGAGAAAGCTGGCAAGAAAGGCAACTGGCCTGGGATGGGAACTGATCTGGGAGCACTTTGGGAAAGATCACTAGTCTTAGAGTGCTGTGTGACTACATACAAGCCACTTAACTTCTCCGAGCTTCACTAACTGTAAAATGAGAATTGTAATGCCCACCTCATGAGGGATGTCATCATAAGGACAGCTTGGAAATGTGAGTTGCATTCTTACTGAATTGTGAAGGAAGGCTGGCTAGAGCACACCTGAGGGGTTCCTTTTCTTCCACTGGGGCACATTGGAGGGGGAATAATTTTAATAAACATAAGTGATCTCATGCCCATAGCTGGAAAAATTGAAACCATCATTAATAACAGTTTGTATGTCCATTGTGCCTGCCTCTTCAAAGGAGACTTCTTAAACTCTTCCCTTCTCTGCTCTTGACTGCTATAACTGCTCTGCTTATTGTATTCATTTTGATTGGTGATTCGCTACATGTTAGAGATCTGTTACCTTGAAAATAAGTTTTCCTTGCCCTGGTTTCATTAACACCACTATAATGGGCCTCTTGTTAGGCAGGTCAAATGTTGCAACATTCTCAAAACATGATGACTTTTAATCCACTCTAACTAAAAAACGAATATCTATTGCCTCTGCAGGAGAGAGGTGGAAATTGGGAAGAGTCAAAGAATGATTTAAATAATGATAGGTTCTTGCCATAATGAAAGGTTAAGAATCACACAGGTTTACCTTCTTCTATCCTAAATGATGCCTGCTGTATACAATTGAAGGATATCATCAGCATAATTTTGGATCATCCATCAGCTTAACTTAGTTTTAAGGTGCCAAGTTATACCACTTGCCACAAGAATGAGAACCCATTTTTAAAAATACTGACCCATTCTTGTGTACCACTTGTCATCATGTTCCATATGCCCTTAAGGTTCTTCATGATTTGGTTTCTAAGTTCACCTTTCTTAGATTCTCTAGTTGAGATCATGTCAGTGTTAAGACTCCTCATATCACCTGCTCAACTATGTTCATGTCTCCAACCCTAGGAAATTCTTTCTATCCAGTTTCGTCAGCTGATAACATAGGCTTTACTTAGAATCCTCAGTCCATTTTTCCTTGAATTTCCTTTGACGTCCTTTGCACCTCACTCCATATCTTGGGACTCTAGACATTTTCAGACATCCCCTATGCCTGAAACTCTTTCTCCTCATTTGCACCTTCTTACTTCCCTGGTTTCCTTCAAGTCTCAGTTAAAGTCTCATCTTTTGCAATAAGCTTTTCCCAGGCTCCTTAATGCTAGTGCCTTCTTTCTGTGATTATCTCCAGTTTATCCTCTTTATACATAGTTGTTAATATGTTATCTCCTATTAGAATATAAATTCCTTTAAAATTTTTTGTTTTATTTGCTTTTCAATAATAATTTATTTTTTCTTCAATTATATGTAGAAACATTTTTTAACCCTTGGATTGTTTCTTTTTTAATTTGAGCCAAATTCTCTCCCTCCTCCCTCTTTGAGACAGCAAGCAATCTGATATAAATTTTATATGGGCAAAAATGTTAACTATTTTTCCATATTAATCATTTTGTGAAGAGAACACAAACAAAAAAAATGAAGAAAGAAAGTGAAAATATAGTGAGTTTTGGTCTGCATTCAGACACCCATCAATTCTTTTTCTGGAGGTTGATGGCGTTTTTCATCATGAGTCCTTGAGGATTGTCTTGGATCACTATATTGCTAAGAATAGCTAAGTCATTCATAGCTGATCATTGTACAATGCTGCTGTTTTATTGTGTATGATGTTTTCCTGGTTCTGCTCACTTCACTCTGTATCAGTTTCGTGTAAGTCATTTCGGTTTTAGAAAATAAACTCCTTGAGAGCAGGACTGTCTTTTCTTTTTAATCCTAGAATTTAAGCACAGTGCCTGGCACATAGTAGGTGTTTATTAAATGCTAGTTGACTAACTGACTGACTACCTTTCCCTCCCTTATCACCCTCCAGTTTATTTTCCCATTCTCATTCTCATTTCTATTCCTTTGGGGATATTTCCTAGGTGCTCCATATTCATCACCTATTTCTTCTGCCAATAACTTCCTCATCATTCTTAGTCTAAGCAGAATTATACTTCCTTAGACCATTTGCTTCCTGGCTCAACAATATACATCTGCATTTTCAAATCTATTCAGCGAGGGGACTGGGTGATGTTTTGGGGCTTGATGCAATCAGCCCAATATCTTCTACAAATGGTATCATGTGGAACCTCACCATCTAGAGATGGTCTACCAAAGATTATCCCTGTGACAGTGGTGAATACCTTTGACAAATGTTTGTTTCCCTCTTTTAAGCCTCACTTAATGTCAGTCATTGAACAAAGTTATTTCCCTGGTTCCATCTAGCATGAAACCTTGTTTGATCTTTAAATGCGTGGCAGACACTTTGCTGAAGAAGAATCTTTAAAGTGGCATTTTTCTCTAATGTTTGTATATATTTCTCTTTAAATAGAAATCCAGAGAGAAAAAGAACAGATTTTAGAAGGCAAACATATTGGGGAGTAATAATGGACATAAAAAAAATGCTTTGAGGTTTACAAAGTATTTTATATATCTTATCTCATTTGATGCTTTCATCGCACCTGAGGTATATGCCTTATGAGCTATTATTATTGTCCTTATTTATAAGATTTTTTTTCATACTCTTTTAGAGTAACATTTGAAATATCTTGAAATTGATTCCTGCCTTTAACATTATGTTGCCTTCAGCACAATATCTTCTCTTTCCTCCCAAGAATCATCATTTGTCACAAAGAAAAATAGTCATGCAAAATTTCCACCTGTGTGGTTTTTATTTATTCAATACCTATAGCTACCAAGAGGAAGTGAAGGTTCAACTATTTTTCCCAACTTCATTTTCTTGTATGATTTCTACTTCCTTATATAGTTAAGTAAACTATAGCAATATTCAAGTCCAAATGTAGTTGTTCCACTGCTATCAGTGATGAGAATAATTCACTAGAGAACTTGGTCATTCTGTTCAGTTTCACTTCTTTTGGTTGTTGTCCTTCCAGTTTCATTTATAAATATTATTAGGATGATTTAGATTATTAGTTGGTTCTCACATCGAGCCATTTCTAAGTTCTTTCTCATTTCCACTGCTTGTCATTTTTTTTGAGATACTATATAAACTTTTCTATCTTCACCTTTTGATATTTTGCGAGTGAACTTGTACCCTAAGTTGGTGTTGCTCTTGACTACTCTGTTTCTTTACTTAACAAAGAGTTTAAGTTTATTGAGTGAGGTGGTTTCAGTTTAGTTTTTTAACTTCCTCCTTGAGGTGCTTGTTTTGTCCAAGTTAGGCTTCTCTAAGTGATGGAAATCAGTCAGAATCTATTTTTGTCCATTTTTCAGGGTCAGCAGCTTTATTTTGGTTAGGTTCGAATTGTTATATTTGCATGCAATGTCTTACCTTCTTTTAATTTCTGGTACAGATATCATCAGTAACTCATTGTTTTGTAAGATATAAATTGTTGTAAGATATAAATACAATTAAAAATATTTAATATTCAGGTCTATCTTCCAACCATCTTCTTAATGTATATATGTGTGTATTTTATTTTCTACATATTTATACACATACATATTCTTGCTTTTGATTCTCTATAGGCCTTTATTCTTATTTCTTTGTCCTGAGCCATATTTTCCATTGTGTGTGAAGGGGATACGTCCTCTGTGTGCTCACATTTTCGTGGAAGTCATTGAGTACATGTTGAATCCTAGATTTAGAAGATCTTCATAGAGTTCTTCATAGAACTCAAAGGCAACTTGGAACAATGGGATGAAAAGTGAAGACCTGTGGGTGTTAAATTGCAACTCTGGCACATGATCTGAATGACTTTGGACAAGTCATTTCACCTTTCCAGGCTTCCTTTTCTTTAAACATAAAATGAGGAGTTTGGACAGCATGACTTGAAAGTCTTTTCCAATTTCACATCTATGGACCTGTGCAGTCTTCTTCACCATATTTGACAAATGTTCGTGTGTAAATCTGTAGCTGAATTCAAAGTGTTCTCTTGGCCAATATGTATCCTTAGGAATGTAATGCAAGTTGAACAAGGGTCTTGTAAAGTTGAGATTTCTTGTTGCTTTTAGCCACACTGCTAGACCCTTCACGACTCTGAAGGGAAACTGTGAGCCATCCTTCCTTTTAACTGCAACTCCTTCATGTTGCTTGGTTTTATTTCTAGCCAGATAATATGGATATAGTTTTATTCCTTCAGTTCTGCCAATTTTGCAACAGCAAGAAAAAAGAAGAATCTGAATCACTGGCTACTGAAAATCATTGTATTTTTATGTTTCTCATATAGCAAGGGTCAAAGAATGTATGAGCTTTTGCAATGCTAACATAGCTTTCATGAATTCAGCATTATGTCCTTCTGTACCATGATGAAGTATTGTAGCAGGATTTTTAGAGAATAGAATTCCATAGATCTTTTTTTTTTTTTTTTTTTTTTTTAATTTTAAACCCTTAACTTCTGTGTATTGACTTATAGGTGGAAGATTGGTAAGGGTAGGCAATGGGGGTCAAGTGACTTGCCCAGGGTCACACAGCTGGGAAGTGTCTGAGGTCGTATTTGAACCCAGGACCTCCTGTCTCCAGGCCTGGCCCTCAATCCACTGAGCTACCCAGCTGCCCCCTCCATAGATCTTTTAAAAATGTAGATGCTTTTGTTTTTTCATCACTTTATTTTGCAAATATATCCCTCCCATTCGTAGTCAGCAGATAAACTTTATAACAAAGAATAAAACAAAAAGAGAGAGGCAGGGAACAATTTAACACAACTAATTTAATCACCTAAATCTGATAATATATATAGTAGAAAACCTTGCTTCCTCAGAAAAGATAAAAAGGTACATTTTCTTTTCCTTGGAGACATATTTGGTCACAATTACACAGCATTCAGTTCTCCTTTATTTTTGTACTTTTCATCTTCGTTGTAGTCTTTGTATTTTGTTTATATAGACATGTAGTTAATAGTGGTATTGATTTATCAGTACCACTTAGTTTCTTAATGGCATATATTTATTTGGGTTTTTGCTTTTAAAGGAAAATGCTGGAATCTTGTGGAGAGGCCCAGAATTTGTTGGCTCAAGAACTCAGTCAACATGAAGTTTTTGTTGAAAAAGAGATTATGGAACCACTGAGTAATATTGCAGAGGTAAGTTATTTTGAATTATAGTAGTAAAGAAATAAAGTTTATGATGAAAAAAAGTTTTGCTTTTTTGAAGGAGAAAAAGGCCAATGCACTTCAGCATGAATATCTGAAAATTGGGTTAGGTAGTTTATCTTGTTATAGATATTTTTTATATGTATAGGTGTGTGTCTGTATCTGCAGATATGTATCTGTAAATATAGCTATATCTCTATTATACACAAACAAATACATACTCTTAATCTGTAGACAAACTTCATAGTGATATGTGACTTTCCCAAGGCTAGTCTTTGGAGAGCAAAGACATAACCCATTTGCCAGACTTGTACTTGAAGCTTTTCCTAGACTGTTGGAATGTTTGCTGACTTAGCTTTCAACAATCCAGGATCTTCTTCTACTCCACAATGAGACATTAGAGGACTTTAGCAGACATTTAAAATGCATCTTTTAAAATTAATATCTTGAAGTTTCTTAAAAATCCTGAAAGTGGTAACATTTCATTTCTTCTTTATTTCAGGTGGATATCCCAAACATTCAGAAACAAAGGAAACAACTTTCTAAATTGGTTTTAGACTGGGATTCTGTCAGAGCTAGGTAAACATAGAAGGATTTTTTTTTAACATTTATTAATATTCATTTTTAATATGGTTACATGATTCATGCTCCACCTTTCCCCATAGAAGGATTTTTTGAAAAAATGTTAATGTATTATTCCTTCAAGTTTCTAGCAACTTTAGCCACCCAGATCATAACAGAGATAAAGGCCTCATCAACAGAAGGCTATGATCCTAAACTCATATTTACTTATAAATGAGGCTGTTATGATATCATTTACAGCTTGTGAATTTTTAATTTAAACAGTCTGAAAAAACCTTATTTATCTGGTCATTTGTAATTTGGTTAGAAGTAGGAGATTAGAAAGGACTGAACTAGGAAAAGAGGAGGATGTTTCTACCTAATGATTTTCCATGATAGAGAGTACTTTTTTAAAGCATCCCATTCTGCTTTTGAACAGCTCTGGTTAGGGTTTTCTGTCTCATTGAACCCAAATCTGCCTCCCTTTCTAACCATTGCTCTGTTTTCTATAGTCACACAAACCAAGTTTCTTCTCCCTGACCATTCTTTAAGGCAGTGATGGGCAAACTTTGGCCTGCGGGCCAGATGCAGGGAAAGGGGGGGCCCTGAAATGTTCTATGTGGCCATGTGACATTATTCCTAATCTGATAATACAATGAGTAGGATACAATACAATGAAACTTCAAAAGAGTTGCCTTAGAAATAGACTGACAGATGATCATTTCCTTTCCTTTGGTCCCCTCTTTAAAAAGTTTGCCCATCACTGCTTTAAGGAGTTGAAGATTTCGATTATGCTTCCTCTTAAGGTTTTTTTCTTTAAGCTAGCTATCTAAAATTCTTTCAGCTGTGTCTTAGGTGTCAATAATTTCATATCTCATCATCCATCTTAGTCACCTGTATCTGGATGCATTTCAATTTTTTGTTGGCCTTCCTAAAATGTGGTACCCAGCAGCAAATATAATATTTTCCACAAGGAAACACTATGGTAGAACTTTTCCACCTCTTTTGTTTTGGTTGCCATCATACTCAGCTAGAGAAAGTAGGCTAGTGTCCAAAGAGCTGATAAGCCGGTGATGTATCCTTTTTTTAAAAAAGATGTCTAAAATACAGGAACTTGAGGTTCTATTTTGATAAGGATTCCTGAGGTATATATTATATTTGTTTTTATTTGCTTTTTTACTTTTTTTATTTCAAAGTGCCAGCTTCTAGTCTTATTTATTAATTCAATAGTTCTTTTTCTTTCAATTTTATTGATTTCTCCTTTAATTTTTAGGATTTCTAATTTAGTTTTCATCTGGAGATTTTTAATTTGTTTGCTTTCTAGTTTTTTAATTTGCATGACCAATTCATTGACCTCTGCCCTCCCTAATTTGTTATTATATGCACTTGAGGATATACATTTCCTCCTGAGTACTGCTTTGGCTGTATCCCATAAATTTTAGTATGGTGTCTCATCATTGTCATTCTCTTCAATGAAATTATTAATTGTTTCTATGATTAAGGTGTATATTATAGGAGGCATGGATTCATAAGAGAGGAACTCATCGTAACATGGGGTTTGAAAATAGAAATTAAAGTGAGATAAAATGGAATGGTTAGTTACTTACGAACAGAAATGTAGTCTTTCAGTAATGCCTATAGGTAAGAAAAAGGAATAATTTTATGACATTATTTGTGAAGAAAATATATTTTAAGAGAAAACAAATTTGACCTAAAAGTTGGCTATCCTTGGTGGTATTTACCCCGCTTTCCTTGTTTCTCAACCTTTTTTCAGATATAATCTGAACTTTTATTCTCAAGGAAAGAAGACTTTTCAGGACATAGCATGTGCTCCAGTGGGTTTGATGTTCAGTGAGAAGTTTGTCAGCATCATCCATCATTTTATAAGTTTGGTTTTACAAGGCCAACCTTGATTCATTCTTCTTTCATTTGCAGGTGGAATCAGGCTCACAAGTCTTCAGGAACTAACTTTCAGGGACTTCCATCAAAGATAGATTCTTTAAAAGAAGAGATGGATGAGGCTGCAAATAAAGTAGAACAATGCAAGGTATAGTAGCTAAATAATCACAGAAATATGTTTTATTGAGAATTAACATTGAATGTCAGTACAAAGGTCTAATTTTTCCTGATATTCACATTTAAGTTAATCTGAATGTAATTAGGATCATAACACCATTTTAGTCACTTCCTCTATATTTGTGCCTACGATTCTTTGTCTATTCATTCTCATTTACTTTTTTCTCACATACTCACTATTAAATTGTGCTCCATTCTTTTAGGACTTCTTTTTCTTTCTTATTTTTTTGTTTTGCATTATCTCATAATGATCTTTCCAGATTTCTTGACATTCTTCATATTTTTCATTTGTAATTGCTTTGTAGTATTTCATTGTATTTATGTTCCACAGTTTAGTAACAATTCCCTTTTGGTTGGAAATTTAAGTTGCTTCCAGCTTTTTGCTCTCTCTTATAATGTCACAATGAAAATCCTTGAACATAAAAGCTCCCTTTTCTGTTTTAGTAACATTTTCAGGGTCTATTCTCAGCAATTACAATATTGGGTGTAAAGGATAGTATTATTTTTGTAAGTTTTATCACATTCTTTCTTCTACTTAATCCAGGATCAACTTGCTGCAGACATGTATAACTTTGTGGCCAAAGAAGGAGAATATGCCAGATACTTTGTTACGGTATGTCTTTATTTTTTCTTCTGCAAAATGTCCAGTTTTTCAAAAGTGAACTCTGTTTTGTTTGAAATCCTGCACCATGTTTTGTCCATTGAAAACAAAGATCACATTTTTTTGTTCAACCATGTTGTAGTGTGTTCATCAACGCTAACATTGCCTTTGTTTTTGAATGTGGGTTCTGTTCCCAGTTATTAGAAGCCCAAGCAGATTACCATAGAAAAGCCTTAGCTGTCTTAGAAAAGGCCCTCCCTGAAATCCAGGCCCATCAAGGTAATGTAACTGTAACTTGTGTTCTTGCCTGAATCTTCTCTCTGCCTTTGCCCTTTCTGCAGTCTTCTTCACTTTGCCTCCTTTGCATGCTGTCCCTAACAGTAGTGCCTACTTTTGTTCTGGGAAGTGCTGTCCCCCAATATACTTTTCATCTCTTGCTGCTGCATACTCTAATTCCTTCCAAAAATAGATTTACCATACTAACAAAACATGTTATCTTTCTGAAACCTACCATCTTTTTTTTTTTTTAATAGCACTGTATTATTCTGTCACCTCCTTGAGGTAGATGAAAGTATGTGATTGTGTTATCTTTTTTGGAATCTAATAGTTGGATTGCTTTGGTTTTTAACCTTAGAATTGAAACTTTCAAGTCATAGTTTCCTAGAGAGATACCCTGGGAGTTTTTGGAATGTTCTAAAAATTAATATCATACATTGGCAGAGCTAGTGATGTCTCATCTTCCTAGTGAGGACCAGATCATAGCTATTTCTTCTCTACTGTATTTCTGCCTTTATGAAGAACTTCTTTCCCAAAGAACATCACATACTTGCTCCCTCATCATGGAGGACTGAAGATCATGCCCCCAAGTTATGAGACATTCACATTGAAGATTACTTCTGTGAGGTGTGTGTATATGTGTATTTTAGAGAGGGAGGGAGATAGGCACAAACAGGCAGACTGAGACAGATAGAGAGCAGATATGAATTAATATATACCCATTTAGATTGGTGGTTGGAATCAGGTTAGTACTTACTCATCTTTCAGCTATAGCTAGTTTGGTAGAGCTAAGCTGGATCTAAATTCTAAACCTGAGTATATAAGCTTATCTGTTAAATTCAGGAAAGTTATTGTGGACTTATGATTTGTCTGAGGCTTTTTGCCTAAACGCACAAATAAATAAATAAATAAAAACTCAATGGTAAATTTTCCAGATTAGGCAGTTTAGAGTTCTTGGCTGATCACAGTGGAAGATCTTCATGGATTCAGGGCAAATATGAATCACTCACTCGTTCTTCTTTAGATCAGATGGATTTCTAAAAGACCCCCTGCTCAATTCTTAAATAACCTAAATTTCCAAGTTTCTCTGTGATAGTGATGTTGAGAAATATATATATATATATTAAGTTGTTGGTGTGTGGCGAACAAATGAATGTAAAGTTGGTAGAACAGGAGACTAGCATAGTGAACTGAATTTGAGAAAGTACAAACTATCATAAAAGTAGTTTATAGATGTTATTTCAGGCAAAATGTAGGAAGTAATGACATGTGCACACAGATTGTGGCCAGTGAGGTTAATGAGGAATGTTGGGAGTGTTCAGTAATCACTGGGAGAACACTTGGAGCAAGTAGCAATTGACATTTCTATAGAGCTTTAGAGTTTAACAAAGTGATTTTCCTCACAACAACCCAATGCAAATAATATTATCCCTATTAAATTGATGAGGAAACAGACTTGAGGTTATAACTTATTGAAGGTTACATGGTTAATAAGTGTTAGGAACATTGACTCAGAACTGACCTTAACCCCAAGAGTCTGTACTATTCTGTGTATCAGTGAAACAAAGTAAAGTTTTAAACTAGTGACCATTGCTGCTTATGATATGAATACAATTTGTTTGAAATAGTCAGAAAGATAGGTTATGGGTCCCGTCACAGAAAAAGACTAGTAGCAGTGCCCTCCACAGGCCTTAACAGGAAGCACAAGGTAATCAGTTAGATTTGTAGATGTCTCAGGTGTAGAGGAGAAAGGAGCTGAACATCTCATGAGTGTGTTCATAGGTGATGGTGAGAGTCCTTCACGAGAATTTAGGAAATTCTACATTTGGAATGGCCATCTCTCATCTCTGTGTTCCTCATTTTGTGGCATCCCTCAGGAGATGTTTTCAGAAGATCACCTAATTATAGATGGTGCTTGTACTTTTCCCCCAAGTTAAACCTAGCTCGCTGATCTCACTGCCTCACAGGAATGACATGTTTAATTTCTCAGTCACCACCTCTTTCTCTGACATATCTTCCGTTTCATCTCCCTGGCTTCTTACCCTCTGCCTCTACCTCATACATTCAAGTTTTCCTTACCCTGCAAAAGCCTTCAGTCAACCCTACTGTACTCTAAAATCATTCCTATTTCTCTTTCGTTTCATTGCTAGACTTAAAAGATGAGTGGACTCTATCAGAGATCTTCTTTTGGTTACCAATCTTACTCATTTTTTAGACCAGCCCACTCTAAGTGGGTTTATTTTTCCCACTAT
This sequence comes from Gracilinanus agilis, assembly GCF_016433145.1. Lineage (NCBI taxonomy): Eukaryota > Metazoa > Chordata > Mammalia > Didelphimorphia > Didelphidae > Gracilinanus > Gracilinanus agilis. The sequence goes on from NC_058130.1 coordinate 148,061,072, forward strand.
TTCACCTAAATTACTTGCTTGAAGGTCACCAAGTGACATAATCCTACTTGACCTCTCTGTAGGAATTTACATGGTTTTGAAAATCCTTTTCCCCCCTTTATCTTTCTGGGAATTTTTTTGCTTTCATACTTCTCTGCCTATTCTCTGACTTCCCTAATTTCCTGACTATTTTTCCAGTCTTGCCATTTAAAGGAAGGCATTTTCCTAGATTGAGTCCTTGGCTCTCTATTCTCTCTGTAGAACACAAGTTTCTTTAGGGCAAGAACTTATTTTTTTTTATATTTGTATTTCTGATGTCTAGATCAGTGCATGGCAGAAAGCAGGTGCTTATTAAATCATTGTTGTTTTAATGATGTATGTATATGCTGACCCATAGAACTCTCATCCATAGCCATGACTTCTGTTGCTTTATGTTGATAATTTCCAAATCTAGACTTCTGACTCTCTCCTCTCTCACAGTTTTCAGTCTTATATTTCAACTGGATTTCCAGCTGTCATCACAAATTCAATATATTTATAGGAAAATATATTATTTCTTCATCCCATCATGCCTTCTCTCCAGCCAAACAGAATACTCTTTGTTTTTTTAAATTCCAGTTTATCCATCTCTGCCATTAATATTTGCCTATTCTCCCAGGCTTAAAAACTTTAGAGTAATTTTACTTATCTTCTGTATCCCATCAAGAACTGAAGACTTTTTGTTACAAAATAGCTCATATGATACCTTTCCTCCCTTTCTGTTCAATCCTCTCTGCTACTTAGCTCTACAATGAATCCAAAATACTTTCCACTGAGGACTTTAGGATCAAGTGGTCAGCCTAGCATTCAAAGTCTTTTACTTTCTGGCCTCAATTTAGCAATTTCCTGATAACAAGTTAAATGATCTTTTTTTTTTTGATGCCTTCCTATCTCTCATAATTCCTACCCTGCCTCCCATCCTGATTCTTACCCATCCTTCAAAGCCCAGCTCAAATTCCTCTCCCTCTGTGAAACTTTTCCTGGCCACTGAAGCCTAAAGTGACCTCATTTTTCTTAGAAATCCTAAGATTTACATACTGTCTATACAACCATTTGGTACTTTCTACATATGCCCTATATTTTTGCCTGTGTGTCCTATCTTTGCCTGTGTGTCCTCTCTTCCATACTAAATCATCAGTTCCTTGAGGGTAAAGACTAGGCCTTCTTCATCTTTGTATCTCTCACATCACCTAGAATGGTGTCTTGTCCCCATAGTAGACATCCAGTAAATATTACTTGAGTAATTGAAATGACAGAGCATCTCCTTTGGTGATTGTCTTAGGAATTGTTTCTAGATAAAGGAATGTGATGAAGGAGAAAAAGCAACCAGACTTAACTTTGTGTTATTCCAAGAACATAGAGTCAGAGCTGAGTTGCCTAAGGAGAGAAAGTCTTGTCATGGAAAGAACTGTGGCCTTGGAGCAAAGAAGCAAGACATTTAACTTCTGTAAGCCTCAGTTTCCTTAGTTACCAAATGGGTATAACTGTACTTCAACACTTGCTGCATATGACTTGGGAAGAAATCCCTTTGTAAACTGAAAAATTCTTATTTGAGTAGGAAGAATAAAGGTTGCTGGTTAGTGTCCCATTGGGAGCTAGTCCCAGCATTTTCTTCAGGACAATGTGTGCAGTCAAAGTTGAGCCTAGTTGGGCAGGGCATTGTTAGGGTAAGAGGTTCACGGAGGATCTTCTATGCCTTCCTACACTTTTATTTTTCTTTCCTATCCATTTATTCAAGCTTTTTCACAATTGTTTTTTTCCCCATCATTCTGTGGTTAACATTTAATCTCTTGCTTTTAGTTGGGCTTTGGACTTTTGTGAGACATGATATTCTTTATTTGCATACCTTCGGTTATTCTAAGGGTCGTTGGGTCACTGGCTGTCTGTATATAGGAGAGTTGGTTCATAGCTTATAGCTAAAGGCTGCTTTTTTTTTTTTACCCAAGTAACCATAATTCAAATTCCCATTAAGTGTTCTCATTAAGATTTAGCTAAGGGTATGAATACTTCATGTTTGTCATTTTTTTTTAAAAGAATGAAGTATTTTTTTAAAAGAATGAAGTATTTCTATCAGGATTTTTCAACAACTAGTTCTTGTACCATACACTTCTTATTTCTACAAGCTTAATGTTGAAAACTCTTGATGAGTTTAATTCAGTCCCACAAACATCTTTTAAGCTTGCCTTTTGTGTGCAATGTGCTTTACTTGGTGCTGGAAATATAGAGATAGACAAGGGAAAGTTTTGGAAATCAGCTCTTAGGATAATGATTGAACCCATGAGAGTTAAGGAGGTCACCCAGGGAGAAGGGATAGAATAGAAAAAGGGACTCCAGGGCACAGCTTTGGAGGCTCCCCATACTTGGGTTTCAGAAGAAAGGAAAGGCAGCTGAAAAGAAGTAATCAAAAGAAATCAAATAGAAAACCAGGGAAGAAGAGAATGAATAGTATCATCAGGATACTATATCCCAGGCCATCTTATCCAAGAAGGGAGAGTATGACAGGCAGTGTCAGAAGTTGCAGAGTTGAAGTAGTTTGAGGACTGAGAAAAGAGGCCTTTGGATTTAGTAGGTAAGAAATTACTGATAAACTTGGGGAGAACATTTTCTGTCAAGTGATGGCTATTATTAGAGTAATGAATGGATGTTAAAGAAGAGGAGGTAATAGATAACTTTAAGAGTCTAACTGTGAAAGAGAAGAGAGATAGGAGGGCAGCTTGAGTGGGGGAAGACCAAGTAAAGATCAAGCCCCATATATTTCATTATAGTGCAGAACTAAAGCCCTTCAGAACCATATTTCTGTTAGAGAATTATTTTCCCTCTACCAGGATTAACAGGAGTGAGCTAAAATAGACATTTATCACTTTTCAAAGACCCAACCAAGTACACAAAATTTTTACCAACTCTGAAAATTTGTGCCATCCAAATGGACTTCATTTTCTGTGGGTTAGAGAGTATTAGAAAATTTCAGAGTTGGGAGGGCCTTTAAAGTCCTTCTTATATGTGCTTTACTTGAGCAGAAATCTATTCTATCACTGAATCTGAAAGTTGGGAAATTCTTAAAAGGTCATCTAGTATAATCTGTACTTGACCCAGAATCTTTACAGCAACCACATCCCCAACCACTAGCTGCCCATCAGTCTTTTGAGGAGTGTACTAGTAAAGGTCTAGTCCAGCCCCAAAACCTTTGTTCTAAAGATTTTTTTTAAAAATTCTGACTACATATAGTCTTTGTTCTAAGATCCCTTTTAACTCAGTTTCAATGTATGAGGTATCTTAAATGTGAAGACTCAGTGACTTATGGAGAGATAGAATCGAGATTGGTGCTCCTTTAAGTTTTATAAAATTATTTACTTCTCTCTAATATAACCTATATTGAGACATATCTTTCCTCTAACTGAAAAGCTGGTGCTAAATTTGTTTGTAGAGAAAAAAGTGCTGGTATCTTTCAACCCAAAACATAAGGTTATATAATGTCGGATCTGGAAATGATCTTAGCCTTAGTTCGGGTGTTTATTCTACAGTGGACAAAACTGTGCTCCAAGTTATAGCGAGTTAAGGATGAAGACAACACTAGAACCCAGGTTTCTGCTCTTGGTTCTAGTATTAATTTTCCCAGTTCTGCATGTTCTGCATTTCTGTGGCCTAAAAATCTATCCTTTATTCCTCTTCTCTTATTTCTACTTTTCTTACCTGACAATCTCATTCACTTCCATAGTTTGAAATCCTACTTCTTTGCAGATGACCCCACTCCCCCAAGTCTATCAGATTTGACCTCTCCTGAGTTATAGACATGTATCCTCAACCCTTTTAGAGCATCTCCAGCTGGGAATCCCACTAATTAATCAACAAGCATTTATTAAGTGTCTGCCTGTGTGTCAGGGCTTTTCTAGGTGCTTATGGAGTACAGGCATAGACAGTTCTACCTGCAAGTAGCTTACTGGCTATCAGAGGGGAACAATCAAATTTGATCTCTCCCAAATGAAGCTCATTTTTCTTTTCTTCTAAACTAGCATTTCTGCCTGACATACCTCCAGTTCATGAGGTGAACATTCATAATCTTGACGTTTTCTTTGATTCTTTCCCCTCTCTCATGTCTCACATACATTCAATTACTAAGGCCCATTGATTCCACCTCCAACCATGTCTAGTATCCAGGTCCTCTAGATTCCCATTGCTACCACTTTTATTTGACTTCTTCCTTGGACTGATGGAATATTTTCTTTAAGGTCTTACTGCCTTCACTTTCTCCTCTAATCCAATGCTGCAGGGATAATCTTTCTTATGTCTGAGTGGGACCATGCGATTCGTTTCTTTTGTTTCATAAGCCTTCAGTGGCTCTTTATCTTACTGAGTCAAATTCAGACTCCTCTGTGTGGCATTTAAGGCTCTCCAAAATTTGGTTTTACTCTCCTCCCTTCGAGCTTCATCTCCTTCCAACTAAACTGGACTGTTCCGTCCAGCTCTGCCCTCATGTCTGCATTCCATTCTTACATCTTTGTGCCTCTGCTCAGTCTGTTCTTTGTTTCTAGAATGTCTTTTGTCTGCCCTTTTTGCTTGCTGAATTTCTGACCGTCCTTTAAAGTCTAACTCAAATGCTACCACCTCCATCAAGCCTGTCCTGTTCCCACTACCCCATCCCCATCTGAAGTAGAACTTTGCTTTGTAACTTTCTCATGTACTTCTTATGTAACTTAACAGCATATGTTTCATATACTGCCCCTAGATTATAACTTCCATGAGGTGGGGAGACCATGGCCCATTTACACTTGGTCTTTTCCCTGGACCTAGAATAGGGCCTTGTACACAGTAGATACTTAATGAATGTTTGTTGTCTTTGTATTTAAAGAAGATAAATATGGACACAAATGATGATAATAGGAAATAAAGCATAATTGTATTTTAAAAGTACAAAGCTCTCTTTTGATGGGGGAAAGACCACAGGCAGTATAGTCTTCTTGGGAGTGGGGTTGGATAGAGTTGAAGTGAGGGAACACTTAATGAATGAAGTGGCATTTAAGATGGGCCTTTAAAGATGAGTTGGAACAGTTATTTGTTCCCTACCCCCTAGTATATCCTACTAATTTCCTGAAGTTCATCTCTGGTAGTAGGGGAAGCACACGGATTTGTGGAAATATAAATTGTTGATTACCTTTTTTAAATTTTATGCTGCTACAGATAAATGGGCAGAAAAGCCTGCTTTTGGAACTCCATTAGAAGAGCATCTGAAACGTAGTGGGAGGGATATCGCGCTGCCCATCGAAGCCTGTGTAATGCTGCTCTTAGAAACTGGGATGAAGGAAGAGGTATGTGCATTCTTTCAGATATTGCCCAGAGTATTCTAACTCTCTCCCTGGTGGTCCATACCATCTCCCCATTCATTCTTTATTCTTTTCTCTTTTAACTTCAGAGACTAAGCCCCATCATTGCTTTTGACCATATGTTCTTTGGCCTCAACATATGCTTCATTCTTTGAAATTGTGTACCCCTTTAGTTACATGACCTTGGACAGATCTTTTCCCCTTTTAGGCACTCAGTTTTCTCATTTGTAAATTGTAGGAATAGGAATACTTGGTTTCTAAAGACCTTTCTAGTTCTGATGTCCTGTGTCCTAGGGCTCCTTCATAAGACTCTTCAAAGGTCTTATATTTTAGTTTCTTTTCATCTCTGACTTCTTATCTTTTTAGACCTCTTCCACTTCTGCCATTTCATGTCCAGAAGTCCCTTTGGGGTCTGTCATAGTATGTTCTCAGGTCCTTTGAGCTTTGACTTTTCATTCTTCTACAATTGTTGCCTTATTTAGGGCCTTTTCAGAATTGGGGCTGGAGCATCCAAATTAAAGAAGCTAAAAGCTGCCTTAGACTGTTCTACATCTCAGCTGGATGAATTTTATTCTGATCCACATGCTGTTGCAGGTAAATTCCAAGTATATGTTGAACTAGCCACATTAATGTTAGGAGCTCTTAGTTTTCTTTATGCCACGGAACCCTTTGGCAGTCTAGTGAAGCCACTACACCTCTTCTGAGAATCCTGTTTTTAAAAACATAAAATAAAATACATACTGTTACAAAGGAAACCAATTATATTGAAATCCACTTATCAAAATAATTTAAAAAAATTTTAAATCACAGGCTTAACTCAGAATGCAGATCAAAGCATACTATTTTTCACTTTAGTTTATTCATGTTTTTCTTTTGGGGTTTTGGTTTTATATGAGTATTCTCTTACAACAATCACCAATATGGAAGTATATGTTGTATGATAATACATATATAACCCCAGATCAAATTGCTCCCTATCTCTGGGAGGGAGAAAGGAAAAAAGAGGAGGAGGGAAACAATTTGGATCTTAGATTTTCAGAAAACTATGTTGAAAATTGTTATTAAATATAATTGGGAAAATAATTTTTTTTTAAATCACAAACCCTGGTTTAAGAACCCTGGGCTAAGTGATGACAGATGAGTGACAAGTGAGTCAATGAAAATATTCATTTAAACTAAAGATTTAAATCTATAAATTTAGACATTTTAAGCTATAATTTGATGTAAAATTGAAATTTCCTCTTGGACAGGTTTCCTGGGGTTCAAGGAAAGAGTTTGCTTGAGTTGATACATCTAGTCTGGTCACTTTGTAAAAGTTGAAGCAGTACTAATTATTTTGTTGCATTGGGAAAACACTGGGATAGTTTTGAGAGCACTAGGCTCAGTCAGAGGATTGATTGGGGCACAGTCCTTGGCCTCAATACTGACTGTTTGTGACCAAGGCAAATCATTTCATATCACTGTCTGCTTTCTCATCTGAAAAGTGGATATATAAATGAATAAATCAACAAACAGGCATTTATTAAGCACCTAATTGATAATTATATGGCAGGAAAAGTGTTAAGTTCTAGGAATACAAGTAAAAAAGACAATCACTGCCCTTAAGGAGCATTTTTAAAGAGGAATTATTACCTAATATTTATAGTACCTACCTCAGGGGAGTGTGAAGAAAGTTCTTTGTAAACCAGAGAGGACTATGTAATTGTGAGTAGCTATTACTGTTTTTCCTGTCTCCTTTCCCAGAAGTACAGATCTACTTTGGAGAAATCGTTATTTCTAAGGAGCTACCTCTGGAGTATCCTGCTCCTTCAACATCTTTTTAAGGAAACAGAGGGTTTGCTTTATAAACTTTGGGGCTCTTCTCTCCACTCCACCCTCATTATCTTTTCTTTCTGTTTTAGAGAGAAACAAAGTAGTCACTATCCTTGAATTTTTAAAGGAAACCTCATGTTGGCACTATATTTATCTATCATCTATCTATCTTACACTCAGGAGAAATTGATGTCTTTGCAGGTGCCTTGAAGTCCTATTTACGGGAATTGCCTGAACCTTTAATGACTTTTAATCTTTATGAAGAATGGACAAAAGTAGCTAGGTAAGGTGATGGAAAATTTATTATTGATAAATAAGGAGAGCCCTGGGCTTTGAATTAGGAACTCTGGTTTTAAGTCCTGACTGATAACTTGCTAATAACTATGTTGCATTGGGCAAGGCTTACCAGCCTTATGAACCCTGATATTCTTGTCTGTAAAACGTACATACTATCTACAGAGGTTGTGTGAAGAAAGTGAATTTTAATCTGTGAAGTTCTATAGAAATGTACAGTTTATCATTGTCAGCAGGTAAACACAATTGAAAATCACCCTCTCAAATCCTCACAAGATAATCCTCCCATCTCTTAATTTTCCTTTGATGAATTTAGAAACAAAATTGTGTTTGAATACAAACTCTAACACTTAGGAGTTAAATGACCATGAGCAAGTCTTTTAGCCTTTCTGAGCCTCAGTTGTGAGGAGACAGCTTTATAAGTCTTCAAGTGCCCTGTAAATGTGAGCTATCATATTAGTAGTAACAGTAAACAGTTATTATTTACTTACTAGACACCGTACTAAGTTCTGAGAGTGCAAAAAGAGGCAAAAGACAATCCTAATCTAATGAGAGAGAGAATGCGAAAACAAATATATACAAAACAAGCTACAGGATAAATAGAAAATAGTTTACAGAAGGAAGGCATTGGAATTGAGATGAGTCAGGGATGACTTCCTATAGAAGTTGGGATTTTAGTTGGGAGCAGAAGTGGGAGGGCATTCCTAGCATGAGGGATAGCCAGAGAGAATGCCTGGAGCCAAGAAATGGAATGTCATGTTTGTGTCACTTTAATCAAAGCCTATTTTGATAGATTTCATAAAATATGGATTTTTTGCTTCAGTGTGCAAGACCAAGACAAAAAGCTTCAAGATTTGTGGAGCATATGCCAGAAATTGCCAAAGCCAAATCTTGCCAATTTCAGGTTTGTATCATTGCTGTAGTTTTTACTGTGATCCACTTCCCACCTAGCAAAACTTGTAGCCCAGCAAAGACATTTCAGGTTCTTCCTGATGGCTCATTTACCTTTGTAGAAGAGAATATTCGTGACATTATTTTCATCTACAGATCTCATTTCTGATATTGTTCTTCATTTGCCATTTGGCGCCAAAAAGAATTGACCTAAAGATTCTGATCAACTGAATTTGTGAGTTTATCCATTAGTTAAGGGAATTTTACCTGCTAGTGGGAAGAATGTTCCAGTTGAGAAAATAGTGACTCTGCCTTTGAAATTTGCTTTGAGCTAGTTTTCTCTACCTTATCACCCTTCATTAATTCATTCATTTTTATCAAGAAACATCTTCAGTCTATTAGACAATCCATCAACCTTAGGTCAACACATTTTGTTTTGTTTGAATGTTTTTCTTTATGTGTAAATTTTATTATCAAACATTCAAACACACACAGGAAGAACAAAAAGGAAGATTGCATATAAAATTAGGATCTTTGTTACTTGGATCAATACATTAGGAAAGAGGCCATCTAGACTTCAGGCTTGGCTCTATTGCCATCTTAGGGAGATAGGGCCCCTTCCTTTCTTTGAACTTTGATTTATTTCATCTGCAAAATGAAGGCAATGGATTAAATAATCTCATAGGGGTCCTGCTGGCTCTGTGTCTGTGTGTCTATTTCTGTAGGTAATAGACTAGAGAGTAATGACTAGACAAACAAAATAAAGCTAGCAGAAAAAATAAAAGCTTTCTTTTAAGCTTCTTACAGAAAGAAAACAAAAAACTGCTGAAGTCTCTGAAAAAAGAAAAGTATTTAAAAATAGATTGTAATCAGAAATACTTAAGTCTGACCAGTGGTCCTAAAAATAATGATTCAGTTAGAAAATAATTTCAAAAGAATAAATCATAAAAATGTAAATTTGATTTCTTCTGTCTCTTTTAATTGGCTTTACTCACTTTGTTAATTATATTGTACCATAATTTTTAAAATTACAGATTAGTGCTTTTTTGTATCATAGTAAGGAATAAAATTCTAATGGCTATATTTTACTTTATGAAATAGGTGTGTTCCCTGAAATCTGGCCATAGAGCAAATGTTTATAAAATGAATCATGTTTTCCTATTGACTAACTGCATAAAAGTAGTTTTATCAAAATAGATTTTTAAGAACTCCCTAAAACAAAGTAAAGTCATACTTAGAAGGAAGAAAACCTTTTAAACCCCCATATTTAACCAAAAAGTGATTTGTTTTTCAGTTAAATAAAAATACTCAAAATAAGTCACAAGAGAGGCAGTCATCATGGTATCCAAACACTTGGGTTTGAATTCTGGCTCTCCAATATACTTGACCAAGTTATTTAACTTTTTTGGACCTTAGTTTTCTCACCTGTAAAATGAGGGGGCTAGTCTATATGATCTCTGAGATCTTTTTCAGCTCTAGACCCTATGACCCTACAAATGGTATAGCATAGCTTAAAAAAAGTCTACCAAAAACTCTTTCCTTTATGATGATGTCAGGAAAAGAGGAAGATGGACCCCATGTGTTTCCTAATTGTTTTTTTCTTGTTACCAAAGCAAAGACTCCCTTTTAAAATCTTAAGTATTTCACTATTTCGTAGAGGTCAATTAAATTGTGTATTTTCCCCTTATGTTAATTTAACAGTCCTGACTTGGACTTTCATTGTCTGTCAGTGCCCCTTATATCCTTAAAAGTTTTGATGCTGAGGACTTGCCTATTTCCCTTGGCATATGAGAATCAGACCCTCTTTCTTNTATTTCTTTCTACAATGTACAATTCTTTCCTCTTCCTTCCTTCCTTCCTTCCTTCCTTCCTTCCTTCCTTCCTTCCTTCCTTCCTTCCTTCCTTCCTTCCTGTCTTTCTTTCTGTCTTTCTTTCTGTCTTTCTTTCTGTCTTTCTTTCTGTCTTTCTTTTTCCTCTCTTCCCCAGCAATGAATGAGAATGGACAGTATGGCAAAGGCCATGTTCACCTTCCTGCCCTCTTCTGTGTCCAGTACAGTATGCAAGTAGTCCCAGTCAATAACTTATCTCCCAAACCTTTCCTTGAAGTCTCAAAACAGAATGAAGGTAGGCTTGGGTTCAGGAAGGTTCTGTCAACAGAGTACAAAATTTGTGCCATGATCATAGAATAGATTTAGGCTGCTACAGGTTCCTAACTTTTTTTAGTAGATAGTTGAAAAACTTAAGGCAGAAATCTCTTTTTAAGTAGAATCCAGTCTGTCTTCTAACACAGACCACAAAAACTGTGTCACTTAACTGATCTGAATATTCTAGGTAAATCATATTTGTTATTTTAATACCAACATTTGAAGAGTAGATCTGACATGTTTTTTTCCTTTGGCAGGTATCTAATCAAGTTCCTAGCAAAGCTTGCACAGACCAGTGATGTTAACAAGATGACACCCAGCAACATTGCAATAGTGTTAGGTCCTAACTTGTTGTGGGCCAAAACTGAAGGGTAAGTGACTGTTCCCCTCAAGCCTAGTACTTCACATGTATCTTTGCTTCTCAAAGGATGAAAATCAAACTGGAAATTTAAAGTTAATCCAATAGGTACTGTAGGCTACCCAGAAGTCAATGGTAATTCTCAGGAAACAAGTCCTTTGGGGCTTATTGCTCTCCTGTCCACAGTAACAACTAAAATGGCATCCACTTCCCCACTGCTTAACTGCTGTATTCCCTCTTTTCCTCTCCCACCACAGAAACTGCACACTCACTAGAATATCCACCTCAGGTCAGGTTTCAGTAAAGTTCAAGTATTCAAGATTCTGAGGACACAGGGGTTCTAGGAAGACTTTACTCTTGTTATTTATGTTTCCTCACTTCCTACTTATTCTTTGTTCTTTTGATCCTACCACCTTATTAAAACTGCCCTCTTTAAAGTTAACAATTATATATTTTTTAAACCCGTACCTTCTGTCTTAGAATCAATACTATCAGTTGCAAGGCAGAAGAATAATTAGAGTTGGGCAGTGGGAATCAAGTGACTTTACCAGGATCACACAGCTAGAAATATCTGAGGCCACATTTGAACCCAGGACCTCCTGTCTCTAGGTCTAGCTCTGACTAGGTGCCCCCTAAAAATTATCTCTTAACTCATAAAATCAGTGATTTTTTTTCCTCAAGGTCCATTCTGCTTCACCTGCCTCTGACTGTTTGACATTGTCATCTCTTCCTGGACACTGCATGCTCCCTTGGCTTTTTGTGATCCTCTTGTCCCTTAGTTCTCCTCCTACTTGCCTAATTCTTAGTTTCCCTTATTTCTTTACCCTCCTATTCTTAGCTGCTAAAGGAAGGGAACCTTTAAGGCTCTGTTTTGAACATCTTTGCTTCTCCTCTCTTCTCCTATACTCTCCTCCTTTCCATAAATCTTGCAGAGAAGATACACTTAATATACTAGAGACTTTCTTTTTAATTGCTTTTTTAAAAAATTTAATTTAATTCTATTCATTCCATAAATATTAAGCATGCATCAAGTCTTGTATTAGATGTTAGAGGAGGTTCAAATCTCCATATCTCACAGAATTCATAGGCAATAAAATTAAATGCTTTCTTGAGGTTCTGCCAATATAGAGTTCAGGCTGTCCACCTATGTAAACAGATAAGTGTAATAAATAAAGATTGTACAGTAGTAGAAATGTGAAATAGAAGAAATCAAAGGGGATTTCTCCCAATTGCCTTTCCACTTTAGAGAGAGTAGCTGGCCCAGTGCTGCACGGATTTAATATTTTGAATGTTTGCCTAGAACTTTTTTCTCCTTTATGAATTACTGAATTGCAGTGATTAATCCACCCAGCATTGTAGTCATTATTCATCTGAAACACTTAAGCTTCTTACATTTCCCTTCTAGATCTCTTGCAGACATGGCAGCAGCAACATCCGTTCACGTGGTTGCAGTAATTGAACCAATAATTCAACATGCCGACTGGTTCTTTCCTGAAGGTAAAGATTTCTGGAATACAGGAGGGTGGGAAGTGGTACCAATACTAACCCTGTCCCTTACTGTTCCTCAGGTTCTAAGTCAGATTATTATAGCGACCTTTCTGTCAGGTTCTTAGCCACCTCATTTGGGGGAATTTGTACTTAATATGCTTCTGGGTTTGTCTTTTTGCAGAGGTGGATTTTAATGTGTCTGGAGCATTTGTAGGTCCTGCTTCAAACTCAAATCATTTATCCCACACTGGAAATGACTATGACACAGGCACTTTGGAAAGGAAGAGGCCAGCCAGTATGGCAGTAATGGAAGGAGACTTGCTCAAGAAGGAGGGGTAGGTTGAACCTAAATTCTTTCTTTTTAAAAAAATCTGGAACAGATTTAAGTCACAATTGATAGTATTGACACTTTTGGACATAATAGATTTTAGCCATTTAAAGAATTCTAGCCCCAGTTTAGGATCATAGTATCAACATTTGAAAGGGATCCTAGAAGCTCTTCATGTAGGGGGACTAAAATAATAAGCACAGTCTAACTTAGAACATTCATTTGGTTTAACTTTAGATTATTTAGATCAGTTAAGTGATAAAGATAGTTTTTTGTGGTCTTTGTGTCAGGAGGTAGCTGGATTTCTACTTAAAAGATATTACTGTCTTGAGTTAGGCACCCTTAGCAGCCTAAATCTTTTTTGTGATCATGGCACAAATTTTGTGCTCTGCTCACAAAATCTTTCTGAACCCAGGGCCACTTTCACTCTACAGAGAAAGGCTTGTGAGATCAGGTATTGACTAGGACTACTTGCAGACTATATTAGACACAGAAGAGGACAAGGAAGGTGAGCATGGCCTTTGGTACATTGTTCATTCTCACTTATTTATTTCTGGGGCTGAAAAATGGAAGAAAGAAAGGAAAAGAGGAAAGATGGCAAGATAGTGCCACCCTGACAGTCAGACAGCCAAACCAGTCTCTGGAAACTCTTCCATACTATCTGGTTGCTAAGGATGGTGCTTATTCTGGCTTGCTCAGAAAGACTACTCTGATGTGTAGGCCAAATTCTCTCCAAAGGTCTGAGGCCCTATTTATTCTATTTTTTTCTCTGAAAATATTCTGTATGATTCTATACTTTCTAAAGCTGCAAAATTGGGAGCTCAGTGGTTACAGAACCAGGCCTAGAGACAGGGGAAAAAAATAGCCTTAGACATTTCCTAATTGTGTGACTTTGGACAAGTCACTCGAACCCTATTGTCTAGCCCTTACCACTCTTTTGCTTTGGAACCACTATATAGTATTGATTCTAAGATAGAAGTTAAGGGTTTAAAATAAATAAAGCTGTAAAACCAAAAAAAATTTTAAAGTTTATGTGAAATAAAACTTGGAGAAAATGTGATAGCATTTAAAAAGTTATCCAGTGTTTCTTCAAACAATTTCTTGGAAAACTAATTTTTAAAACTCTTTGAATTACAATTCGGATGATTTACATAGTATTCCCTTATATTTTGAAAGATACTCCTTTTGATTTCCATATAGTTTATTTGATATAAATTTCATACTGTATTTTCTTTCTTCTTCCTATTTTCTTTTTTATAAAACAAATTTTTATTGCTAGCTTTTGTTTTTATAGTACCTCTCCCATTTTCTCTTTTCTTATTAAAAAAAATTTTAATCTTTTAATTTAAATTAAGATTTACTGGGGGCAGCTGGATGGCTCAGTGGATTGAGAGCCAGGCCCAGGGAGGCCCTGGGTTCCAATATGGCCTCAGACACTTCCTAGCTGTGTGACCTTGGGCAAGTTACTTAAGTCCATTACTTAGCCCTTACCACTCTTCTGCCTTGGAACCAAAACCCAGTATTGATTCCAAGAAGGAAGGTAAAGGCTTAAAAAACAAACAAATAAACAAATTAAGATTTACTGTGAAACAACCAATTTATTTTTGCAACTATTTTTATTAAATGAATTTTAGTTCATACAGTGTCATAACTTTTTAGTTACTCCATTTAATCCTCCATTAGAATTCTTTGCTGGTCTAATAATTCACATTCATTCTTTATTTTAGATGATAGTAATTAGTGTGTACTTTTTGGGGGTTCTGCTTTTTTTTCTTGCTTTATTTCACAAAGCTATTTCCAGATTTCATTTATTGCACATTTATTCTATCTTAATGGCCCTGTAGTGTAGGATCAGTGCTTTAACCATTTTCCTATTATTATACATTTAGGCTGCCCCATACATACTTTTTTTCCAGTTACAAATCATGGAAAAATAGTAGCATTTGAAAAGAAAGTTCTGTTTTAAAAAATGTTTTCATGATATAGTCCCAACTGTGGAATTATTGGATCAAAGGCAATGATTTTTTAAATAATATTTATAGCTTTTTCCCCAAGTACCTTCCAAAAAGATTCTGTTCATTTGAATTCTTCAACCAGCAAATAATGCATCTATCTGTGCTCCATAACTCTTGTTACTCTTAATTGTTCTTACCAATTTGATACATTTGAGGGTGGGCACCTCAAATTATTTTAATTTGTACTTCAGTTATTATTGAGGTGGAGAACTTTTTCAATTATTCCTGTAACATTTGTGTTTCTCCTTTTGAAAATTTATTATTTATATTTTCATTGTTTAATATAAATCTAAATCTCTTACTATTGTAATAGGAACATAGCTCCTTTTTTCAAGTTAGAATTCACTTTTATGCATTTAGGTATTGTGCTATTTTATACCAATGAATTTAAATGAGTTATTTTCTTTCTCATTCATCTTCTCCACAGTTAGGCAAAGTAATCTTACGTGAAACTTAGTGGAATGTTTAGAACTCTTGAGGTTGGGTTCATGCTGCTTTTGAAACCACAACTCTTTATTGTAGGAGAGCATAGGGGGAATGTCAAGGGAAGGTTGAACCTGATCTGTGATTTCACTGATATAGGGAACTCTACACCCTTAACCAATATAAGTTAGCATCTGCTCCAAAACTTACTTGCCCAGGATCACATAGCTATTATGTTTCCAAAGTCAGGGTTGCACTCATGTCTTTCCCATTCTAGTTTTAACTCTCTATGTACTATGTCATATTACCTCCTAAGAATATTAAATATGTCATGGCTTTCAGTAATGTTAAATCAGAAATGAGATGGCCTAAAATCTGTTAACTTTGTCTTTAATACAAACATAAACCACATTTATTTTGATAAAAAGAGTATTCCTTTTAAAACCAAGTCTTAAATTTGTTTGAATTAACTATGCTTAGAGAAGGATGATCTATTTATAGTGGAAGAGAAAGTGCATTGCCTTTCATTCAATATAGATTCAGAGTGGAAAAACAAACTTGACTGATTTTAATCTCTTCTCACATTCAGCTCTATCCCCATGATAAGTCATATTAAGAAAAAAAATTTATTCTTAAACATTCCAAGATGTAAAACTTTTCTTGGACAACAGTGAAATGACCTTATAAAGTATATATTTTTATTACAAGTGGGTGATCTAATATTAATTTGTGATCCAAATAGACTTTACAACTTTGGCACCTTCTTTAGGAAAGCAGTGCACTTTAGCTTTGGTTTAAGCCAAGTGTCATTCAAAAAGTCATAGAATTTCAGAGATATAGGGAAAGGCATATTAATAATGTTCATATTGTCAAATCTATGTATGAAGCTTGGATCTCATCTATAGCATCCTCAGTAAGAGGTCACTTACTTTGAATACCTACAGGGACAAAAACCTCACCCCCTTCCAAGGCAACCTGTTCAATTTTTGGAAAGTTGCAGTTGTTAGGAAGTTTTTTTCCTGGCAGGAGCAAAAATCTTTCATCTTGTAATTTCTATTCTTTGGTCTTCATTCTTCCCTCCAGAACCACAATGAACAAATCGTAATTCCTTTTCCATAGGATAGCCCTTTAGATAACTTGGGAACAGTTCTTTCCCTTCAAGTCTTTTCTTCTCTCAGCTAAACAGTTTCTTCATTCATTATCTATGGAACATGGATAAAGATTAAGATTAAGAGGCTAAAAACATCTCAGGGTAGGGGTCAGGGAGTGAACTTTTCTGCATGCCACTGGTAAATGGAATTTATTTTTGGGCTCTAAGCTCTTGGTCTCCTTGGTTTATGTGGAGAATTTTGAGGTGACTCCATCTAACCAAACTGTTCCCAAATTCGGGCACAGTTGAGGTCTAGATGTTTGCTGTCAGTGTGGCTCTGTTTAGACTTTAAAAGAAAAGGCTAAACAAACAGCCTGTCTCAAAGACTTGTATTACTACTTTGTTTAAAGCTAAGTTTTGTGGTATGTTGCCTTCATCTTAGTGTTGCAATGTGGGTAGATGGGTGCTTTTTTTGTTGTTGCTTCACTGCATGCTGGGCAACAAAGGTTGCTGTATTCCCCGGTAGATTTTAACATGGGCTTCTAGCTTGTTAGTTGGCTCGCATGGTGTGTTGACTCTTTCTTCTTTCTGTAGCTTTGGTGTGAAACTTATGGACTTCCAGGCCAGTCGGCGATGTGGCACACTCAATAGAAAGCACACATCCCCTGCTTTCCACCCGCCACTCCCGCCCACGGAGGGCAGCACCTTGGCTCCCCCAGGCTCAGAGCCACCCTCCCACAGCTCTGGGGCTGAAAACAGTGCAGGTGGTGTGGCTTTCCCCCCCTCTGCTGGCTTATCTGAGCCAGGGTCCAGTCAAGGGAATGATGACAGCAGGTAAGGAGGCTGGCTCCCACTGGCAAGGCTTCCAAATGACCTCAGCCTTTGAAAGTGGTATGAAATACTGCCTTCTAGTAGGGCAGGATTTTAGAGTTAGAAGAATCCCTCAAAATAATCTGGTCTACACACCCCAGTTTTACATGTCTAAAAAGTAAGGGCACAGGGAGGTTAAGGCCTTACTTAAGGCCACATAGATAATAAACCCCAATGGCAAGATTTCAACTTTAATCATGTTACTCCAAACCTTATGCCTTCTGTACTATAAATTGTCAAAGCTGGAAAGGAACTTAAGATGCCAGAACTTAAAATGGCAGAGCTAGAAGGACTCAAAAGAAATTATCTAATACAACCTCCTCATTTTTCATGAGAGAACTTCAACCCAAGGTAGGTAAATGGCCTGTCCAGGGTCATCTATTTAGATAATAGTAGAGGTATGAGAAAAAACCAGGTCTTCTAGTTCCCTAGGCCACTGCCTCTTTCACTTACATAATACCATTAGTTGTTGAGCTACCTGATATAAAATAGACATCTTTGGAACTTGAAACTCAATTATTCTTGGCATCAAAACTTGTAAAATTGTGTTTTTGTTTGATTAGACTTTTCAGATTAAACATTCCCCATTAAATAGCTCATTGTTAATGAACTATAAACACCTAGGGATTTTAAGAGAAAAAATAATATCGGGTTTTAATTTTATATTTAATTTACATTTCAATTCTGAGAATTGATTTCTGTACAACTGCCACGTAGGATAGTTGACATAATAATACCAAAGATAATTGATAACATAAAGGTATTAGCCCAGAAAGGCTCCAGCATGAAACCTGTAGCTTATCTGCTTAGAAAGTTTGTGAGGGATGTGGAAAAAGCAACCAACTAAGAATCAGAATGTGCAAATCTATTTTCAGCTGAATTACTAACTTGAGAGACCCAGGGCAATGCATGTTATTGTGACATCCCTGAGTCTGTTTCCTGAGATCTTTCTTAATCTGTACCCTGTCTCTCATACAGAATTGTTGTGAGGATCAAGTGAGATAAAGTTGGGGCAAGTGACTAACACCATAGCAGAGTGCTAGACAATCACAGGTTTAGAGTAAGAATGGATTCTTGAGTTTATCTAGTCTGTTCCCCTCATTTTTCAGATGAGCAAGCCCAGAGAGGTCATATATGTCCCAATGGTACTGAGTAAGAGAGCTAAAATTCAAGCACAGGTTCTTTGAGTCCAAATTCTGTCTTTTCCTCACATACTTGGTACCCATATAAGTAATTATTATTTAAATATGTATCTGACTGATGGTTTACAGTGAAAAATCATTAAAATACCAAAATGTCATACTTATCTAAAAGCATTTTCTCAGGCCTCATCCTTCTTGACGTTTCTATAGCTTTTGACAAAGTTAACCACCTTCATGTTTTTCTCTTGCTTCCCCAGCCTGTTTGATCCCTCCTACTTGGCCTCCTTTACTGTATCATCATCCTTTTCCTGCCCACTAACCATGTGGTAGGCCAGGGTTTTAGCTTGGGCCCTCTTCTTTCTTAGCTCATTCACTTGGTAATTCCTTCTAGTTCCATGAGTTTAATTGTCTCTGTCAGTGACTTCCAGATTTATATAGCAAACCCAAGTCTCTCTCCTGAGCTTCAGCCCTAAATTACCACTTGCCTATGGCACATTTCAAAATGGATATACCAGAGGCATCAGAAATCTAACATATTCATAACAGAATTTGTTACCTTTACCCCCAAATCTTTCATTCCTCTGAATTTCTCTCTGTCAAGAGCATCATCATCATTATCATCCAGCTACTGAGGTTTGCAACCCAGTGTCATTCTAGGCTCCTCACTTCCACTCATCCCATTTATCCAGTAGTCCCCAGATTGCCATTTGTTTGTACTTTTTGGGTCTCTCTACTCCCATAGCCATCATTCTCTGGTGCAGGCCCTTCACACCTCTTTCCCAGACTATTTCAGTAACCTCCTGATTGATCTCTGTGCCTCAGGTCTTTTTCCATTCCAGTCTATCCTCCTCAAACTTGTTTAAAATTTAGATCTGATTCTTTGTCTTGAGATGTATCTATGTCTGTCTATGTCACTGTGTCTGTCTGACTCTTTGACTCTCTGTCATACACACTTCAGTATACTCTAGTGATTCTGTTGCCTCTAAGATCAAATATAAACTTCCCTGTTTGACATTCAAAACTCTTCACATCTATGAAACTTGGCCACGTCCTGTCTTTCCAGTTTTCTTTACATTACTCTTCCTCTCCCCAATCCTGACACTCCCACCCCCTATGAATGCTCTAGTATGGCCATTCCTCACACATTTTTCTCTCTATCCAGTCTTTTACACTGCTTGTCTTTCAGGCTTGGAATGCTCTCCCTCTTCTCCCCTGCCCCCTGATTTCCTGAGTTGCCAGTACCTTCCCTTTATGGTTTCCTTCTATCTGTTTCATATTTATCTTGTATTATTTATATGTGCACATATCATCTCCCTCATTAGGATGTAAGCTCCTCGGGGACAAGAACTGTTTCCTTTTGTCTTTGTATCTGCAACACTTAGCATAGTGCCTGGCACATAGTATTTACCATTATCATTGTATTCTTCTTGTCTCCATTAGTACCAGAAGAAAATCTGCCTTATTAACCATTCTTATAATATTACTACCATTGCTATTAATGTAATGGACATCTTGGTATTTATTTTTTGCATAAACCACCAATACTGTGTATATTAATGTTATTATTAACAACTAACTACATAGCATTTCATGGTCTCAAAGTAATTTTGCCCCTTCTGTTTTATATAATCCTCACAACCATACTGTAGGGAACGTGATACAGAGGTCGTTATTCCCTCACTTTCAAATGAGTTATCTAAGGCCCAAGAAAGTAATGATATTGGCTCATAGTAACATGATGATTACTGAGTATTATGTTGTACCTGAAATCCAGGCCTTCTCACTCCTAATCCAGTATTCTTTCTATTATTGAACTTGTGGAGTGCTAAATACTTATTTAAAAATAAATGTCCTTCAGTTTCAAATTTAGATTTCATTTCCTCATTGCTATATCCCTCAGAGGCTCACTGACTAGATGGCAAAGTAAGTCAAATGTCGTTCTCAACTATTCTCTATTCTTTAAAGGTATCCAGCAATGTGTAGTCTGTTTAGTGAGGTTAGACTCCTATCCATTCTCCAAATAGCAAATACCGATGCCTTTGAATCCATGAATTAATCTTGAAAAACTTCTTGAAGTTCAAGTTCATTTTTAGAGGGAAATTTACATTTTAATTACATATTAGTGCCTCAGGCTTCTTGATTATTTGTTAATTAGGTATGCCTTGCATAATCAGTGATATAAACACAGGACTTGGCACATTAAAGAGATATTCAGTAAATTTTTGTTACTTTTTTTTTAACTGAAGGTAATACTGACACATTTTCAATTATTCTCATGGCCATCAGTATTCTTACATTACAAGACAGTGATTAATTTTGATAGAAGTCTAAACAGAATCTTGTCATTGATTTGCTAGTTGTTCTTCTGTGATGTGACATTTTTCTGTAAGTATTCTTGCATCAATTTGTAAATGTCATTCACATTTGTTATTACCCTTCCTATAAAATATATTGTGACCTTACCACTAGTTCAGTTTCATGTACCATATAAGCCCCATCACATTAGTTTGGATGCTAAGGTAATGTTAAATTCTTTGATTACACTTGAATTTGGATATATTAAATAGGATTTTAAAATTAGTGTGCCCTCAATGAATACTGAGAAACACTTCTTTGTTAAATTGAAATAATAATGGAAGTGGGATTTGATCTTTTGGGTTTTTAGTAGCTGCATTAAGTATAAGAGAAAAGGTAAATCTTTTATGCAAAAACATTATATGATAAAACATTATACTTTCATGCATATAGCCATTTTTAGATATGTTGCATTTTATATGCATTGTTTAAATTTGCTTGTGTTGGCCTATTTTAATAAGAGCTCTCTGGTTGGAATAAACCATTAAAAAAAGTTATGTTTGTCTCTGTTCCTGGGTAATGCTTTTTTCATTTTTTTGCAGAGGGGTAGGAAACTTATTTTCATCTGATGTTACTTTTGCTTTCCCAGTACCCCCAAGCCCAAGGACTCTGTGACTACAACAACTGCAGCACCTATGAGAAATGGGAGTCACATTACCACAGGGCAGAATCAAGCCCAACCAGCTGGTAACTCTAATCAGCTATCAGTTGGTCCAGTTCAAAATTCAGCTGGCCCTAGCCCTCATACCCTGCGCCGAGGTAATGGTACTTTTCAGTTTGTGCTTTTAATGGGGGAAGGAGGAGGGAAAGGGAAAGATGTAAAGCTGGGATTCTAGGCATAGTGCTTTGACAAAAACCCATCACTCATACCTTGTCAAATGGCAGCTGGAAGGATCAGTTAACCAGAAAGAAAGGCAGGGAATGAGGGCATAAAATGGAGTTGAGGAGGCAGAGTACTATAGCTGACCTTCAGGGTTCAGACTGGCTTTCCACTCTTCATTTACCTCATTAGAATGCTCAGGTACTCTAATTATAATCCACTGTGGTCCTTGGCTATAAGTCTATTCCATCCTCTATCCTAGTGATTCACAAATTTAATTCTCTAGTCCTAACCATGAACCTGCACTCTAGTTCTGGCACCCTTTGTCACTAGACCTTGAGAATGTGGATTATGGCAAAGATAGAATATTATTTTCTATTTGGCTTTCAACACCATCCTGGTAATCCTCAACATTTTGTTGGCATTTTTGCCACAATAGCACCTTAGGCAGTAGTCTTCAAGGAGCATTTTACAATCAATCTCAGGTCAGTTTCCTTTGTTGTAAAATGAGAACTTAAAGCACATCAGCCTCTGAAATGTCCACCTTTCCTTCTAAAGTTCTAAGATCTTGTTAGTGTAGTTTCTACTTCCATTGACAGACTCCAGTCCAATTACAGCTTAATAAATAGCATGCATGCCATATTATGTTGCCCAGATTGACCACTTTGTTATTTTACCTAGGAAAGTTTACACTCGGCTAAAGTGTTACTCAGAAAACAGTCAATAACCAGCCCATACCATTGTCATAACCTTCAAGAACCCAGGATCACTTTCTTTTCAGGCCAGGGTTTTAGACTAGGACCACAGTGGAAGAAGCTTTTAAAGTATAGTTTAGAGTAATTTCCCCAAGGCTTACAATTAGCTTGTAATTGTCCCAGAGGAGGACTAGGAGAATATCATCACCAAAGCCATGCAGTAACACACTTCCAAGAAATAGGGAATATAGTTTAATAATTCAAGAAGGATGAAGAATGAAAGGACATTGGATTTCACTTGCAGAAAGTCTTGGGGCAGTTTACTAGTAAGTAGTTCAACTGAGCCTTCTGACTACAAAGTTCAGGGTCCTTTTTCCACCTTTGCCTCTCTTCAACCCATAAAAATTCTGTTTGGTTTTTGTGATTATTGTTTCTCGAATTTTTATAAGAACATCCAGGATGAAGTGGCTTTTAAGAAAGCAGGGTGGAAGGGAAGGGTTTTAAAATACAGAACTGCCAGTACTACTGGGCTGGGTTTTTGTTGTTGAAGGAACATTTCATATAAAGGCTTCTTTGAATGCCTATGCAATAAAGTAGTTGACTAGCTGATGGCAACTCTTGTTTTTTAAATGCTTTTATTTTTCATTTAACAAAAGCCCATTTTCTTTTCCTCCCATCTCCTCCCCTCATTTAAAAGTAAAGAGGAAAAAACCAACAGGACAAAATATGTATCTCATTTTATATATGTAATCTATTATTTCTCTATGTGGGGGTGGGATTCATCATCATTGGTATCATGGCTAGTCACTGCTTTGATCACAGTTTGTAAGTTGTTCATTTTTATATTGTTGTTATAGTATCATTTCTTCTCATGGTTCTGTTTACCTCATTCTACATCATTTCATAAGTCTGTCCAGGTTTTGTTTGTTGTTGTTTTTTAAACCATCCCCTCTCTCATTTCTTAGGATGCAAAAGTATTCCTTTACATTAATAATTTGTTCAGCCATTCCCCAGTTGACAGGCATACCCTTCATTTCTGGTTCTTTGTTACCACCAGAAAAGTTACTATAATCGTATTTGCATATATGGGTCTATTCCTTTCTCTTTGATTTCTTGAGTTTATTGGTTTAGTAGTGATATCAAAAAGTATTCCTAGTTTTCTGAATTTGGGGACATAATTCCAAATTGCTTACCAGAATAACTATGCTAATTTCACAACTCTTAATATTAATGAGTGCTTTGGTGGGTTGTGTGTGTTTCTTTTTCCCATGTGCAGCAGTTAAGAAACCTGCTCCAGCCCCTCCCAAACCAGGAAACCCACCACCTGGGCAGCCTGGGAATCAGGGTTCATCAGGAGCATCCCAGCAGCCTCCTTCCATCTCACCAAAGCCAACTACTCGAAGTCCTTCTCCTCCAAATCACCATGCAAACCAAGCACCAGGCCAGATCGCCACTGCCCCCCAACTCTCTGCACCCAGGAGGTACTCTAGCAGTCTCTCTCCAATACAGGCTCCGAACCACCCACCTCCACAGCCCCCAACTCAGGCTACTCCTCCACCTCAGACCAAGCTAAATAGTCAGGTGCCACTCCAGCCAGTGGCACCAGCCAGTGAGCATGGACTGGAGCAGCCAGCTCACAGCCCTCCCCCGACACCAACACCTCCTGGGACACCACCTCTAGGAAAACAGGGACCTGGTCTTCAAACATCTCAAACCCAAGCAGCAAGCAACCCTGAGATTTCTCAAGCCCAGCATTCACCTCCTCATACTGGTACCTTACCAAGACCGCGACCAGTACCAAAGCCAAGGAACCGTCCTAATATCCCCCCTCCTCCCCACCCTCCTGGAGCTCATTCAGCAGGGGATAGTGGCCTTGTCAACCCAACCCAGACGGCTTCCAAAATAGTCACCGGTAAGTAGCAGACCATAGGGGTGCTGCCTTCTTTCCTCTTCACATTGGTTTGCAGACAGTGCCTGGACTTGATAAGAGGGAGAGTGGTCTTTTCAGACCTACCTACATTTAAATGTAAATCAGGTCACTGCTTTTACACATGTTCCTCTTCATAGTATAATTATTCTAGGTAAAACACTTGGTTTTCGTGTAATAAGGAAATAACTTTCAGTGAAAAAAAAAGAATACCTGTGGGCATTTCTTTTTGAAGGACCTTTAAAAAAATCTTTAAAAAACAAAACAAAACATTCCTTCTTTTAGGACTGTAAGAGGAAATTCTGGTCCTGATTCTTCTGTTTCAAGTGCTAGTGCCTTGTGCTTCAAGAGTCAAGTTGGTAAAGAGAGTTTTCTCCCCATCACAGTGGAAACTTATTATATAGAGAGTAATTGGTTTTTGATTTTTGTTTTGTTTTGTTTTTGTTTTTTTGGAAACCCTTACCTTCCATCTTAGAATCCATAATGTGTATTGGTTTAAAGACAGAAATAAGGTCTAGGCAGCCTAGTGGGGAATTAAGTGATGTGCCCAGGGTCATACAGCTAGGAAGTGTCTGAGGCCAGATTTGAACCCCTGACCGCCTATCTGTGAGCCTGGCTCTCCACTCACTGAGCTACCTAGCTACCCACAGCACAAATTTTTTAAAGTGTGAGCTATGTGAAATCAAGGCAATATGCTACAGGCAACCTGGAATGCTGTCTCTTTATCTTCTATTTATTTTCTTTAGTGACTTTAGGGGCATGATTCCAAATTGCTTTTCAGAACTGGACCAGTTTTATAGGACGTAAAGTACCTATAAGCATAGTTGTTTTGGTGTTTGTTACTTTTTTTCTAAAAGCACCAAAAAAACCCTCTCCTCTACTGACAAAATCCTCTGAAACTTCATTTGCAGATAGGATATTGGAATGGAAATGTAGCATGGTAGAGCACATTTAGTAGTTGCTCAGGACATTTTGAGAGTAGGGTAAAGAATGCTACAGAGAGCCCTGCAACACAATGTTAGAAGGAGAAAGGCCCTTCAAAACCATCTAGTGTAATCCTCTTATTTAACAGATGAGGAAATTGAGGCCTACAAAAGTTAAATGACTTGCTTGGTTACACAGCTGATGAGTAGAAGAGTTGAAACTAGAACCCTTGTCTCCAACTCCCAGGCCATTGCTTTTTTTGGCTCTATTATGCTGTCTCCAAGCAGATGCTCAGTAAATTTTTTTGCTGATTTAGTCATGGATAACAGCATTAATTGACCGAAGTAGCAAGCCTTGGAATTATGAAGGTAAGGGTTCACATTCTTCCTCTAGTTGCACTTTGATCTTAAGCAAGACATTCTCTAAGTACCCCAGGTACCCAACTATAACATAGTTACTGATGAGTTTCTGGTCTTTATCAATGGTTGGGTGTTCCTTGGACCAGTGAAATCATAAATCTAGGACCACGAGGTCCTTTTGCCCCCCCAAAAAAGTCCAAGAATGATGACAGGCTTTTATTTCAGGGAGACTATATTTAGGGGTGCTGTATGTGTGCTTATGTATAGTATGTAATATAGCATGTATATATTTAAATATGTGTGCATATGTGTATATATATTACATATGTATGAATATATATTTTTATATATATACATTGGTAGTTAGTAAGCCTCAGTCTTATTAACTATTATTCATTACAGTTAAAGACTTATCAATTCCTGTCTCATGCTTAGCACTGGACACTGGAAGTAGTAAATACAAACCATTTTTGTCTGAAGCTGTGCTTTTGGTTTTTCCAGCTGAAAACTAGCTCATATCCATAGTGCTATCTTATGCAAGACCACCACATCTGGTAAAGCCTGTGGATCCTCCTCAGAATAGCCATTTTAAATGCATAAGATGGGAGAGTCCCTAAAGATCACCTAATCCATCTATCTCTATTTGATTTTATAGATGAAAGAACCTTGATCTAAAAATAAAAAGCTAAACCCCCACTTAGCCACCATGTCCACTGACCCACAGTTGCTTGGGTGCAATGCAAAAACAAAATCCATGATGTCATTAACTGATGCCTTCATTAGAATTTCTATCTTTTCACCAGCTTTTCAGGAGATGGGTCCTTTTCTTTATTATATAATGGTTTGGATGCTATATGATTGATAACTTTTTGATGCTTTTTGTACCTTTCTACAAAGAAAACCAATTTGTTTGGAGATGACTAATAGATTTACTTCCTAATGCCTTCACAGGTTGGGAAGATGGCCAGGACTGAGGTTTGTAACAACCAGAAATAGCCTGCCTTGTAGCCCCTAATGCTCCTACTTAGCTGTGTTGCCTGTATCTGTATTTTGCATATGTGCTTTTGACTCCATGCTCACTGTTCCACCACTTGACGCCACACTGTGGTTCTTCTTGTGGTGTCATCTACCCTATGACTGACCAGTAAGCATTGTTTCTACATTTTGCAGTGAGACAGTCAGTAACAGTTCCGGTACTTGGGTAGCATGAACAACAAAACTTAACTGATTGAGAATTCATTTTACCGTGAAAAACATGAACATGGTCTCTCTCCTTTTCTGCTAAACAAGTTCCAACCAGTCCTTGCTGCACTTAGTTGTGATTTATCTGTTTTTGGCTCCCAGCTAAAAAGAACTTGGGTTCAGTTAGCACAGGAAATTGTGTTCTTTGCATCTTGAACTTTTTACCTTGAATTTTTTTTAACCCTAAATTTGTGTTACTTGCATGGAACCTACCCATGTGCAGCTTGAATTGCTCAGAACCAAAAAAAAAAAATTGCTCCCTGAAAGATCTCTACTAAATCCCTTGCATACTAGCATGTCGGCATTTGCTTTCTTTTAAACCATGTCACCTTTGTGAAAAGTGTTATCAGCTGAACTCTTCCCAGAGGATTCTGGTTTCTGGGGGAAGGGTTTCCATTATGTCAGGGAATTGCTTTAATCAGCCTTATGCAAAAAAAAAAAAAAAAAAGACCTCAGGTAGTATGACTTTTGTACAATTTCTGCTTCACCAAAGGAAGCATAACCATAAGCCCTACATTGGATTCTTGTACAAATTCCAACAGGAAGCAAGAATCAGTGACCTTTGTTTTGTTTGTTTGTTTTTTTAAGGCCCAGAGTGCAGCAGGGAAGTATACCACCTCTCATTGAGCCCTTAACTGCCCAATTCAGATTGTCCCTGGTAGTTTTGTAGGAGAAGAAAGGTTGAGGTTGATGCTAAAACACCACCAACTTAGTCAAGGTTGGGAAACCATTTGTTAGTACAAGCTGGGCCCTTCAGAGTCTTTTTGCCTGAACTGCAAGCACCAAAATGTTGTACTTTTATGTGAATGAAAATGTAGTGAAGGAAGCCTGAATCAGACTGTGTTTATTTCTAACATTGTTATGTGTGAGGTATATTTATGCTGGGCATTGCTTTACATGATTCATTAAAATTATGCTTAATTCACAAATATGATTTGTCAGATGATCTCTGGATACAGAAAAACTCTCCTCTAAAATTTCAGCTAAGTTACCCAAGATTGATCTTTAAATTATTTGAAGTAAGCCTAAAAATCCGGGAATTCCACATAACCTCATTGGCTTTATATCATAGAAATAACATTGTTTTAGGAATTCTTCAAAGTCACTATTAGAGGCCTTCTACATGTGGTCATACAAGAAATGCCAGTAAAATATAAATCAGTCTTGTCGATAACCATTTATAGGATTTTAGGATTTGAAGGAACCCTGAAAGTCAGAGATTCTTAATTTTTTTTGGGTATCACGGACCCCTTTGGTGGTTCAGGGAAGCCTATGGATTCTTCCTCAGAATAACATTTTTTAAAGCATAAAACAAAATACATGAGATTACAAAAGAAACCAGTTATATTGAGATACAATTGTCAGAATATTTTTTAAAGAAGCCCAGGCCAAGAAACCAGCTATGGATCATCTAATTAAAGACTGACCCCCATTTTATAATGGACAAAATAGGCTTCAAAAAGGGTCAAGTCCCGTGTGGGTAATATTAGGTAACAGACTCAGATCCACACCTTTAGATTTCATATCCAGTGATCTTACCACTAGATATTACATCTGGATATTTTAAAAATTACACCATTTTAGTTATTTAAGTACATACCCCTGAAAGGGCTAATATTTCTTTGTAATATAGGTAATAAACTCATGGAGCTTAGGAGAAGCATATTCCTGAAAACAGTAGTATTGAGTTTGAAGGCATTGAATTGAGACATCCAGAACAAAGAGGTAGACCTCTGGGTAGAGTGATAGCTGTGGAGCAGACATTCAGACCATGGCCTTGCAACAGATACTGTCTAGTGCCCAAGAATGGAAATTTGCTGATATAGGAATGGGAACCATCTTTCAATTGTCTCTTGAACAAAGAAACCTTGAAAAACAATTCCTTGCTTGAGTTTTTTGCCCTTTGAGCAAAATGGCAATGTAAGGCTTAGTGTTGTTAAAGTAATAGGTTATAGAAAAAGATTATTCTAATTGAACAATTTTATTAAATAATTTAGATGTATGACCTGCATTATTCAGTAAGAACTGAAATTGGAAGTTTAATGGTAAGGAAAAGGCATATGATTGGCCAGAATATTTTTTGCTAATTCACGATCATACTTGTGCACAAGTGCCTGTTACTAACCAGTTATCCTAACCCCTGCTTGCCTGCATCCCCACTAATCGTGCATGTCCTGAGGAGCAGTGGCTTTATTTCATGCTTGCCCTAAATTAATATGGATACTAAATATGTTCACAAATCTGTTAGCAGCTAACCCTGAGGTTGGCTTTACTGCTTCTCTAGCCTCCAGTCTGCCTTGTATTAGCTGCCATTTAATGGAAATCTGTTCTAATAGTTAAATTCACAGCCACATCTGGACACAATTTGATGTTTCATCAACCTACTAACAGATCATAAAGAATGTGATACCTGTCTTAACACAATTATGCTGACAGGAAGGCATAAAAAATACTCACACCTCCTTTGACTGACCCAATAATGATAATGATTCACGTTTCAGGAGTGCTTTTCATTTATGATCTCACTGGAGCCTACCGCACCCCTTTAAATATGTGCCCATTTTGTAGATGAGGAAACCAAGACTCCCCATATTGTCTAGTAGAAGAGAACTGTCCATTTTGTTGAGTCCTACACTTCTCCCCCAAAGTCTAACACCTAGCTTTCTGGAAATCAGTGGGATGATAATTAATGATATCTAGCATTTAGATAATGCTGATAGAATTGTCCAACACTTTACATATGTTAACTTTGATCCTTGCCACATCCTTGTGAGGTAGGTGCTCTTATTATTCCCTACTTTATAGATAAGAAACTAAGGCTCAGAGTTGTTAAATGACTTGCCCAGGGTCATACAGAAGAACATAAATCCTTCCACAGTGTCTGAGGCAGGATTTTGAACTAAGGTCTTCCTGACTCCAAGTACTAGAGGCTCAGAAAACCACAAGTTTATGGGAAAAGGCTGTTACTTTAGGCCTTAGTTAAAAGTAATGTTTTAAGGGTTGAGTAGTTAATAGTCATGTTATCATCTCATTTTAGTCACTGTCATTTTAGCACTCTGTCTCTAAATATAAGTGGCTGCTGAGAAGTGTTATGACTTGTAGAAATATTAGACCTGAATCCAAAACCCATTTTTCTCCATCTTTAGAGTGGTAACTCCCTTCCATATACAAGCTAAGCATTCTCTAATAGTTGAGAAAATGGCCTTTCCAGGGGCTGATGCCCCTCTTCTTGAATGAGAGAAGCAGTTGTAGAGGGGAGTGATCTAAAATCAGTGACTAAACTCTTCCCATTCTTTAGTGTTAAACAAGTTATTGAAATCTTTTTGAGTGATAACCATCAACAGAAGTTAGCCCTGGTGATTAGAAATGCACTTGTCTGAAAGTATTTCATTATTAAAATACACATAGAGAAAAAGCCATTCCTTGGGGGTGGCGGGATAGAGAGGGATGGAGAATTGCTAGGCTCAAAGGAGGAGTTTTAAAGAAGAAGAAAGAAAAGAAGATGCCCATTTGTCTTTCTGGAACAGCAGTTCTCTCTCCCATCTCCCCACAGTATACTGAAGAGGGAGAGAACAATCTCTTAAGTTAAAGGTCATCTTTTTCAGGCAGGATGCTTAATGCTTATCCTCAAACTTCCTAACTCAGGTTTGCAGCGGGATCATCCCCACTTTCCCTGTATACATAAATATTAGTAGCATTTAGACAAATAGCTCTGGTCAAGATGGAGAGGCTGGAGGGGATCTGCCTGCTCACCTGAGATCTATCAAAAGGGGCATTTTGAAGGCAAGGTGCCCCTGTCTACCCACCTTATTGGCAAAAAAAAAAAACAAAAAACCCACACACAAAAAAACCACATTTCTGTGAAGATTTAAGGTTTGCATAGCAGTTTGTGAACATTATTCCATGTGAGCCTTACAACAACCCTGCACGGTAGGTATTTCAGTATCATCCCCTTTCTGCAGAAGAGGAAACTGAATTTCAGAGAGGCTACTTGCCCACAGCCACACAGCAGCTATGAGTTATCAGACATACTGAACTCAGGCCTTTCATACTCTAAGCCCAGGATTGAATACTGTTCATTATTAATCCAGTTTGTCCAATGAGGAGAAATGGTGAGAGAAAAGTTTGTTTACAACTAACTATCTAATTGAATCAATTAGTAGGAATGTATCTGGTAAAACGAATTATGAAGTTAAGTGCACATAGCATCATGCTTACTAAAGCCAGGTAGGTCCTGTGCAAACCCCATCAGGCTGTTGTTGTAAACTCAAAACAACTGACTTTGTTTTGATACCTTTGAGGATCCTTCAGGCTTCTAAAGAATCATTTGGCCAGGAGAAAACACTGACAAGTTCCAACATGTAGTGGAAAAGGGGAAGACAGGCCGAATTTTATTACACCAATGGTAAACTGCCTACTTTTATGTGTATTCTGTGCTGGAAATACATGAGGCAGCAGCCTAGATCCTTGCCATTAAATTAATAATACTTTTCATAGGGTCATCAATTTAGGATTGGAAGGTCCCTTTGAGAACACATAGCCATAGATTTGGAACTAGAAGAAGTCTCAGAGGCTAGTCTACCAGCTCAACACCCCATATTTTACAGATGTAGAGACTAAGACAAAGAGAAAAAGAGATTTGCCCAAAGCCCCAAAACTTAAGTTTCTGTTGTTTATAAAATAATTCTTAGCCATTAATTGTCCAGAAGTCCAGCAACCAAAAAGGCAACAAAAAGGGGAGGAAATATCAAAATCTGAAAGCTTAATGTTTAAAGAAAATTCTCTAAAAGAGATTACTTTGCAAACCAAGAGAGATTGTTCTTAGCACTTAGAAGTTCAGCAGCCCAGGGACAATGAAGACTGAGGGGAAGGGAAAAGAGAAGAGACTAGAGAGAAGAAGAGATGAGTGAGGAAAAGAAGCAGTGATGAGAGGAGGAGTGTTGTGTGAAGCTAAAGCTATATAGCAAGAAGAGAGGATGATTGGCTTTAGGGGATTGGGGGCGGGGTGTGGAGGGGAAAGGAAACCTTGATCCACTTCAGTAGGCCTAGCAGTGCCTCCAGTAGCTAGTTGTTTTTCAGGTTCTTCCTAAGGTCTGAGTAAGAGACAACTTGGGTTTTGCAGTAACTAAATTAACCAGTTGAATTGTATTAGGTGCCATCTATAGTTGAGGTAGAGGAATCTGTTATCCCAAGATTTTTTTTGCATAGGATCCTTATGACCAAAATCACTCAGGACACCTTCAAGCAGATGGTTCCTTGTGGTCACCAATGGTCACTCTCACCTTGTCCAAGAGGTTAAGATCAGGGCTAGGGAGTTTCCTTGGCTTTATAAATAAGACCGTGGGACTGACTGCAACTGTCTTACATTCTTATTCCATGAGATACAGTTATATTTTCCAGAAGCCTTTTGAGAGCAAAAATCTAGAGTGAGAAATCTCATTGTATACACTAAATATGCAGAGATTACTCAGCTTAGTCACATGTTCCCATTCAACATGCCTTAACAAGTAGGGCTTAATACTCCTGAGTCCTCCCAGAGTCTACTCAAAGCCCTCCTATTTCCCCTTTTACTCCCACTCAGTGATTTTTTTTTTTTAGCACTTACTAAGTGACAGATTATTACTTTGGTCTACATTTTCAACTTTGGTCCTTATATTCCAATAGAGCTGACATGATAGATAGTATCCACATTTTACAGATGGAAAAACTGAGACTTGAGAAAGTAAAGGACTTCCCAAAAGCCATAGAGCCAAGTAAATGACAGAGCAGGGTTGAAAACTTAGATTTACTAAATTTAGTTTCTCTCTTTTGCAAATGACTCCAAAACCTCTTAACCCAGCCCTAATCTCACTCTTCAGCTCTAGTTCTGCATCATAAACTGACTGCTGGACATATCCTGGATTTTGTGTGGACATTTCAAACTCAACATTTCCAAAATGGAACTCTCTTTCCACCTAATTCTTCCTTTTCTCCTCTTCTTCTCCAGTCACCATCCCCACTAATTTTTTTTTAACTAGGTTTGTAATTTCAGAGTCACCTATACAAAGTTCTGGAGTACAAAGACAAATCCAACCAAGCCTTCCATACCTTAATAGACAATAGAATAATAAGTTTAGACTTAGAAATGGCCATAGAGGCCCTCTCTGGTACAATCTCCTCATTTTACAGATGAGGAAATGAGACCCAGAAATGTTGAGTAATTTGCCAGTTACTGAGTAGCAGAGTAGAGATTTGAACTTTTGACTCCAAATCCAGCATTAGAAGAATGAGCCACACTACCCTTTGGCTAGCCTGTAGCTGACTATTTGTTCCCCTGTGCTCAAACCTGTGCTTGCTAGTACTTGACCAAGAATATGTGCTGCAAGCCCAGCCTTGAGAAATGTAGGGTCTCCTGAAGGGAGGCCTCTTGCCCTGCATATACTAGCATATTTTTAAAAATCTCTTTCTCTTTATTAGTCAGAATTGTAACACCCTTGGATCAGACCAGAATAAGATACATTTAAGACTTTAGAAAGAAGGACCCGCTGTATATAGAGAGTGGTAGACATATAGATCATGTTATCCTAAGAAGATAAAACAAGAACAAAAGATAAAATTTTTAGCTGACTCCATAAAGGACAAAGCTCTGGGTTAATAAGAAAAACTGGAATATTGTTAGTATTTCCTGCACC
This sequence comes from Gracilinanus agilis, assembly GCF_016433145.1. Taxonomy (NCBI): domain Eukaryota; kingdom Metazoa; phylum Chordata; class Mammalia; order Didelphimorphia; family Didelphidae; genus Gracilinanus; species Gracilinanus agilis. The sequence continues at coordinate 148,094,256 of NC_058130.1, forward strand.
TTTGAAGATCATGTGAAGACTTCTACAACGCAACTCTTGATATCCTTTCCAGGGCTAGAATCCTGGGCTCCAGGGGCCTGACCTCTTTCTTTCTCTCTCCACCATAGCCCCTGGGTTCTATTCCCCATTTTCCCAAGTAAGGTGTGTTCCTGCCTTTTTTCTGATGTCCTAAAAACTCATGCAGCTATTTTTAGCTAACATAGCCACAGGAATTTAAATTTTTCAAAGCATTTTATATATTACATTCAACTTCTCTATATGGCAAGCTGAAAAAATTGCCCATTTTACAGATGAGATAGTTTAGGCTTAGAAGGAGCCTTATTGCTAGTGGCAGAACCTATGGCTTTGTTACTTCCATCCAAGTTCATTGCTTTTCCCACCCTACTTTGTTCTCAAAGCACTTTCCTTACCATAAATCTCCCTTATCACTCAGTCTACAAGTATCAGAAATAAGCCTGGTTGAGGTTTTTGAAAGATGTTTGGAGTTTTTGTATATTTTTGGATGAATTATTTTAATTGACTTGTTCTTGCCACTAAGACTACAGCCGATGTACGATGGTGTCCTACCACATTATGGGACCTATTTAGGTTCCCACCCAATTTTAGCTCTGAAGAGCCATGAGTTCTAGTGTCCTTTGAGGAATTTCCCTTTGGCATCTTAGCCAGTTTTTTGTCCTGCCTGTTCTGGAGTACTACAGCATTAATTTCAACATAGCAAAACTATCTGTTCTCAGGGGACAGCTTCTCACAAGTAAAGCCAGCCTTTTTTCTCTGGCAGAAGTTCCCCTAGAAAGCTACGAGAGCCGCTGGCAAGAAGGCTCCGCAAACCTATCAAGCACTTTTGTCTGAAGGACCACTTTCTAAGGGTTTTCCCCTTCACTGCTAAGGTCTGCCAGGCCAAGCAGAACTTAGGGGAAGAAGTACCCGTGTTCTAGAGGAGCCCCATAAGCACAGCCTGGCTGAAGCTTGCTGAGGGCCTCACAGTGCTTTCCCCTCACCTTGGTCCTTCTGATCCTCACAACAAACCCGTATGGCAGTCAGGACAGAGATTCTTGGTTCCTTTTTATAGATTAGGAGCCTGAACATGGGAGTGATTTATTGTGGCTACCAGTCTCAAGGTTAGGAGGTGTCAGGACTAGCCCCCATCCCTGTGCTCTGAACCTTATTCCTCGTTCCCCTTTCTGTTAGATGGGGGAGCGTGTGTGTGCATGCAAACTTGAGGAAGCCATCCCCCGGCCCTGAGAGTAAAGGGCCTGCTTCAGCCACTTGTTGATGACATTGTGTTTTCCCGTTTCTATCCAGACTCCAATCCTAGTGTTCCAGAACAGCTTCGCAGCCTCTTTCCTGAAATCCACATGGAGCCAGCGAGCAAGGACCTGGCCAGCCGCCTATTGCTGGACATTGAGAATGATTCAGAAAGCACTGCTTTGTGAAGAAAAGCCCTCGAGGACTTTGACCCCTTTCCTTCCCTCTGAGTGGAGCAAAGACAAAATGAACTCCTCTCCATCCCGGCCACACAGTGAAGAGCTTTGGGTGGACATAACGGCCCTGCTATGCAGGGTCTTGCCCGCTGCATAGCTAGAAGAGACAGTGGGGTTGCCACTCAAAGCTAAATGATCTGGGTCTGGAAAAAGGTTTATTTTCTTTAGTGGGAGGGGAAAAACCACCAAAAAAAAAACAGGGCTGCAAGAGTCTCACTGCAGAATCTTACATAGGAAGCTTTACTTGCTGCTGTTAATAACAGCCGTTCCAAATGAGTAAGAAGTGATGCATTAACTATTTAATAAAATACACTAATTACGCAAGCCTCCTACTTCCTGCCCCTCGGGCTTTTATTCCTGAACATTAGACCCACCTTAGAGGAGCTGTCTTATAAGCAACGTTCCTTCCTTTCCTCCCCGACTCACTGCAGGATGATCTTGTGCCCCCTGTGGTGACTGCTGGATCTGTCACCCCATCACACTGTGGATGTACCTAGTGCCTTGTGGGACTGTTGGACTGTAGAAAGACTCAGATGTTCCTTTTTTTTTTTTTTTTTTAACCATTTCATTGCTACCTGATAAGGACTGAACATTATTCTAGTCTCATGGTTAATTTGAATTAACTGTACCCTTTGGTTTATATGAAACTCATATCTCAAGGCAAAGTGTTGGGTGTGTTTGCTTTTGTTGAGTGTTATTTAAATAGCATGGGATTTGGTGGTTTAGAGGATCTTTTGATTTCTTCTGGTTCTAAGTCATAGAAGTTAAAACATCTACACTAATAGCAATAGTAAGGATTCACATTTACATAATTAAAGTTGGTAAGTACCTTCTCATAACAACCTTGCAAGGTAGATACTGTTGTTGTCCCCATTTTATGGATGAGGAAGCCAAGAGTAAATGACTTGCCTCGGGGCACACAAGCTAGTAAGTATTTGAGGCAGGATTTGAACTGAGCTCTTTTGGCTCCAAGTCTTATCAAGCTATCCCCTAATCACACTGCTTCTTTGTTACAGTTTACGAATGGCTATCATTCACATCTCTTTTCCACACACCCCTCCCATTCAAAATAATGTCATTCCCTTATAGGACATCATAGTTCACATACTTTGCTCTTCAGTCCTCTGAGTTAGATATTTACAAGTATTATCTCTGTTTTATACTGCAGAAACGGAGACTCAAGGAAGCCCAGCCCCACAGAGATTAAGTGGCAAAGCTAGGATTTAAACCCGATCTCTAAGTCCAAAATCCTGTGACTTACACTCATTTCTGGAGAATGTATTGGTAACGGCCCTATTGGCTACAGAATAAACAACTGTTATCTGCCTGCTGCTATTGAATGTTTGATGCCTTCTTCAGAAATCTAGCTGTTCCCCTACATCATTCCCACAGACAGAGGTCTCCATACAAACTCTTAACAACTACTTATTGCCTTTAAAAATGCTGCTGCCTGGGCCAGCCCAGAGGAGGGAGCTGTAATCGTTACTCCTGGAGAAGAAAGGCTCCTATTAATCACTTAACCTAGTGTTTGCAGAGTGTTTATTACTGCTGCTGATAAGAAAATACATCAAATTCTAATTTCCCACGATTCACGCTCCATTATTTTGGGGGAGATTCCCCCCCCACAACCAAAAGAAAAAGTGATCATTTTCTCTGTTATCTATACATGTCAAACTTGAAAATTAAAGCTAATGTCAATTGCTAGATGCCTAACATTATTAATCATCATAAGGTACAGCAGACACCTTAACTATTGAATTTGCTAATTATAATTTGGGGGGATAGGCTAATTATATCCCGGCTGAATTTTTAGTTGATCTATCTGCGTGTACACATATCTCTATATGTTTGTGTTCACACTTAGCCCTCATTTACTATACACAAGTATCTGTATATTTACACGTACAAATCTAGACAACCCGGATGACAGATAGGAACGCATTAAAGTTTTAGCCTCGTTCAGAACTATTTCAGAACTTCAAACACGCTGACCATAGAGGAATTTCTAACACATTTAAGTACCAGTAATACACATGAACACCATCTTTAAATATAGAAGTCGTGATGGAAACACAAGTTCCTAACATTTGCCAGTCGTTCTTCCCCATTGAAGATAAGTTAGTCTTCTTCCAAGTAAGATATTCTTCTTTCATTAAAGCCATTAACCCTTGCAAAGATGATGTGGAAACATCCTTTAGCTTTCCCAAAGGATGAGGTTCTGGCAGTACTTGTGTCGGTAGGAATGGCTGTATTCAAGGTATACCATTTGATTGTGCTTTTCATAATAGACACGTAAACAGCCCCATGGATGAAGTGCCGCCATCTGCCTGTGAATGGAAATGATGACGAATACAAGTTACATGAGCAGCGGCATGTTCATGACTGTATGCTTTGGGCAAAGTTGTTCTTTCTCATGAGCCACACTGTTCTTTCATTCTTAAGTGTTTACACCTGTGCCCCCAACCCTGCAGTAGGCATACATTCTAGCCATTCTGTATCAGGGTGAGATAGGCAGCACACACTTCCTCACCATAGACCCCTCTTTGTGTGTTGTAAGATCGCTTAGTGCGATGAATATGTAGGAAAAGTGAAGTGTGTAGATGATCATGGTGATGGAGTCTGTGGCCAGAATACATAAGTAGCTACTGACATCTCCTGTGGATAAACAACAGCCCTCATTTTTCTCACTCTTGGGAATGCTAAAGGGGTTTTCTTGTAATATCTTCTGTAGCAAGGGTCAATTATTATTTTTAAAGTCTTTGCCTTAGTTAAGCTAACACACTTTATGTTGCCTCTCTTGGGCGGTGGCAAATTTTGGTTTAACCGATATGAAAGGAGAGATAAAAGATGTGAAAGTATCTGGTATTAGGGTTAATTTTTTTTTTTATGTGAGCTCACATTCATTTTTCCTTTTTTTAAAGAAAAATTTTCCCCCACATAGTATTCTTTTGTCAGTTACCTCCTTATTTGGTACTTAGTACCACATTCCTGTGGGTAATCATGGTGGCCAAGATGCAAAGCATGTGCTTTTGGGTCAAGGGTGGCAGGCCAGTGGCCAGAGAAGTAGCAGAAGTCTTTCTTTTGTATATGTAGGAATGTGATTACCAGGCTGGCCATTAATGATAATAGCCATAACATAGGCATATTCACACTTGTGATCACACCAGATTCTATGTTCATTCTATTTTGACAACAAATTATGTTATAGAAACAACAGTTTTATAGTTGGAAGAGACAGAGCTATTTACCTTTCTGTCTCTACTTGGAACACCTCAGAATCTCACTGCCAGTATGGAGGCAGCCCATTTAATATTTGGACATCACCGACTTGTTAGTCCTTTATTCCACTGAGATGACATCAGTATCTCTGAACAAACATACATACATACATATTTTATATAAGGGAAGAGAGAAAAAATCTACGAGATTAAAGAAAATTCCTCTTAACACTCGCCCAGCCCTCGCTGATACCCCCCTGAAGTAGTGAGGTCCTCCCTCAAGGGCTTGAAGCAGAGATTGATCTTTTGCTGAGGATGTTGTAGAGGGATTACCTCTATTGGAGTTGTTTTGGACTGTGACCTCTGGACTAGAGTTTCCTTCTGAACTTGAGATATTTTGCCTTCCCAGTGCCCCAGTTCAGAATTAGCTGAGATAGCTGTGTTAACTTAGGGATTTTACAATTACATAAAATTACATATTGGTGTCAGTGTCAGCACCTAGCCACTGTCATTGGGATAAGAAGAACTTATTTGTGCTATTGATGAGAATGTAATTACTATCTAGTTTATCATATCCAGGTTAGCACGCACAGTAGGAGCATGTTTTCCATCTGTATAATGCCTTTCATTTTCCTTAATGCTCTGAAGTTTCTATGGAGTCCATTACTCAGCACTTTGGATTTTTCATCTCTTAAGGCGTTTTGTAAAAGCCAAATCAGATATGAAGCTATGTATATATAATCTTTCTCTGTGATAATCTTACAGTCTGTTCTTTTAGTTAGAACAGTGGCTGGTAATAAAGCCTGTTTTCAACCCTATCTGGAGCATTGTTGAAGTGTACACAGTAGTTGGGAGTGCAGGGTAAGGTTTTCTTAGAAACTCAATGCCTTCTTGAAACCATATCCTAGGCAGATGCCTTCACAACCACAAGAACTAGACCTTGACAAATCGTGGTTAGTCACCCAATAGAAATATTTTTTGAATAAGGCATGCCAAATTCTCTTTAAATACCAAGATTAAATAGTAGGAAGTTCCCCAAAACCAATTGCAACTGTCTAGAGGTAATGCTGCATTTACTGGAGCTAAGGATCATGGAATCTTGGGATATCAAATGACACAAGAGATCAGATGAGGAAACAGACTTGGGAGAATGGAATAACATGGCCAGGGGCAGACAGGTAAGAGATGGCATTGAACTGATTTGAGTCCAGATCTTTGATTTGAAATCCACTTGCCTTTCTGCTATACCATGGTGTCTCTCAGAAGACTGGAAACAGGGAAGCAAAGGAGAAATTAGAAAAAACTGGAGCTGCTCGGGTAGAGGATAGATAAGCTAGTGAGCACTGGCAACGTTTAAACTGTGCCTACATGAGCACTTGTTAGGTGTATCATTGTGGGGGTTCCTTTTTCAGGCTACAAAACCTGATGCCATGATTTCAAGTTCCATTCCAAACTCCAATAGGGAGTTGATAATTCCTCCGCATTGTTCCATGTTAAAGCCCAAAGAGAAGGAAACCCCACCCAAACTAATACAATGTGAGGGAGATTTTTCTAATCTAACTTCAGGGTGAAGGTGCCATTGAAGAACAAGTCCTCACAGGAGCAATCAAGGTTGGTAGATAGCCTTGGTGCTAATTCCTGAGGAGATAGTAAGTACTTTTTCCTACTTCCCACCCCCTTCTTCATCCGTCTTTGCTATCTTATTGTCAGTAATAGCGATTTGTAGAAAATTTGGGAATCTACTGAGAGTACCAAATAATTGAATATAGCTATTATTCCCTACATGCTCCCAACTCCAACTAGGTCTTCTAATTTTCAAGTTTAACAATCATTGTTTCTTCAGTTGACCTTTATAAGGCATAGTCTCAATTCTTTCCACCATTCTGCTTACCCTTCTTCAGAGTTGCCACTGCTCACCAAATCCCTGTAATGTTTTTCTGGTATGACTCACCATAGGTAGGATAGACCCATGGATAACCAGACCCAGGATTGGGCTGAGAGGGAAGTTAGATGGGGGGCGGGGGGTATTCTTTCTCAGCCACTAGAACTAGAACCTTTCAAAATGTGCTTCCCCCACTGTCTATACTAGGCTTATATACCACAAGGAGGTAGAGATGTGAAGAATTAAGGTCTGTTCCCTGATCATCAGTGGTACAAGACTACTTAGATTCCATTCTGCCCTGACCATAGCCAATTGCTCTAGATCTTTTATCTTCATACTGAACGAAGGCTAATAAGCAACTTAGCCTGAAAGCTCAAGAGTTTAGTTGGTTTAGGACAGTGATGGGGAACCTATGGCATGTGTGCCAAAGATAGCACACAAAGTGTTCTCTGGGCATGCAGCCACCCCCAGCCCCTAGAGTTTGTTACTAGAAAAGCAGAGGGACTCGGCGGAGCTTCTCCCCTCCCCATCTCCACTGAGCCTGATGTTTTCTCATATCCTCTGCCCAAGCAGCCCAATGGGAGCACTTTCTCCCTCCCCTGTGTGCGGCAATGGGGGGCATGGCATGGCACATGGTCTGTGTGGGCTTGGCACTTAGTTGGTGGGGTGTGGCCCAGCACTACATCTCTAAAAGGTTCACTATCACAGGTCTAGGAGGAGGTCAGAGAAAAACATGGCATGGAAGATGAGGTTGAACATTCCTAAAGACAGGGCTAGAGTTTAGTTTAAAAAATATTTATTTTACTCCTGGTTGATGACTTTTATTATTCACCTTATAGCTAAATAGACACTTGGTCTAAGGCTCTGCTATCCATTTTTCCAAGAAGCCAAGTCTTAGGGGCAGGGGTAATAGTGGTAGTGGAGAGAGGCTTGAGGCCTCCCTTTTACATTTTGCTTCTTTCCTGGCTCAGCCTCTAAGTCTTCAGCCTGCCCCTTTAATGCCACTTGTCCCATCACTGCATCAAAATTGGAATTTATCCTCCTTTTCATCTATTTTTTTTGTAGGTCATTGTTTTTATCTTTTACTTTGCTTCATTTTCGAGCTGGTCAATTCTGGCTTTAAAGACACTTTTCTTGTTTTAGTTCATGTGCCTCTGTTTCCAGATTATTTTGCTTTTTAAGTTCTTTTCCCAATTTTCTTCAACCTCTCAATTGTTTTTTGAATTGTATTTTGAGTTCTTCCAAAGCCTGAGTCCGATTCACTGGAGTTTTGCTTGGTCCTCCTCTGTTCCATTTGTTCTTTGTTCATTACCTGAATAGATGCTGCCGATTGTAATTTCTTTTTTCATTTTCTATTATTTACTCATATTTTTTCCTCCTTTCCCTCTCCTTATTGTATGTATTCTTGCTCCTCTGTTTATTTGCTGGATCTGAGAGTTTGGACTTTTCTGCCCTGAAGGAGCTTCTCTACTCTGCTGATTAACTAGATTAGGCTGATGGAGATGACATGTTGTATTAATGTGTCCTGAGGCCAGATCTTCCCCAGCTGCCTGCTTAAGGTGAAAGCAAAGGTGTGGAGGCCGAAGGTACTTATTCTTGGTCCTCTTCTCTACTCTTTTCTGCCAGCCACTTCCCTGCCAGCTGCCTGATCAGAGCCCTGAGCTTCCAGTGGTGGTTGCAGCCTTTGGCCTGGGATCCCAGTCAGCTGGATTCCTACTGTGGATCTCAGCACAATAGGTGGGGGAGGGATGTTGAAGTTTTCCCTTGTACCTTTCAGGTTGAATTGAGTAGGAGGGACCTGTGGCTCTGTCTTGTTGTTGAGTTTGACTTTTTGTCTGTTTTGTACACTTGCTCTTCTGGTCAGTTATTAGCTCTGTGAGACTGAGCTTTTCTGCTCTCTGGAGGCTTCGCACTATTGGTGAATTGGATTAAGCCAGTTGAGCTGATCTGCAGAGCTTAATAATGTTCCCTGAGGCCAAAACTGCCAGAGGCCCAAGATGGAGGAGTGGTAGCTGAAGGTTGCAACCCGGCTGCCCTCCTCTCTGCCTTTCTTCCAGCAACCTCCCTGCCAGCTGTGGTCTGAGCCTTCAACCTTGAGTAGCTATAGTAGCAAGGCACTCTGTCTCAGTTGGAGGCCTCACCCTAAGATCCCACCAGCTGCCCGAGTCTCAGCATAGTAGGTGAGGGAGGGGCACCAGGACCTTCCTTCTTTCTTTTCCTTAAACCCAATAATTCAACCTTCTCTGTATACCTTTTACATTGAATCAAGCAGGAGGGTCCTGTAGCTTTGTCTTGTTGGATTTGGTTTTCTGTCCCCCTTGAAGTGCTTTGTTTTTGATTGGTATGGAAGAGTTTTCATGGAGGAAACGATTTTTACTGCTTCCAAGCTACCATCTTGAAACCACCATTTTGAAGCTGCCTCCTCGAAATTGGACTTTAGTCAGAGGACTGAAATTGCTCAACTGACTCAGTCAATTGAGTAACCTATACTTCCCTTCCAGTTATTTCCATCCAATTCCAACAGGACCCTCAGGAACCAGATTTTTGGAATGGTAATCATCGGAAGATGAGCCAGCATTGGTCTTTCTTGGAAAATCTATGACAAAGGTCACGTGTCCCCGAGGACCACAAATAGCATGGATTGGCTGGTGATTTTCACCCTTTCGTGATATATCCTCAAAGGGAGCTGGCAAAGGAAAAGAACATGGGGCTAATCTTGGAAATGCTTAGAATTCCTTGGTTTTTCCATAGCTCACACTTATAAGGGACTAACTCAGCCATTTCTCAACATTCATTTCCAAAGAGCCAAAGTTACTGTGAGAAAGAAAATGAAACTTTCTCCAAGCATTCCTTTAAGAAATGAGCCTTGGGAACAACCACTTACCCAGAGACTAGGTAGGCTTGAATGTGAGAATGCCCATTTCACAAGTATGCTATGTTGGGAGGCCCGAGAACACCAGTGTGTGAGCTGGTAATGATTTTATTTAAATGTCACAGAACATATACGGATGAGACTGGAAAAGGGAGAAAGTCTCAACAGGTTCTTTTTCACAAATGGGCCAAGGGATACAATATAAATATGAACATAAACAAGTAATTTATACATTATGAGCTTTCTGAAGAGGAAAAGGGCCTGAACACACACTCACTCACTCTCTGTCTGTCTCTCTGCCTGCCTGCCTGTCTGTCTCTCTTCTCCCCTACCCCAAAGCAATTAAGAAAGAGGAAGAAGTTTTTTTGCTATTTAAGTAGGGAATATGTTCAGACTAACAGTGGCTCATCGTTAGATTAATTAAGGATATAGCCCAATAGTAGAGGGATTGGCCATCTTATAGTAAACATTTTATAGGGGGTATGGAACTGGATCTTTGTCATCCAAAGATGCCTTTTTTTTCCCCTTGAGGGTGAGGGAAAGAGGTTCTGTAGGTTAACGTCTCTTCAGTCAGGAGACATCTACAGGTTCCATAGCATCTTTCTTAGTTGTAGTCAGGTAGAGTCCATTCTCCATCAATTCCTCAGATTCTATTTAAGCCTACCTGGTCAAGAAGGCTTACTGAAGAAGACCCATAGTATAATCCACAGAGCCTAAGAATATTAGAGCTGGGAAAAGGACCCTTATAATCATCTAATCCAATCTTCTTTCCTCCTTTACTCCCTCTCATGTATACACACTATCTTATAAATGAGGAAGACAAAACCCAGAGAAGGGAAATGATGCCCAAAGACAGGAACAGAAGTGGATTTTCTGATTAAGGACTGCATTTATAATTTCATTAATATATATTCCCCAAATGAGTAAGTTCCCTTCTTGCCACCTTCTCTATGATTTATTGTCTTAGAGTTGCTTTATTAAGTGAGAGGCCTCAAATAATAGCCATTATGTATCAGGCAAGACTTGAATTCAGGTTTCTTGGCTCCAAGGCCAGCTCACTATGTCTCAGTAAGCAATAAAAGTAAAATGGGTAAAGCATAAATACAATATAGTGTTCACTAACCCCTTCACTTAGCAAAGCTCCATCTCATTTCATACCCAATTCATGGGCATCCTTTAACAGAGCAAGGATAAATAACAGCAATGGATTTTTTGTCTGTCATTTAAAATCTCTCAAATCGCTGAGCTATGTGAATTTTTCTAGCAAAGGATTTTAGAAATGAAGACAGCTTGTCATCCCCTCATATCTTTTTGCCTCTTCTCTCACAGAAACGCAGACCTAAAATTCATTTGTATTGAAGGTCTAGAAAAAACTGACACCACAGTGGTTTTTAAAAAAACAAAATAAATTCTAAGTCACCAACTGTTTTGTTTTCATGAATCAGAAAATTAGGAAGAGTAAAACCTTGAAATTCAGCTAACAGTCTTTCCCTTCCATCCCCCAAAGCCATCCTTAGGCAAAGTAGGCCCAGAGGAAAATGGCAGTGCTGATACAGATGATTAGGTTGATATCCAGAATCCTTCTGACAAGAGAATTTTCTTCTAAGGAAGCCACAATAGGTTCAGGTTTCTTCATCGATGTTTCATTAGTCTTGCTGTCCATTCCACAGAGCCAAATGATGGCTTTCTTCACTTTGGATGATTTTGCAGTAACATTGCCTAAAACAGACAATCCACAGTTAACAAACAATGCCATGTTTGATCTCTCCTGGGTTGAAGACCTAGCTGTGATGGTTGGATTAAACACCTCGTTTTTCCCGTTTCTCTAGTCATAAAATGACAACTCTGCCTTTTAGAGACAGTGAAAACTAGATATGAAGTCCAATGTAAACTCCAAGGACAGCGGATCCCCCTTAGCGGAGTCTTGTGGTATAGAGGAGTGGGGCAATTTATAGGGGAATGTGGTATGGCTTAGGGTCCTCCTCATTGAACGACCCGTTCCAGAAAGCCATATGCCCTGCCTGGGCCAGGAAAGACTGACAGAGGGAGGATCAAAGAGCATCGTGATGCCTTCTGAACAACTAAAGGTCCTCAGCAAACCAGTGTGAAATCAAGGGATCTCTTCTCTACAGGATGTGTTCTAATACAACCTCAGCAGCAGCACTGCTTCCAAAAGAGGGCTCAGAAAAAGAAAATAAATAAAAAAAACAAAAACAAAAAAAAAGAGGGCTCAGCCTGATGGAGAGCCCCTCTAAAGAGGGGCACAATCAAGTCTCTAGGTCGGAAGATGGCACTATGAACTTTTAGCTAGAGACACCGATGGGGACTAAGTGCAGGGATTCCTCTTGGGGATGGAAGAGTGGGGAAGAAATGTGATAGCTAAGATGTATTGTCTCTAGTGACTTCAATGCAAATATCAGAGAACAGTTAAAAATGTTAAAAGAAATAGTTCAAGATCAAGAAATGAGAATAGACACTTATTTACGCATTTCACGTGATTAGAGTATGCTTCTTTTCTTCAGGAAGTAAATTGGAGGGTGCTGAAAATGAAGAACAGCAAATAACACCCTAAAAAAGGAAACTTTTCCTTAACAATTAGGAAATCACTAGTTCCCACTGTAGGAGTCATGTCTGATTCAGGGGTTTATAAAAGGAAGGGAATGTAATAAACATTTCTCTAGCACCTCCAGCATGCCTGGCACTGTGCTAAGAATTTAAGAAATAGTATTTCATTTGATCCTCAAGATAATCCTATAACTATTATTCCCATTTTAAAGTTGAGGAATTGAGGTAAATGGAGGTTATTTAACTTGCCCAGGGTAACACAGTTAAAATCTAAAACTGGATTTGGAATCAGGAAGATCTGCCTGATTCCAGACTTAGTATTCTATCTGCTACACTGCCTACCTGCCATGGGTAATGTATAGATTATCAACTTATTAGATCAAAGATCAAAATTTTTACCAAATTATAAGAAATAATAAAAATAAGGAGATATAGTGTGGAAGCAAAACAATTCTAAACTAATCTTTTTTTATCTCCCCTAATCCTTACCTTCTGTCATGGTATCAATTCAAAGACAGATCAGCAAAGGTTAGTCAACTGAAGTTAAGTGACTTGCCCAGGGTCACACAGCTAGGAAGTGTTTAATGTAAATTTGAATGTAGGGCCTTCTGTCTCTAGACCTGGCACTCTAACTACCATGCTAAGGAGCTGCCCTCAACGAATCTTTAAAAAATAAACTATCAATGCAGGAAAATGAGAAACAAGATAAAGGAAGAGACAAAGATTCAGTTGTATTATTCTACGGATGTTTAACCAATATAAAGCATTTACCACAATGAAGAGGCTAAAACAATCTAAAAAACAAATTGGCCTCACCACCCAGAGAGATATAGAAATAAAGACAATGCTACTATAAAGGCAGAGAAGTAGACAGAGTACAGGACCTGAAGTCAGGAAGAATCATCTTCCTGAGTTCAAATCTGGTCTCAAACACTTTCTAGCTATGTGGCCCTGGGCAAGTCACTTAACCCTGTTTGCCTCAGTTTTCTCATCTATAAAAGGAGCTGGAGAAGGAAATGGCAATCTACTCTGGCATCTTCATCAAGAAAATCCCAAATGGCTCATAAAGAGTTGAAAATGAATGAAGGGACTCAATAACAACAAAAAAGTATAGAGAACAAACTCATTTGTAAAATTTTAAGGAGGATTGTCAAAGATGATGGACAATGTAATCACATAAAACACTGAGAAAGTAATAGGGGGAAAACCTAAGAAAATACAGTATACATTTGAAGATGAAATTCCAAGAATGACAATAGACACCCCCCACGCCAAACAGCCTGATGTGCTCCAATGGAATATGAAAATGGCACTAAAGTATACACAAAGATCAAGAACAGATGAACCAGATCAAGTCTATAGAATGGAAGTCCATTCAGGATGTGACACAATTTTGAGGCCATAGAGGAGTTTTTAACCTTTTTGTGTGTTGTGGAGCCCTTTGGCAGTTTGGTGGAACTACGGGCTCCTTTTCAGAAGTGTTTTTATGAAGAAAAATCAATTATGCTGAAATTCAGTTATCAAAATATTAAAAGAAACAAGTTTAAGGCTTCCAGATTAACATCACTTCTTCAGATATTTGAGAGGGGAGATAGCAAATGAATTGTGTATTATTGCTACTGGGAATGGGGGCTGGTGAGAAAGCAATGGAGAGTCATATCAAAACTCCTGAGATATACAGATAGATATGTGTATAAATACTTTCTTATCTCTACAAATTCTTTAGAAACTTACACACATTGAAGGATGAATGATAAAAATATGAAACAAGAATAGCAAGCTTTTGCAAATGGTACTCTATAGCAAATCCTATCTTTACATCAAATATTTGACTGAAGAGTACAGAAATAAACAATCTCACCATGTTTATTTGTTGACCATAAAAATAAAATTGACTTGAATGAGCAAAATGAAAAGGCACTCCTCAAACAAGATGTTAATCATCAATCATATATATATGCATATATATATATGTTAAGATCCTAAAAGATTCCTTCATAGGTGCAACAGAGATAATTGCTTTTAGCTCTGATGTGAAGAATGTCTTGTAAACCAACTAGAGAGGAGAGATGAGGTCTCTATAAATTGTGAGGTTCCCTAGATGCTTCTCTTTGTGTATGACTGCTGATTGCATTAATTGCAACATTTCAGAGCTTTCTAAATTAGATTATATTCAATCAAAGAATTTCTACTAATGACTCACACAGGCAAAAAACCAAAGAGATGAAAAATGTCAGACTATGATATACAGTTGGATGGATGGTCCATTGAGCTAATCCTTCTGTGTGGAAATACATATTAATATTAATAATATATTAATATATTATTTACTTTTTTTTTTGGAAAGGCAATGAAGATGGACAGTAAATTGGGCCCAGAACTGAATAGTAGGAAGAAAGTGAGCTGGGTTATGTGTTAGAAATTTGTAGTACTTTCAATGACCCCAAGCTTCTCTTTGAAACAAAGACTTGTCTTGCTAATGAAAGTATTCTTTAAACGATGCTAGATGAAATAGTGTAATCTATAAAGAATCAAAATTAAGCAAAGGGAAATGGAGATCTGCATGTTGGGTATAGACGGTGGAATATTACCAACAATTTATTGTGTGTATAAAGCAGTGTAAAAGATATTCAAGAAATATATATGACTAAAGGAGATGGGCTGCCCATGTAGCTAGAAAGTAATAATATATCATAGTATCATAGTAAGCCCATGTTGCATACTGGCTCCCATGTATTTTAAAGAAAACCTCAAAAAGGCAACCAGAGCAATGGAATGGAATTCCAAAGGAAATCCAATGTGGAATGTGGAATAATGAATAATTGATGGTACTTAAAAGGTTTCTCCAGTATGGATGCTCTTTCCAGATGTAGAGTCCAACCTCTTTATGCCTTAGGAGATGGCTTTCTTGAGTTGTGGTGCCCCAAAGTCATTGCTGTTTGCTGGCCAACCTTCTGGAGAATAGCTCCTTCATCCAGAGACATCATCCTTTGTCAGCTTCTTAAGCAAAGCCTTTCCTTCTTGGTGTAGATCCTACTTTTGATACTCTGGAGCAGTGATTCCCAAAGTGGGTGCTACCGCCCCCTGGTGGGTGTTGCAGCGATCCAGGGAGGTGGTGATGGCCACAGGTGCATTAATCTTTCCTATTAATTGCTATTAAAATTTAAGAAAAATTAATTTCCAGGGGGCTGAGTAATATTTTTTCTGGAAAGGGGGCGGTAGGCCAAAAAAGTTTGGGAACCACTGCTCTGGAGTAACCTTCAAGAAGCTCTACACATTTGTCACATGAATGAGGGGCTTTTACAAGGGTCTTTCCTATATTCTACCTCATTTGTTCCTTCTAACACTAACTATTTTTACAAATAGGAAAACTCATAAAGGCTAAGTGACTTGTTGAGGATGTGTTGAGGATTGATCCTTGAGGACCTCAGATTCATGGGCTTTGGTGGCCCCAGAGACCATAGGATTAAATGCTAAGCTGTGAATCTTCTCCCTTAGCATAAAGAGAGACACTGGATGGCCATACTTGAGACTCTCTGTAAAGACCTCATTTATCATAAATCACCAAAGGTGCTTGAGAAAAAGCCCCTCACAATGGGAGTATCAAGGCAAAAGGGGAAGAGAGAAAGGTTGCAGATATTTGGGAAGAGATTCCACCTATCAGAGTGGAAAGAAACAATTCTGTAAAGGACTATATAAGAAGTGACCTGAATGGGGGGAGGGAACAGCTAGATGGCTCGGTGGATTGAGAGCAAAGCCTAGAGATGGGAGGTCCTGGGTTCAAATATGACCTCTGACACTTCCAAGCTGTGAGCTCCTGGGCAAGTGACTTAACCCAGCTGAGCCCTTAACACTCTTCTGCCTTGAAACCAATATTAATATTGATTCTAAGACAAAGGTAAGAGGTTTTCTTTTTTAATTGTGCATAAAAGCTTTTGAGGGCTTCTTTTGTCATTATTCTATTGAACCCCAAGAGCCCTTTTTTTGAGATCTGATTTCAATTTGGACTCTCGGGGCTTTAGGGAGTAGTAAATAGACAAGGAATATTGGGCTCACTTCACAGAGGAGGGACATCGACTCCTCTAGGAAGGAAGAGACTTGTCTAACCTGCTCTTTCGGGTCAAACTTAACTGAGAACCTAGGTGTTCTGATTCTGAACCCTGGGTCCTCATGGCCAGGACATTCCTTCACAGCACAAACATAATTCATTTGAGCCTCAGGTCTGTATCTTTAAACAAAATATTTTAATATATTTTTATATATTTAAATTATATATTTTAATATATATTAAAATTATAGGTTTAATTAATTATTATTCAAAGAAATATTAAATAAAATATTTTATTTAAACATTTTAAAACCATACAAAAGTAGGAAGTTAAGGGTTAACTTACAGCTCTGAGGTTTACAAACAGTATCGTGGGAGATCTCCAAGTTGGCGCTGGTGCTTCTGCCCTCTGGGGTGACACTCTTCGAGGTGCTCAGCGGTACTGGGTCTGCTACTACCTGTTCCTCTTGGATCCAGGCATCGTGGCGAGTGAACCAGGTCAAACGACTGACCTGGGGAGGGAGGAAGCAGCCCGTGAGGAGTTTCTCAGGTTTTCCCCAGCTCATACTACAGTCTGTGCATCTGCCTGGAAGTACAGGAGGAAGAAACTGCTGCCTGTCCCACTTTCTAATGCCTTCTAATAACCACCAGCAGAAACTTCCTTTCAGGGCAGCCTCGGGCAGCGGGGAAAGGGAGAGCGCCCAGGTCCGCCGGGAGACTCCCTGGCCTTGACCAACCTCGTCACCCCGGAGGCCAGTTGGGGCCTGAATTCCACAGCCAAAGCCAAACGTACCATCTCTTTAGAAGGCGGCTCTGTGAACCAACTCACTGTGACCACAGTGACCAGTGTGATGATGGACAGGATCATGGAGAAGTAGAGGTAGTGAATGTACCTCACCACACCTGGACGCTCATCAACCTGGTCACATCGGGGCTGCACATAGATGAAGTCCAGCACCAGCCGGATCATGCCTATGGACAGGCCCACCAGCAGACCCCAGAAGGCCCCCTGTCAAGCAACAGAAAGTCATCTTAGAGTCCAGAATCCTAAGCTTGCTCTTCTCCAAGTGGAGAAGAGCCACGAATGCTCCCTTACACCTTTTGCTGTGCTTTCGTGTCGTTTATCTTTTCTAGATCTGACATTCTAGGATGGTGTCACCTGGAGACAGGAAGACCTGAGTTCAAATTTGGTCTTAGATGTTTCCTAGCTGTGTGACCCGAGGCAAGCCATGTAACTCTGTTTGCCTCAGCTTCATATTTGTAAATTGGGAATAATAATAATAACACCTTCCAGAGTTTTTGTGAAGATCCAATGAGGAAATATTTCTAAAGCACTTAGCACAGGGCTGGCACATAGCAGGTATTTAACAAGTGCTTATTTTCTTCCTTCTTTTTTTTCCTTACATCTAAGTTCTAAAATTTTATGCTGTCTGAGAGAGAGAGACATTTCTTTTTTAAATAGTTCTAGACGATGTAAAATACATGGGAATCTACTTGCCGAGAAAACCCAGGAATTATATGAACATAATTATAAAACACTTTTCACATAGAGTCGAATCTAAACAACTGGAAAAATATTATTTGTTCATGGATAGGCCAAGCTAATAATCAAAATGATAATTCTACCTAAATTAATTTACTTGTTCAATGCCAAATAATTCTTTTATAGAAATAAAAAATAATTACAAAATTCTGTCTGGAAGAACAAAAGGTCAAGAGTATCAAGGGAATTAATGAAAAAAAATGAGAAGGAAGGTGGCTTATCAGTAACAGATCTCAAACTGTACTATAAAGCTGTAATCAAGAGCTTGGTACTGGCTAAGAAATAGAATGGTAGATCAATGGAATAGATTAGATACACAATATACAGGAGTAATTGACCTTAGCAGCCTACTGTTTGATAAACCCAAAGATCACAGCTTTGAAATAAGAACTCACTGTTTAACAAAAACTGCTGGGAAATTTGAAAAACAGTATGGCAGAAACTAGGTATAGACCAATATCTCACAACCTCTACCAAGATAAAGTCAAAATGGATTTATGATTTAGATATAAAAAGTGTTGTAACTAAATTAGGGGAACATAAAATAGTTTACCTGATAAATCTTTGGAGAAGGGAAGAATTTATGACCAAATAAGAGATAGAGAACATTATAAGATGTAAAATGAATAATTTCAATTATATGAAATTAAAGGTTTTGTACAAACAAAACAAATGTAACCAAGATTAGAAGGGAAACAATAAACTGGGAAAACGTTTTATAACAAATTTCTTTGATAAAGGTCTAATTTTTCAGCTCTATGGAGGACTAAGTCAAATTTATAAGAATATAAGCCATTCCCCAATTGATAAATAGTTAAAGTATATAAACAAGCAGTTTTCAGATGAAGAAATCAAAGCTATGAGTAATCATATGAAAAAATGTTCTAACTCACTCTTGATTAGATAAATGCAAATTAAGGCAACTCTGAGGTAATACCTCACTCCTATCAGATTGGCCAATATGACAGTAAAATGATAATGTTGGAGGGGATATGACAAAATTGGGACACTAATGCATTATTGGTGGAGTTGTGAAATGATTCAGCCATTCTGGAGAACAATTTGGATCTATGCCCAAAAAGCTTTTTGATCATGTAACACCACTCCTAGGTCTGTATAACAAAGATATCATAAAAAAGAGGAAAAGGCCTACTTGTACCAAAATATTTATAGCAGCTCTTTTTGTGGCGGCAAGGAATTGGAAATTAGGGGAATGCCCATAAATTGGGGAATAGCTGAACAGATTGTGATATATGTTGGTGATGGGATACTATTGTGCTATAAAAAAATATGATGATTTTGGAAAAGCTGGGAAGATCTATATGAACTGCTGTAGAGTGAAACAAGCAGAACCAAAAAACACTGTAAACAGCAACAGCAGTATTGTACAACTATGAAAGACTTAGCTACTCTGAGCAACTCAATGATCTGGGACAGTTCTGAGGGGCTTATGATGGGGAATGTTATCCACTTAGAGAAAGAACTGTTGGAGTTGGATGGATGAGGATCAAAGCATGCATCCTTCACATCAGTGTATTTAATGAATTTTGGGGGGTTTTGGTTTTGTATGAGTCTGCTCTTATAACAATGACCAACATGGAAGTGTTTTGCATGGTATAGCCCAGTTCAAATTACTTGCCATCTCTGAGTGGTAGGGAGGGGAAAGAGAGGGAGGGAGACAGTTTGGATCTTATAATTTTGGGAAATGTATGTTGAAAAGTATTATTACATGTAACTGGAAAAATAAAATATCTTTGAATTAAAAAAAATCCTTTTCTCTGAGATCCCTACCAGTTGTGATCATCTATGTTCTCAGACCCACTGTCCCCACTGTAGCTGTGATATTCTGCATGCATGGAGGCCTTCTAGTGGCCACATTGGATGTCCCAAAGCCCTTTTTCAACTTTGACACTAAACAATATTACAAACATAGAATTCACAAATTCTACCTTTTCATTCGTTCGCTTCCAGAAACAGCCCAAGATGAAAACAATGGCCACTGGAGGCTGCAGGTAAGAGCTGATGGACTGGATATAAATGAAGAGCTGGCCACCTTGGCTTGCCTGTACCAACGGGATCCAGAGGATGGACACCACAACCAGCAGCAGCACAAACAATCTGGTCCAGCCAGACCCCACCCAGAGAAAGGTCCAACATTAGTTCTCTCTTCTCTCCCATTACCCATTTCTGGGGAAAGGCCTCCCTCTACCCATTGAGCCAGAAAATTGTGGGGTCAGCCTTGAAAGTCAAGATGGTTGGGGGTGAAGGTAGTATCATGAAACCTTTCAAATCTGTCATGGAGGTGTTTATTGCTTCACTTAATGTAATAATGCAGATATTCTTTAGTCTGTTTTTTCCTCAGTCTCAAGGTTAGTGGCCTCAACCCAAGAATGCCTCCTAGTCTGGACTCTTGACCAAGATATTTCCTGTGTCTGAAAGAACTCCCTTCCGCCTACCCCATGATGGCAGGGGTTGCTAAAAGTTCCCATTCAACCACAATAGTAGAATTACTGATTGGGTTCTACCTCTAGGAACTTGAAGTTGATTACTGTATCTTTCAGCTCTCTTTCTTCCCTCCCATCCAGCATGGATTGCTCCCTTAGTCTCCTTCTATAAAGGCTATATGATTCTAAAGAGGGTCAGGGTTTGTGGGGTGAGGTCAGCATCATCCCCTCACCTGCCCACAATCATGAGTTCCCATTCGGAAGATTTGGGCCGAAAATGAAGCCAGAGATCCATAGTGAAGATGGTACTGGAACTATTAAAGATGGAGGTGAGGGAAGACATCAGTGCAGCCACCATCACGGACATCATCAGTCCCCGGAGCCCTGGGAGGCAGAGGAAAGACCACAAGTTCCTTCTTGGCAATAGCTGTTACCCCCTAATTTCTTTCTTCTTCAATCAATAGCCTCCAGACCCTGGCAAGACCCAAGTCCACAACCCAAGGTCTTGCTTTTAGCAACCCTTGCCATCATGGAGTAGTGGAGAAGTAGGTAGAGAGTCCTCTGGGTGATGAGAAGGACCTTGATCAGCTCCTCTTAGGATGAGGCCACTAGGTTGTCTTTTTCGTTTTGTCTTGTTCTGGGTTAGGAGTGATACTTAAAAGTATCGCAATCTAGTCTCCAGAGCTTGAAATCCAAGCCTCAAGCTCACAGCTGGGTCCAGCAGAGAGCCCAAACTAGCTTAGAATTTAGACCAGTCTATAACCAGACCTTAGACTAGGACAACATCAAACGAAGAGCCCATCTCTTTGTTCTAGTCCTCATGAGAGATGGGGAGGCCTCATACCTAAGGGCAGGAGCTCCAGGACAAGTTTGGGATAAGCAATATCAGAGCATCCAGCAGAGTTGCCACAGATTTTCTGGCAGATCTCAGGAGTAGCACAAGCAACCAAATCTGTAAAGGAAAACACATAGGGCAGAGCTAGGTAGACATGATTTGGCAAAGGCTGAGGAACCTTGAGCTCTGGGCAGGTCCAGCCTGCCTCAGACCAGGGGTCATAATGTAGGAACTCTAACAAGGCAGGGATCCTTCTTAGCCACCTATAAAGCTGGTCCTGGATCTGTGACTCTGTCATGCTAGTATAAATGGTACAGTGACCATGACTGATTGACTACACAGATCACAAGGGAAAAAAAATTATCTGGTACCCCAGAAACTTCCAAAACCCCTTCTTACTAGATCTCCACAGTGAAGAAGACTCAGAAATCATTAATATTCCCCTTTTACAAATGGGGAGACTGAGACACAAAGGTTAAAGAATCTTGCCTAGTCACATTCCTAAAATGATAGACCAAAGACTGGAACTCAAGCCTCCTGACTCTCCATCAGAACAAAAGGAAGACAAGGGCAGAGATAGCTGAAGTCTTTCCCAGGTGTTTCTTTTCCCAACATCCTTCAAGTTTTGGACCCTCCAGTAAAGAGAAGTTTTTAAACATGTCATGGCCATGTGAGTAGGGACACAAAAGGAGTCTGGTCCCATGGCTGTAATTTGCCAGCACCATGGGCAAGGGCTATGAGAACCTGGCACTGAAGCCTCCAGCCATGTAGATTCCAATGATTGCCTCTTCTGGTATAAAACAGCCAATATATCAACATTTATTAAAACATCTACTATGCGCTAGGGGCCATGCTAGGTAATGAGGACACAAATACAAAAATGAGTCAGTCCCTGCTCTCAAGGAAATCTCTATTGGGAGAGACAAGATGATCACATATAATTATGCACAGGATAAATGCCAAGTAGTTTAGGAAGGGAGATTAATTTCCCTTCAAGTTAACCAGATGTTGACAAGATGAACACATATAATTATGGGTAGGATAAATACAAAGTAGTTTAGGAAGGGAAGTTGACTTGTCTTCAAATTAACCAGAAATGAGGACCTTTTCAGTTTTCTATGTCATTTCTATGGTTTAATTGGTTGGTAAATGTTGCTCTTTTTTGTGGTTTGTCTTCCCAATCCCACCCATGCCTATCACCCTAACCAGGTCATTCCTCCACTCAAATACCTTTAAAGGATCCCTGGTACCTAAAGGGGCACTAGGTGACACAGTAAATAGAGCACTGGTTCTGGAGTCAGGAAAAAACCAAACCAAAACACCCTAGTTCAATGATGGCGAACCTATGGTACATGTGCCAAAGACAGCACACAGAGCACTCTCTGTGGGCATGCACCTCTCCCCCCAGAGTTCTTTACTAGAAAGGCAGAGGGACTTAAGTGGAGCTGTTCCCCTCCCCCTTTCCACTGTGCCTGGACATATTTTCACATCCCCCACCTCTCTGCCTAGCAATCCTGTGGGGGTGTACAGCGGGTAAGGTGGCAGAGCTGGGGAGGATGCTGGGGAAAATTCCCTTCCCCCTCTTCACCTGTGCTGAGAATATTAACCCACTCCTCTGCCCAGCAGCTCAATGGGAGTGTTTTCTCCCTCCCCTGTGTGGGGTGGGGGTGGGGGACACGGCATGAAGTCTCTGGGGGCAGGGCATGGCACATGGTGTTTAAAAGGCCTCCATCACTGCCCTAGTTCAAATCCAGTCGCAATCACTTATTAGCTCTCCAACTCTATGCAAGTCACTTAACCTCTGTTTGTCTCAATTTCCTTACCTATAAACGGGGATAATAACAGTACCTACCTCACAAGGTTGTTATGAGGATTAAATGAGATAATATCTAGTAGCGGTTAGTATAGTGTCTGGCACGTGTAGATGCTATACACAAATGCTTACTCTCTTCTCCTTCCCTTCCCTAATGGATGAAATAATCTGCCATTTAAGACTCTCTGCAGTCTGTCTCTGATCTCCCTTTATGGCCCTATCTCACACTACTCTCTCTGGATTCCTCATTATTCTTCAGATACGTCCCACACTTTTCTGCTTCTTCACAATCTGCCTCTTTTCTTACATCCAAAATTTCCTTGTCTTGATACCAGCAAGCTGACATCACATCTACAATTTTAAACACATCACCAAGTTTCAATGGCTCTTCCTTCATGAAGCCTTCCTCATTCTTTCTCGATCTCAGGGAGGAGACATTTCTTCTTCATCAGATCTTAAAGCACTTTATTTCTTCTTGGATGTGTGTATACCATATTGATCTTTGCAAATGTCGAATTTTCTCTTTACTAGGTGAGAACTTCGATAAGATGCTGGACTAGATCTTATTTTCCTTTGTATAGTGAGTATAGTACAGTACATGGCAAACAGAAGGTGTTGAAAACATTTGGGTGAAAGAATGAGCCAGTGAATGTTTCTTCAGCTACACAAGGGGCAGTTGGGACATGATGTTCTCTCCAGCCCTTTCCAGCTTTAAATTCTCTGATCCTATAAACCTTATTAGAAAAATAGCCTCAAAGAATATCAGAATTAGAGGAGAGTTTTCAGATGCGCCAGTCTCACCTTCTTGTTCTACAGATGAAGACTCCTGCCTACTCCCAGGTCAGATATTTTTTCAAGGTTTCTGGCCAATGGTGCTACCTGGAGGATGGACCACTGTTGAGTTAATGCTTGAATAAGGCCGTAACGTAATAAAAATAGAAGATGAATTTCTTTTGGAGATAAGTTGGCATGGGCCAGGGAAGCAACTGAAGAAAAATGATTCCAGCCACCAGGGAAATAAATCCAAGATGCCAAGGCCAATTCAGTTTCATAGGATCATAGATTTAGAGCTAGAAAGAGTCTTAAAAGATCATCTAATCCATATGATCCACTTTTTAGCAAAATTTTATTCTGAATTTAAACACCAGAAAAGAGTATTTCCATGCCCAAAGCAGAACACAAAAAGAGAATTCTGCATAAAAACATATCTCTGCGTCAGACTGCTGGCTTTAAAAAAAATATGTGTAAATCCTACAAATTACTTTCAAAAGTCCTACTTTTTGTACTTCAAAAGTCCTGCTTATCCTATTTGTCTCTACTTCTTATAAACTTCCGTTTTCTTGTGTATTTAAAAAAAGTCAATGACCCTCTCTTCATTACTATTGTTATCCTGACCCCCCAATTAAAACCCAAGAGAAATGAGGGGGAACCCTTATTACAAATATGCACAGTCAAGGAAAAATGAATCCACACTGTATCCATGGCCAAAAATATTAGTCTCTTTCTGTACTTTGTGTCCTTCACCTCTTAGTCTGTAGGTCAGTAACATGTTTCATCATAGGTCCTTTGAAGACATGCCAACTGCCTCATTTTAAAGATAAGAAAATGAGGTCCAGATATGTTAAATAATTTGACCAGGGTCCCACAGGGAGTAAATAGCAGATCTGGAATTTGAACCCAGTCCTCTGATCCCAAATCCAGTGGTCTTTCCATAGTTTATAGTTCAATTGGCTTGATCGATAGTCTGTATATGATTGCCCTCCCACTCCCTCTCACCTGGGAAGAGAACTCGGCTGACCATGCCAGGCATCACCATCAGGAAGAGAGGCAGCACCTTCAGGTATGCGGCCATCAGCGAGCCCCCCTTGGCGTGGGAAAGATTTCTGGCAGCAAGAGACCGTTGGACAATCACCTGCAAACCAAAGAGGGCGCTTGGGAGGGCACAGGAGCAGCGTGGACAAGGGCCACTTACTCAGCCTGAGAATACTCTCCACAAGTGGATTGGAAAAGATGAGCGTGCTATCATTGCCAACTTTGTTCATTCTTATTTTGAATGTGATGTCCAGCAAGGAACTCAAAGGGAAAGAGGTCTGAGGTTCCTTCTCTAGGGGAAAATTCTTCTAAGTCCATATAATCATATTCTTATCACTTTTTTAAAAAAGCCTTATTTTCCATCTTAGAATCAATACTGTGTATTGGTTCTAAAGCCAAAGAACGGTAAGGGCTAAGCAATGGGAGGTTAAGTGACTTGCTCAGGGTCACACAGCTAGGAATTGTCTGAGGCCAGATTTGAACCCACGACCTCCCATCTCTAGTCCTGGCTCTCAATCCCCTGAGCCACCTACCTGCTCTCCTCACTTCTAAGTCTTCCTACACAATTCCTCTGATGAAATATCAGGCAGAAAGAAGATAGAGAGCCCTTACTGTCTACCACACTATTCATTTTGCCACTTACTTAATCTGTGGTCTTTCACTGTCCTCGAATTCTTTCTTTGGTGCTTGGGCTACTGTGTATTACTCTATTACTATTAGTAGCATCTCTACAAAGCAGGGCTTCATAGGAGCAGGGGCTAGATTCCCTCTTCTTTCCAGTCTCGTTTCATTGTATTCTCCTTAAAGCGGGCTTCATTTCAAACTTGTTTTCTAGCTGTCCATCTCCAGCCCCTGCACCTTTGCACAAGAAATGCTACCTGTTTGGATTAATACTCCTTCTTCACTTTAGTATCATGGAAGTCCCGGATACCTTCAACTCCCACCTCCTACATGAGCTTTTTTCTCCGGTATTCAGTTGATCTCTTTCTTGAAATTACCTTGTATCTGTTATGTGTTTCCCTAGCTGTGAATAGTAACATAAAAGTTCCTCAAGGATCAGGATGGCTTATTTCTCATCTTTATATCCTCAGTGGCTAAGACAGTGTCTTATAGACAGTAGGTACTCAACAAGTATTTCTGGAATTAAATTTGATTGAAACAAGGAGCTCTGATTGAGCTAAGGCTAGCCCTATGTCTAAGAGGTGACATTATCTATTCTTAACAAAGGCATGATGATGAAGAAAATAACAATTTTTAAAAAAGAAAATAACAATATTAAAAAATATATATATTTCAAAAATCTGATGGGGGCAGCTTGGCAGCTCAGTGGATTGAGAGTCAGACCTAGAGGTGGGAGGTCCTAAATTTAAATCTAACCTCAGACTCTTCCTAACTATGTGACCCTGGGCAAGTCACTTGACCCAAATTGCCTAGCCCTTTCCGCTCTTTGGTCTTGGAATCAATACGTGGTATTGATTTTAAGACAGGAGATAAGGGTTAAAAACCAAACAAACCTACTGTGTGTCAGGAACTCTACTATTGGCTCTACAAATATCAGTCCATTTCATCCTTGAAATAACCCTGGGAGGTAGGTCCTGTTTTTAATCTTCAAACTGAGACAGGCAGAGATTAAGTGACTTACCCAGGGTCATGTGGTTAAGAAAAGTGAATTCAGGTGCAATCCCTAACTGCCTCTAGAAGTGGGGGGGAAACAAAGGGGTAAGAAGGACCAACATCCCAATACCTCATGAGTGAGATGTTCATGTTGTTGTTCCTTTATGGCATTTAACATGCAGTGGGTTCTCATGAGACTGAACACATCTGTTTCGATTCGAGACTAAATATAGTGTTCCAAAAGTCTTAGTGCCATTTAAGCACTAGACAATAAAAGCTTTAAATGGCACTAAGACTATTGGGACAAAATTTTTGGCAAGATTCAGTATTATTTGGGCTCGTTAGCAGTACTTTTGCCCTCCATCCTAGAGTCAATCAGGAGCTTTCAATGAGATGTGATTTTTGCACCAACATATAATCACTGAATCTCTGTGTGAAGAGGTTATCTTATCTAAACATGAACAGAGCCAGAATTCCTTTAAAAATATACCCATGGGATTGCTTACTGTCCCAGGGAGGGGGGAGAGAATTTGGAACTCAAAATTAAAAAAAAAAGAATGTAAAAATTATTTTTATATGTAATTAGGAAAATAAAATATTATTTAAAAATAAAATATTCCCAAGTGGTCATCTGATGACTCCTTAAAAGCATCCAGTGTCAGGAAATACATTATCCCTTGAGGCAGTTCATTCCATTTTTTGAATAGCTCTAATTATTTGGAAATTTTTCCTTATACTGAGCTGAAATTGGTCTCACCCTGTTCATTTTGGTTTTATCCTTTAATGTTAAGCAGAATAAGTCCACATCCATTTAGAGGAAGCTAGGTGATACAGGAGATAGAGTGTTGGATTTGGACTCTGGAACACCCAAGTTCAAATTCTTCTTCAGAGACTTACCAACTGTATAACTGTGGATAAGTCATTTAATCTCTCTCAGTCTCTTTTTTCTTCAAGTTCTTATCTTACATTACTTTGAATGTCTTAGAGCTCTATAGAGGAGGCAGCTAAGTGGCTCAGTGGATTGAAAGCCAGGCCTAGAGACAGGAGATCCTGGGTTCAAATATGGCCTCAGACACTTCCCAGCTGTGTGACCCTGGGCAAGTCACTTTACACCCCCCCCCCATTGCCTAGCCTTTACCACTCTTCTGTCTTAGAACCAATACATAGTATTGATTCTAGGATGGAAGGTAAGGGTTTTAAAAATAAAGAAAATAAAATGTATTGCCCAGAACTTAATAAAACACTCCAGGTGTTTTCTGACTAGGACAGAATAAAGAGACATTATCACTTCTCCTGCTCTGAACACCATGCTTCTATCATTAAGTCAATGCTCACGTCAACCCTTTTCCCTTTTTTTTTTTCCTGGGAGAGGGGAAATCATGTTCTACTGTTAACTTATAGTGGGCCAGCAAGGCACTAAAGCTCTTAGATCTTTTTCATATAAATGGTTCTCCAATCATATTTCCCTGATCTTTGTTCTTGATTTGATTTTGATAAGAGTATCTGATGTTCTATTAATGCACCGTCTTCCAAAACAATGAGAGTTTTCAATGAAGGGAAGAATTCTGCTGGTTGATATCTTATGAAGCATCCAATTAAATATTGGAGTTTTAATGACTTCTTTTAATTCTTTCTGTCGTGGTTTAACATTAATACAGACATACCAATTGATCCCCAAATTTGTATCATTACATTTTAAGCAAGGATCCCAAAGGAATTTTTTTTTCAGCCATAGCATGTCTCAAAATCAATTTTCTACGTTAGGGAAGAGCTGTAATCTGCAGCAAAGGAGAGATTCCCCAGAGGGGTAAAACTGCAGTTCTTTGAAGTAAATGCTTTTGAACAGTAGAGGTTAGATTTCTTTTTCTATGGAAACACATCTCTTAAAATGAAAAAAGAATGAAAACCAATGGGAAAATGAGATGTGATTCACAGATACTTGAGTACCCTAAAATGTATCAACCAAAGGTCAAAGGGTTTGAGGCCATAAGTGACAGAGATTGAAGGGCCCTCCAGAAACCACCTAATTTGCATCTCTTTTCCATTCACCTTTAGGCAGGTGAATAATTGAATTAGTCAGGAGAGATGATTGATTAAAGGAGAGGTGACCAACGCATGGTCAGCAACACTCTCACGTGGGGATGAACCAAATTAAAATATAATTTGAGAATTTATTATATTGGAGAAATACTTGGGATGAAATGCTTTCAAAAATACCTTCTTTGAGGATCCTTTTCCCCCCTTAAATTGACCTCTTTTGTGATATTACTTTCCATTTATTTTTTTAAAACCCTTACCTTCTTTCTTAGAATCAATAGTGGGTATTGGTTCTAAGGCAAAGGAGAGGTAAGGGCGAGGCAAAGAGGGTTAAGTGACTTGCCCAGGGTCACACAGCTAGGAGGTCAGATTTGAACCCAGGACCTCCCATCCCTGGGTCTGACTCTCAAATCCACTGAGCCTCCAAGCTGCCCCCCTTTCCATTTACTTTTTTTTCCTTTTTTTTAAAATTTTAAACCCTTAACTTTTGTGTATTGATTTATAGGTGGAAGAGTGGTAAGGGTGGGCAATGGGGGTCAAGTGACTTGCCCAGGGTCACACAGCTGGGAAGTATCTGAGGCCGGATTTGAACCTAGGACCTCCCATCTCTAGGCCCGGCTCTCAATCCACTGAGCTACCCAGCTGCCCCCCCCCCCCCCCATTTTCCATTTACTTTTAATAAAGAAAGTTAAATTATGTTGAAAATGCAATACTGTTCACCTACAATGAGAGATACTATCTCCTTAACAGTTATGTTTCTCCTCTCCCCCATTTTGCTAAAATTGGAATTTTGCATTGTTTTAAATAGCATTAGGCAGGTAGGAGAGAAGAAAGAAAGAGGAATCAGAACAGAGTACCAAGAAGACACAATGAGAAAGAAACAGTCCCTAGAAGAGAAAGTTTCTTTAAGCAAATAGAATCCAGAGGGAAGGCCCTTAATGACGTTAAGTTGAATCACAGAATTAAATGAATGTGCTGAAATAAAACTATGCATAGCGAACATGCGAGTAAGGCTGCCCTGTACCTGATCAGTACACCAGTACCAAAGTGAAGGAACTGACATTCCAAGAAGGATTCCTGGCCAGGGGAGATCCGAATTTACAGGGTCTCGGAAAATATGGAAAGCATCATCTCTAGGCAACCCACAGCTGTTATTTGCACTCCGATTGCTGGCTACAGCTGTGAAGTATTTGTCCTTCAGCCCTTCCATACCACCAACTGCAGCAAAACCTATAATTTAGAGGAGGTATACATTAGATTGGATTGACTCTCGTCTTTTAGATCTGCTGCTTACAAGATGATGACTAAAGCTGAACAAATGGACCAACTCAAACAATCAGTCAATGAGCATTTATCAAGACATTCCCTAGCATGGGTCTCTGCCTCCATAGATTGAATATGATAATATTTTAAAGTTCTTAGCACAGTGTAGGGCATACATACTTATTCCCTTCCTTCAGTGGCAAGAGCAGTGGATCCAGGCTGGAATTCTGACTTTGCCACTTACCAGTTGTGGGACTTTGGGGAAGTCACTTAACATCTCCAGGTCTTAGTCCTTCAACTGTAAAGTGATGGGACTGGACTAGAGCAGAAGTTCTTAACCTTTTTTGGTTTTATGAATTTAGCAGTGCTAAAGCCTAGAGACCAGTGATTCCCAAAGTGGGTGCCACCGCCCCCTGGTGGATGCTGCAGCGATCCAGGGGGGCAGTGATGGCCACAGGTGCATTTGGGGGCGGTGAATAACTGTAAGGGGGCGGTGATAGTATGTGATAGAAGGCACTAAGTAATATTTTTTTTGGAAAGGAGGCAGTAGGCCAAAAAAAGTTTGGGAGCCACTGCTACAGACAATCCTCAAAATTGTTGTTGTTGTTTTTAAACCCTTACCTTCTGTCTTAGAATCAATACTAAGTATTGGTTCCAAGGCAGAAGAGTGGTAAGGGCTAGACAATTGGGGTCAAGTGACTTGCCCAGGGCCACACAACTAGATAGTGTCTGAAGCCTCATTTGACCCAGGACCTCCTGTTGATAGGCCTGACTCTCTATCCAGTGAGTCACCTACCTGTCTGTAGTGTATGATTTTAAAATGCTTAAAATAAGAGGGTTACAAAGGAAACCAATTATACTGAAATTTAGTTATTAAAATAGTTTCTAAAAAATAAATTTTTGAGCCTTTTGGGGCAGAGCCAGATGGTGGAATGGAGAAATTATTTATCTAAACCCTTCCAACATTCCTCTCTAGATAACTTTAAAATAATGCCCCAAATAGAATTCTGGAGATGCAGAGCCAACAAAGAATCAGAGTGAGACACTCTTCTAGTCTAAGACAGCTCTGAAGTTTCGAAGAGAGATCTATAACATGAAGGCTGAGGCTGGCCTGGAGCCCACGTTATTGAAGTGCCAGCAGTGGGACTAGGTAGTCATGAGAGATGCAGTAACAGCTCCAGGGGCTCCCAAGCCAGAGATGGTAAAGAAAGTTGACAAATGGTCAGAAAGAGATTAGAGGAGATTATTGTGCTAATAGCACTTGATGTAGAATGCTGTTTGGCAACTCTATTGTTTATATCCACCTCTGGGTCATAGTTCAAAGGTAGGAATGGATACTTTTGTTTAAGAGGGATTGGAAGCCCTGAGGGGCAACTGTTTGGCAACTTCATCATCTATACCCATTTCTAGGTCTTAGTTCGAGTGACAAAGAGGAGCACTTTTAGTCAAGGAGTAGAAGTCCTGAATTCCAGTTGGAAAGGATCAGGGATCCTGAGGAGTAATATCATTTGCAATCTCAGGGGATCAGAGGCTCTTCCTGGGTAAAGACCAAAGTAAGAGTAGGAGAGCAATCATCACACCTTTCCTCAGATCACACCACCCTGGAAGCACGGAACACTTACTGACTCCCTAATGCTAGCTCTGAAAATAGCAGTATGAAAAAGCTTGAAGTTTTAGAAAATGTCCCTCCAATCCCCATGTCAGGAATAGAGACCAATATTAACATAAAGTTCCAAATCAAGAAACAGGGAGAGAAAATGAGCAAACAAGAAAAAGAACCTGACTATAAAAAACTACTCTGGTGATAAGAGATAATCAAGACACAGACTAAGAAAAAGACAATGGTACCAAAACAGCTATAAGCAATGCCTCAGAGAAAAATGTGAATGGGACACAAGTCCAGTAAGAATTTCTGGAAGCATTAAAGATGATTTGCAAAATCAAATATGAGTGGTAGAGGAAATATTAAGTAAAGAAATGAAAGCAAAGGAAGAAAAATATGAAAAGAGTATTAGAGGCACCAAAAAAAGTACTAGAGAAAAAATAAATACAGAATTGGCCAAATGGAAAAAATAAGTACAAAAGAGCACTAAAGAAAATAATTTCTTAAAAATTAGAATTGGACAAGTAGAAGCTAATGATTCCATGAGCTATCAAGAAACAATAAAAGAAAATCAAAAGAATGAAAAAAAAAACAAATGTCAAATATCTCACAGGAAAAACAACCTATCTGGAAAATAGATCAAGTAAAGATAATTTAAGAATTATTTGGAGTAGATAGATGACTCAGTGGACAGAGAGACAGGCCTAAGGACAGGAGATCCTGAGTTTAAATATGGCCTCAGACACTTCCTAGCTATATGACCCTGATCATGTCACTTAACCCCAATTGCTTGCCTCTTTCCAGTCTTCTGCCTTGGAACCAATACTTCATATTGATTCTAAGATGAGAGGTAAAAGCTTAAAAAAATTATTGGATTAAAAGCCATGATCAGAGAAAGAGCCTAGACATCATCATTCCAAAAATCATCAAGGAAAGTTATCCAGATATCCTCGTGCCAGAGGGGAAATTAGAAATTGAAGGAACCACCTGAAAGAGATCCCAAAATGATAACTCCTAGGAATATTAAAATCAAACTCCAAGGTCAAAGACTTTAAGCAGTCAGAACCACAGTCAATATCACACAAGATTTAACAATTCCACCAATTCCACATTAAAGAAGCAAAAAGCTTGGAATATGATATTCTGGAAGGCAAAAGAGTGAGGATTACAAACAAGAATAACCAATCTAGAAAAACCAAAAATAATTCTTCAAGAGAAAAAAAATGAATATCTAATGAAATAGAGGACTTTCAAGCATTCTTGATGAAAAGACTAAAGATGAATAGAAAATTTGACTTTCAAATCCAAGATTCAAGAGAAACATAAAAAGGTTAACATAAATTAGGGCAGCACTGAAAAATATATCTGTTGAGAGAGGGGATTATGGGAAATAAAATAGATAATTCTGATTACATGAAATAAAAAAGCTTTTGCACACTCTAAGCTACTATAACCAAAATTAGATGGAAAACATGAAAATGGGGAGGGGGGAATTTTGCAGTAAGTTTCTCTAATAAGGGCTTCATTTCTCAAATATATAGGGAATTGAGCCATATTTATATGAACAGGCAGTTTTCAGAAGAAGAAATCACAGCTATCAATAGTCATATAAAAAAATGCTCCAAATCATCAATGGTTCGAGAAATGCAAAATAAAACAACTCTGAGGTACTTCCTCAAAGCTATCAAATTGGCTAACATAATATAAAAGGAAAACAATAAATAATGGAGAGGATATGAAAAAATTTGGACACTAATGCACTGTTGTTAAAGTTATGAGCTAGTTCAAATCATTCTGTAGAGTAATTTGAAACTATGCCCAAAGGACTATCAAAATGTAAATACTCTTTGACCCAGCAATACCACTACTAGCTCTGTATCCCCAAAAGATCTATTTGTACAAAAATATTTATAGCAGCTCTTTTTCTGGCAAAGAATTGGAAGCTGAGGAGGTGCCCATCAATTAGGGAATGTCTGAACAAATTGTGATATATGATTATAATAGAATACTATTGTGATATAAGAAATGAAATAGGATAGTTTCAGAAAAACCTGGGAAGACATAAGAATTCTGTGAGGTGAGCAGAGTTAAAACATTTTATATAGAACAGCAAAATTGTAAGCCAAACCAACTATGAAAGACTTAGCTACTCTGATCAAGATAATGATCCAAGATTATTCCAAAGAATCTATGATAAATGATGTTATCTATCTCTAAAGAGAACCTATTGAACTCTGAATGGAGAGTGAAACATACTTTTTCTGGTACTTTATTTATTTTTATTATTTTATTTTGTTTGTATCTTTTTTTCAACCTGGCTAATATGGAAATGTTTTGCATGACTTCATATGTATAGTTGATATCAAACTGTTTGCCTTTTCAAAGGGAAGGATGGGAGGGAGAAAGATAATTTGGAACCTAAAATTTTTAAAAATGAGTCTTAAAATTTTTTTATCTTTTAATTAGGACATATTTAATAAATAAATTTTTTTAAATTTTAAATAAAAAATTAATAAGTTTACAGACCCTTGGTTAAGAATCTGTACTAGATGATATCTAAGGTCCCTTCCAGTTCAAAATTTATGATACTATACCATATTTGGTCATCTCTTTATACAGTCCAAATGAGTAAAGTTTGTTAAGAACTGGGTGCAAAAACTCTCTGAACTAAGGGATATAAGCCGCCTCAGCATCCAAAAGAAAAGGTCAAAGATCATGGTGTCGTAAATAGAGATTCAGTGGCCAGTGAAGGTCACCAAGGTCTTTGGATCCATGCCTAGCACAGTGCCTGACACATAAAAGAGATATTTAATAGATGCTTGTTGATCTCTGACTAATTGTTAAAAAAAAAAAAAAAAAAAAAAGCATGGAAGCCCTCAGGCTAAAAGCCAGTGTTCTCTGGATCTAGGCCAAAGAAATGCTGAAAAGGCAGGAAAACTGATCAAGATCAGCAGTTGTTCAAGGCCTCGGGCTGGATCTTGGGATTGCACTGGTAGAATTCCTACCAGAATTAGCAGAAAAGACAGTGGGTTTAGGAAAGGGTCTTTAAATTCATTTACATCAGACATCAGAACTGTTTTAAAGATGGATAGCTGGATGATCAGCCTGAGTGGAATCAGAGAAAGGGGAGGGGAGAAAAGAAAGCCTGCCAGGAGATGGGGGCTTGATAGATAGATATGACATTTGTCTCTACCGAAGTTATCTTTGAATCATTGGAAGCTGGTGAAATTCCTAAGGAAGAAAGTATTTAGAGAGAAGACCCAAGACAGAGCCTTAGGAGATGCTCTTATTGAGCAAGTGGTTAAATATAAAGATCCACCAAATGATCAGACAAATAAGAGGAGAACCAAGAGAGACAGGGTTATGGAACCCAAGGAAGGAGAGTGTCCAGGAGAAGGTTATTGAGTGTCAAAAGTTGTAGAGAGATTAGATAAAATAAGGACTGAGAAAAAGCCATTTAATTTAGCAATTAATAGAGAGAGTACTTTCAGTTGAGTGAGGGGAGGAGATTTTCCAAAGTCAAATTTCAAGGGACTAAAAAGTGAGAACAAAGTAAGGAAACGGAGGCAAAGAGTACAGCTAAATCTTTCAGGTATTTGGCTATGTAAAAAAGAAAAGATTGAAGACAATAGCTTGAAAGGATGGCAAAGTCAAGCAAGAATTTAAGGATAGGGAAAACCTTGGCATCTTTGCAAGTGGCTTGGGGAAAAATAAGGGGCTAAAGTGAGGATGAAGATTAGAAAAGAGGAGGAATGATTTAAGAGGATAAGCTTCCAAAAGAGAAAGGAGATAACAGCATCAAGGACACAGTGAAGGAGGGGTTTGGCAAGGATAAGGGTCACCTCCTTTTCATCAGAAAATAGGTTAAAGGAGGAGAGAATGGAAATAAGGAAGAAGTTTTAAACTATGGCCTATAAAACTCGTGAGGAGCCTAACTCAGATTAAAATGTAATTGGGAAATATTTACTAAAATATATAAAAAATACAATTGTTGTTCAGTCATTTTGGTTGTGTCAGACTCTTCATGACCCCATTTGCAGTTTTCTTGGCCAAGATATTGAAGTAGTTTGCCATTTCCTGCTCCAGTGGATTAGGGCAAATAGAGGTTAAGTGACTTGCCCAGAGCCAGTGAATGTGTGAGGCCAAATTTGAACTCAGGCCTTCCTGTCTCCAAGTTCAGTACTCTATCTATTAAGCCACCTAGATTCCTCCAGAGATAGTGTAGGAGCTTTAAAAATAGAGAAGGTTTGGAATAGTCAGGAAAAAGAAAAGGATTGTTTCACTGATTGTGATTAATTAAGATAAATTGAGGTAAACCTAGGTTGTGTGACTTTCTCCAGGAGCAGTCAGCACCATATTACTTAGGAACAGAGAAGACAGATTGATGAGAGCAACCCAAAAGGATTAGAACAAAGTTAGAATGTCAATATGGGAAAAGGGGGCAAGGGTCACTGGTAATAAAAGGCCAAAATGGCCAAAGAAAAGGTCAAGTGTGAAGGGCAGAAAAGAAGGCCAGCACAAGGGTGATGGATAAAGAGATCAGGAAGTGGTAAAGGGGCTTAGGAAGTATAAAGCAGAGGGAGAATTTAAAGGATGGAAGGTGATGGTCATTAAAAAAACTTTAGGATTCTAGATCTTGGAAGTGAATTGTGATGAGCATGACTCATCCCTCTATGTGCCCAAGTAAAGAGTAAAGAGGAAGGTCTGAGAAATAAATTTAGAAGGTGAATGGAAAGGGAATTCATCACCCAAGGATGAGGGCTGACAATTTAGATACTGCTTTATGATTTACAAACAGATTTCTACATATTAACTCATTGGATCCTTATGATCACCCTGTGAGGTTGGGAATACAAATGTTATTTTCATTTTGCAAGTAAAGAGGATCAGAGGGATCAGGGAATCAGTTGGATTCTTTCCATTAATTCATGCTGCTGGGTATCTTTGCCACCTGGCTATCCTTTGCCTTAATTGTAAGTCTAATTCTTTTTATTAGTGTGATAATTAGATTAAGTCTACACTGCCCATCTTTAGATTTAATCACCAAAGATGAGAACACCTCTAATTCTGGGAGGTCAGTAATCCATGTGTGCTAGAGTGGGTGACGAATCAGAATCAACTGACTGCCCCCTAGGTGTTTTATGAGAATCTTCTGTTGTGATTGGACATGCAAATTAGGAGGGAGGCACAAGAAGTGACCCCTTTAAGTGGAGGGAGTTGAGTGAGAGGTCTTGGGCTGAAGAGGGCTTTGCACTTCTTCTGGTTCCAGGAGGAGTGTTGGAAAGCTGAGACCCTGGTGAGACTGCTTTAAATATCTCCTTTGAATTCCACATGGTGAGTTTAAAGTCTGACTGAATCTTCCTGAACTTTTCTTAAGAAATTTCTTTTAGTAGACTCTGTGAATGAAGTTTGCTCCATTCACCTCCGGGCCTCTAATTCTCTACTGAGGGTTAAGATCTACCTGGATTAATTAGAGGATAGTAGTAAATTACCTACTGGGTTAGATTCTTATATCTTTATTTCCTCTCTCTCTTCTTAATTGTAAAAAAACTTCTATAAAAGTCAATTTTGTCTTGAGATTATTCTTAATTAAGGATTGATAATAGTTCAATCCTCTGGTAACCATCTTTTAATATATTGAACCCCAAACTCCCTTTTCCCCCCTTACATTTGTGAATAAATTTTTAAAAAGCTGGACTTGCAAAATTCAACATACAAAGTGATGACAGCAAATACCACAGCATGATAAAGGCACTTCAACCTTAGAAAAGCAAACAGGCGGCATAATGTATAGAACACTGGCTTTAGAGTCAGGAAAACCTGAGTTTGAATCCTACTTCATTTACTCCATGTGTAAGCCATTTACTCTGGGTAAGCCATTTAACCTCTCTTGGCCTCAGTTATCTCATCTGTAAAATGAGGTTAATAATAGCACCTACCTCATAAGGCTATAGTGAGGACAATAAGAAAGCATTTAAAGCATTATATAAATATGAGCTACTATAACAGAGAAGCAGGAATGCCAGAAGGACTCTGGAATCCAGAAATGCAAGGAGAGGAAGCATCATATAGGAAAAGAATAGTGCAAGGTGAATTGGAAGACTCCTCGGTTTCTAGCCTTGAGTCTGCCACTTGGTGATCTTGGATAGTCCTTACTCTGGGCTTCTGTTTCTACATTTGTAAAATGAGGGTGTTGGATCAGAAAAATCTCTAAAGTCTCCTCTACTTTAAAAAAAAAACCACAATTAAAAAATACCACAATAATAGCAATTTAATGATGCTTAACTTGGAATGCTTGGAAATACTTACTGTATCCCATTAGAGTGAAGGCTCCTCCCAGCATGATAACAGTCTGCAGAGCATCTGTGTAGATCACAGCTGCCAGGCCACCTGATGGGAAGACCAAAAATATGAGGATGGAGGTAAGAGGGAGTTACCCTGAGCCATGCCTAGGGTGGCTTTTAGATATTAAAAAGCATACTCTGAGGAGCCAGATTTCCCCACCATAATTAAAATCAATTTGGGTAAAATTTTGCCTGCTATTGACATTGACTTAAGAGGGATTGTTATGGTTGAAGGGGCTGGTTGGTAGGTAGGGTAGAAGAATGGCGTCCAAGTGCTGGTTGTTGGTTTTTTTTTTTTTAATCCAGCATAGTAATACTTTGATTTATCTCATTACCCTGGAACCATCTTTGACTTCTTCCTCTTCCTTGTTTCCCACATTTCATCTGCTTCTAAGGCCTATCAATTCAACCTCTAAAATGCCTCTTATAATCACTTTTTCCTTTCCACTCCTATTCTAATTAAGACCCTAATTCAGGACCTTTTCTCTTCTCAGATTGATCTTCTAATTGATCTCCTTGCAATCTATAACCTCTTTAATCCATCCTTCACATTGCTTGCTGTTTGAGTAACCTTCCTAAATGCATTGCACCAATCACATAAATCCTCTACTCAATGGCTCCCTATTGTTATGTCTAGGATTTAATAAGAAGAGATTCGGTTGAATCACATGTGGGGAAAGTGGGTAGTTTTTTCACTGATTCCCAAATTTTTACTGGATCTGAAGTCTATCTTTTTAATACTAATAATTCTTTATTATGCTATATGACTGCCAAATACTGAATAATAAGAATCTTAGAAGGTGCCGAAAAGGCAGTGGCAAGACACATGGTAGCTATGACTAAGATGACTTGTAAGAGAAAAATGTCATAAAAGACATCATTAAGGATATGATATTAGATGAGGATGTAGGTAGATTCTATAGCAACAATGAAGATGGATTACCCAGATGCTGCCCTTGTGAAGTGTTAAAATAACCAAAGGAAAGCCCCCACCTGTACATTGGGTGTCTCTTCAAGGAGAATTATAGGAAGGAAGGAAGAGACAGAGGGGTAAAGAGAAAGAAACAGAGAAGGGGAGAGAGAGAAGGAGAGAGGAGGGGAGGGAAAGACAAAGAGAGAAACACAGAGAAAGAGAACCACACAGAGAGAGAACACCCCACAAAGAGAGAAATACACAGTGAAACAGAAAGAGAGAGGAGGGAAGGAGGAAAAGAGAGAGAGAGAGAGAGAGAGAGAGAGAGAGAGAGAGAGAGAGAGAGAGAGAGAGAGAGAGAACCATACAGAGAACACCAGAGAGAAAGAGAGAAAAACACAGAGAGAAAGAGAAAGAAACAAGGAAAGAGGAAGAGAGAAATACAAACAAGACCACACAGAGAGAGAGAGAACAACACACACACACACACACACACACACACACAGAAATACAGAAAGAGAAACAGAGAGAGAAAGATAGATTAAGTGCCTACTTTGGGCCATTCACTCTCGCAATTTTGCTTTATAAATATTATCTTATTTAATCTCTACAAGTCTGTGAGGTAGGAGCTATTATTATCCCCATTTTACAGGTAAGAAAACTAAGGCCTGGGGCTGGGGGTTGGGGGGGTCAGGGGCCAAATAATTGCCCAGGGTCACATAGGTACTAAATATCTGAGGTCTTCTTGACTCCCTGACTCCAGGCCCAGTACTCTCGCATGGAAAAATTATAGGTGGAGAGCCTGCACTGATAAGTTATTGGACCATCAAAATATTTCTGTCCCAAGAATGGATGAGTATTCTTAAAGAGACTATGAAAAGAAGACATTCTGATTCTGTTCTAGCCTTTATTAAGCTCCGACTACCTGGAAGGCCTGGGAGACCCACCACAGAACTTTAAGGAAGGCTTGTAATGAAATGGAATGTAAAGAGGAACATAATCCATTCAGGTTAATTGTGTGTATAGATCAATTTGGCTGAAGGGCAGTGTTTTTTAGGGGGACAGTAGAAGCTGAGATTAGAATGTTATGTGGGGACCATATTATGGAGGACCTTAAATAACAGAGATTTGCCTTTTTTTTTATTCTGAGTACTGCTTTTGCTCTTCCAGAATCTGTGTCGAATTCATATTTTTCTTTTGGACTTTGCATGTGTTTGCTTTGCTTTCATCATCCCCTTCTGTGTCTGTACCTTATTCTTTGTCTCCATAAAATTCTCTATAGTTGGGTGCTTTTTTTGTGGTCTGCTCATTTTTCTTCCCCTTTTATAGGTAGGCTCTTTTCTCTGCGGGGTTAGGTTATCCTCTTAAACTTCAGACCTTCCTTGATGCTAACCTTAGCTTTATTTCTGGGTTTCTGCCAGTTTCAGTTCTTCCAAGATGGTATGATGGCGTGAGGGCTGGGACCTGAGCACTGCCTTTGGAAGATAAATAGGGCAGCAATGTGTGGAGTATATTAGAATGAGAATAGGGTGCAGGTAGATAAGAAGGCAAGGACATGCTTTAGAAGGACATTTGCCATAATTCAATAAAGGTACAGTCTTGATTCTCCTTGAAGCCATAACGTTTTAGAACAGAAAGAGACTTCGGAGATTTCCTAAGCCATCCCCTATCCCTTTCCTGTTACTTTCATAGATGAAGATCCAGAAGCCCAGAGAGAGCATGTGCTTCATCTGTAACCATACACTCTCAGACTGAGGGGCTAATTTTAGGGAAGGTGAGCACACTTCTTCCCATTAGACCATATAGAATAAAGGTCAGGGAGTGGTTCCAGGTTTATCAAGGAAGGAGGTAACCCAAGACCCTCTGAAAGGCTTGAAGAGAAATATACTTGGACCTTAAAACTTTTTATAGGGCAACATTTCTCTAGCTTGTTGTACAAAGTAGAATGTAAATAGGAAATGGCTTTTTTTAAATCTGTATTTCCATCTGACACATTTAACCTCTAAAATATCTTTCATCTTCAACTTCTTTCCATCCCTACTACATATATACCTTAATTCCTAACACATAGTGTTTAATAAATGTTTCCTTTTTTAACCCTTATTTTATGTCCTAGAATTGATACCAAGTAACAGTTACAAAGGAGAAGAGTTGTAAGGGCTAAGCAATTGGGCTTAAGTAACTTGCCCAGGGTCCCACAGCCAGGAAGTACCTGAGGTCAGATTTTGAACCTAGGGCCTCCCATCTCCAGGCCTGGCTCTCTATCCACTGAGCCACCTAGGTGTCCCTCTAATAAATGCTTCTTGAATTAGATGGAAGGTATGTGCATCAGAATGGTGAGCAAAAAGCCTCTCTGAAGATGCATATGACATGTGCTCACTTTTAAGACCTCAGGGTGGAATGGGAAGAACACTGGATGGAGGGATCTGAGTTTGAATCCCAATTCTGCTATATACTTCCTTTGTCACAGTGCGAAAGTCCTCTTAGCTTTCTTAAGTCTAGGTTTCCTCATCCCTAAGATGAGGACATTGAATTAGATAATTTCTAGATACTTGTCCTATAAACCCAAAGCTAAGTATATTGGGGGCACGGGGCAAATAAGTGGCTTCCCCAACGTGAACCTCAAATTCTCTTCTGAAAAGGGACCATGATAAATAGCTTGATCCTTTCTAATGAATGGTTTTGTACTTCCACTTTTGGGAAGGGATCCTGATTACCCGTCAGACAACAATGTTGAATGGAAGGGCTCAGAAGTCTTTTCTGGAATAAATTACTTGAGTAATCTGGACAGGACCTCCAAATTCTTAACCCGAGCCTTCCCAGTGTTACCCCAAGGGGCTCAGCCATACCTGCCACTGTATATAGAGCTGTAATTGCCAACAGCCCCACTACTGCAAGGTACAAATCCAAGTGTAAGGACTGCTGGATAAAGATGGCACCTGCATACATGTCCACCTGAGGAAATAAGTAAGATCACAGACGTAGAAGAGGAAGAACATTTTGTCGGACTCCTTCGTCTTATAGATGAGAAACCTAAGGCTTAGAGAGAGGCTGACTTGTCCAGATGTTAGAGGTAGGATTTGAATTAAAGTCTTCCAATACTCTGTCCATACTACTACTCCATACTTTCCACTCAAGGGAGAAGCTGTTCCTTCTCTTCCTCTTTCCCTCCCCTGGTTTGCAAATTCTTGGTTTTCTTCTATCTCTACTATTGGGAAAGACAAGCAATCCAGTTTGACTGGCAGCCAACAACTTGCTTAAGTTAGGGTTAGCTCCCTTTCCCTGAGATGAGGTGTATGGACAGTTGGGCCCTTGAGGGCCCTTTCTTTGACCCTAAAGCATGTTTGATTCTTCAAAGGGTGTATGTGTACAAGAGGGTGATTGGTGGGGGGTAGTGAGCCTTGGAATTTGATTTTCTGATGCTCAGATGACTTTATTAAGGTCATTCCTGGAGCACTGACTCGGTGCAATCAGTCAATAAAGCTGACCCTGCAAATGATGTACCTGCTATAAGGAAACTGGGTCAGACTAGTTAATGACAGGAAATTAATGGCTGATCAGCTCTTGAGATCTCTTTATCATCTCTGATAATCTGATAAGGACAGTTTAGTTGATAAGGAAATAAAAGGACACAAAGATCTTTTAGCTCATGCTTCCAGCTCTGTCTCTAGGAGCATGGAGTTTATTATATATATTTCAAGACTCATTTCACACAAAAGAAACCCCCTCTCCCATGAAACTTCACAGATGTGCAGAAGTTACAAATTATGTCATATCAAAACACAAAAGGTCTCAATGGCTTCAGAATACAACAAGGCCAAGGCTGAATTTTGACTGTGTTCTTATCAGAAAGCCAAGTCGGGGAATATTTTTCTCAGGGTTGAATTGCCCCTGCTAAGGTTTTGGCCTTGGCTGTACCAGGCAGCTGCATTCCTGGCCAAAGGGGAAGAGTGTTAACCTTTTAAACTGCTCGTTAGCTAGGAACTTAAAGCTTTTCAATAAGGCCACAATATTTTTCAACAAGAAATCACAAGGATCACAAAAGGGGTCAAAAGAGGGGGTCTCAGATTTTTATCTATTCTCTTATTGGCTTCCCACAATCAGCAGCTTATGAGGCTTCATTGAGTTTTGCCTTTTACATTAGGCCAAAGAGTGGGCTTGCTGTTCAACTACTCTTGGCCACTTCCTGGAAACAGAAGAATCTCTGTTCCCTACTTCATCTCCTATCTACTCTTTCTATTCCTTATATTTATCTTTTCTCCTTGTCTCTCCTCCTTTTCTTCCCTTCCCCTCCCTTCCTTTTTTTAATTTCTTCCCTTCTGTGTCCTCCCCACTTTCTTTTTCTGCCTCCCTTTTAAAGTGTAGTTTCCAGTTCCAGCTGGGGAAGAGTACTATTGGGAAAACAAGAGACACTCAATCTACACTACTGATGTCCAGACAGGAAGGTAGGGAGCAATTGGAACTTGACTTTTAATATTGGTAATCAAGTACACACCTGTGCCAATTGTCAGTGATTCACATCTGGCTTTTGACAGTGATTTGTGTATCTATGCCCTTGGAAGAGTGACTGATAAGCAATGACTTTAGAAAAGTTGTGTTCTTACCGAGATTTTGGTGAAGATATAGATAAATAAATAGAGAACAGCCAAGAACAAGGGAATCCGTTTGCCTCCAAATCTCTTCCGTAAGTACTCTGGCATGGTGGTGACCTGGGAGAAGAGGAAAAAGAGTTCTGGTATTAAATACTTCATGGTTTTCTGGTAATTTAAAGGCTAACTCAAAACACATGAAAGTGAGGTTCTAACCTATATTAACTGATACTGAGTGAAATAAACAAAACCAGGAGAACATTATACACAGTAACTGAAACATTGTGAGATGATCAAATGTAATAGACTTTGCTACTAATAGCAATGCATTGATCCAGGACAATTCTGAGAGATTTAAGAGAAAGAATGTTATCCACAGCTAGAGAAAGAATTGTTGGAGTAGAAATGCAAAAGAAAAACATATGATGTATCACTTGTTTATATGGGTATATGATTTGGGGTTTTTGGTTTTAAAAGATTACTACAAAAATGAATAATATGGAAGTAGGTTTTGAGTAATAATACATGTATAATCCAGTGGAATTGTTTGTCAGCTCCAGGAGGGGGAACAGAAGAAAGGAGGGAGACAACAAGAATCATGTAACCATGGAAAAAAATTTGTTTTAATTTAAAAGAAAAAAAAAAGCATAACCAAATACCTTAAATAAATAAATTCCTAAGACTTTTAGGGGGAAAAAGGAAGGTGAGGGTCTAGACTCACAGCAAAGTTCCCTTGCTCCAAATCATAGAGTACTGGTCTTGCAGAATGTCAGAAAGACAGTAGTAGTTTTTCCACTGCTATGGGACTTATCAGACAGAAAGTAGGGGGAAGTCAGAGAAATAGACTAGGACCAATCAGTTGGGTAAAACACCTAGGGAGAAGTTGGGGAGGAGATAGCTTCCCTACCTGGTGCTTTAAAAAATGGATTCTAGATCTAGAGCTTAAGGAGCCTTTAGAGGCCATGGATTCCTATTTTTTGATTTTACAAATGAGGAAGATGAGATATAGAGAGATTATGACTTGCTCCAGTACACAACTAGTGTTTGAGGTGATATTTGAATCCAGGCTCGATTCCAGTCCAATCTAGTACTTATTCATTATATTACATTGCCTCTCAGAATGAAATTTTGTTCACAAATGAGGGGGTGAGAAGACTAAGTGAAATCCAAGATACCTTCCAATTCTAAATCATTAATCTCTTGATTTATTATTTCACCACTGTGGAGAATTCCCAGGGTAGAAATTCTTTCCATCAATACCAATATGACCTACATGACATAGTAATTAATTCTCAGGGAATTTCCACAAAGAAGTCAAGTCAGCAAGCATTTACTGTACACCTACTATGTGCTATACATTGTACTAAGCACTGGGGATACAAAAAAAAAAGTTTCCTGCTCTGAATGAGCTTAATGGAAAGACAACATATAAACAACTATGTGCTAACAAGTTAGAGACAGGAAAGGCACCAACATTAAAGGGGATTGAGAAAAGCTTCTTTTTTAACCCTTTCTTTCTTAGTAACAATCCCAAGAAAGAAATACAAGGTCTAGGCAAATGGGTTAAGTAACTTGCCCAGGGTCACAAAGCTAGAAAGTGTCTGAGGCCTGATTTGAACCCAGGACCTCCCAACTCCAGGTCTGATGCTCTATCCACTGAGCCACCTTCCTGCCCTGGGAAAGGCTTCTTGGAAAAGGTGACTTCATCTGAGACTTGAAGGGGGCAAAGGGAGCTAGGAGGTGGAGATGAGGAGAGAGTTCAGGCATAGGGGACAGTCAATGCAATGAGAATAAA
This sequence comes from Gracilinanus agilis, assembly GCF_016433145.1. Lineage (NCBI taxonomy): Eukaryota > Metazoa > Chordata > Mammalia > Didelphimorphia > Didelphidae > Gracilinanus > Gracilinanus agilis. The sequence continues at coordinate 148,138,927 of NC_058130.1, forward strand.
GATTTGTGAGGTGGAGATGCTCATCTACCTCTGTCCTGTCATCATTAAATGTATTAATAATTGGGGAAAATGTGATTGCATTGATAAGGAACTCTCCACTCAGGCAGATCTCCATCCTTCCATTAGAAGGCAAGGTCCTGGAGTAGAGATTTTTTCATTCATTGTCTTTTATCCCCAGTGCCTAGCACAGTGTCTGGAACATAGAAGGTGTTTAATAAATGTTTGTTGATTAAATGATAGATGACACTCATTAATTGCTGTGACCAAACAAATTCACCAGTTTGGGAAGCAATGAGCCAGATTTCTGGTGTTGGACTTCTTTCTCCACTCTTAGCTAAACAGGCCCATACACTCTTAGCACACCACAGAGAGTACAATTGTCTGGCAATTTCCCTCAGCTACAGGATCAGAAACAGACCTCCCTCTGGTCAAAGCTTTCAACTGACACTTTCCAGGAGAGGAGGCATCTTTGTCGAGGCTCAGGGGATATCAGTTTCATACTATTGAAGGATATTTGAGGGGTTGATCTAAGAATGTCCAATTGTGGGCCACTCTTCCTCATTACCACAATGAGAGGGGAAAAGCCCATGGGGGCTGATGGAAGGAGTACTGGTCTGGGAGTCTACTATTCTGATACTAACTAGCTATGAAGACTTTAAGATGAAAGAAATTTCATGTTGAAAGGGTTCTAAGGGCCAAGGGAGTAACGATGAAACATACTCATCTCCTGAAAGAAGGATAACAGATACTCAAGATACAGAAACAGACATTTTTGGACATGGATGATGTGAAAATTTGTTTTGCTTGGCTGTGTGTATTTGTTACGGGAGCTTAGTTTGTTTGTTTTTTTTCTAACCTGGAGAAGGGGAGAGAGAAATGAGGATTAGAGGCAGAGTTCATCAAAAAGAGAAGTAAAAGAAATGAGAGTCATTGAAGAATTTATTAAAATGTACAGAACAGAAACATATAAGTATGACTCCTTTAAAAGTGAGATGAATTTATCCTCTACTTAAAGGAGAAGCAAACTATATAGACTAGAGATTTGTAGGTTTATCTTCATTCTTTGTTCTGCTTTGTTTATGGAAATGATCATTTTATTGGTATTAAGGTCAAAATAAAAAATAAACATTTTTTATAAAGGAAAGAGATCTTAGCAATTGGCTAGTTATTTTGCAGATGAGGAAACCTGAGACACAGAGAGGGGATGTGTGCCCAAGTTCACATGGATAGAAAGAACCAGAGTTGGAATTCAGAGGTAACTAGGGTGGTGCAGTGGAATGAGGAAGACTTATCTTCCCAAGTTCAAATCTGGCTTCAGATACTTAATAACTGTATAACCTTAGGCAAATCCCTTAACCCTGTTGGCCTCAGCTTACTCATCTATAAAATGAGCTGGAGAAGGAAATGGCAAACAACTCCAATATCTCTGCCAAGAAAACGCCAAATAGAGTCACAAATAGTCAGACAGGGCTGAAAATGACTGAACAACAACAGAGGTAGAATTCAGATCCTGTTCTTGTGGTTCCAAATCCACAGTATTTTCCCTTACCATGTAATGGCCCTGGACAAATCACTTCATCTCTGAGTTTAAATTTCTTTTCATCCATAAAACAGGGATAATAGTCATTTATCCCACTATCTTCCAGGAAGGTTGTGAGGAAAGCACTTTACAGTTAAAATCACAAATAGGAGGGACCTTCAAAGCCACTGAATTTAACTCTCTCTTTTCCCAAATGAGTTTATGTGACTTGCTCAAGATCACAAAATAGCCAAGTGCCTGAGGGAGGATTTGAACTTATATAGGACTCTGACTCCATGTCCAAACCCTATCCACTATATCATAGCTATGTAAGCTTGTTATTTACTTGGAAGTGTAACTCTATTATGTTTCTCCCAGCTTAACTTGCTATTTCCAGAATCTTTCTCTATCTTTGTAATTGATATTTTCCCCCTCTGGACACAATTGCCTTTCCTTCCATCTTCTCTCATCCTGCTCAGTCTCTTCCTTAAATTTATTCCAACCTTGTTCAAATAAATCTAGACTCAGCTGACTCAAAAAGAGAAACTTTTAGAGGCGCAAGTGTCTCCTAGAGATATGCTGGTCAGCTCTCCTGAAATGCACAACCTGCTTTTAAGTTTGTTCTTCATTATTAACAATTCTCCATCCATCACTTTCTGAAGTCTAGAGTGACAATCAACAAAACAATCAATGAAACCCTGATTTGTAGCCTTTGCTGATTTCCCAGGTGTCAATGCTCACACTGAAAATTTAACAATCGGGCCATCTGAGCAAAATGTACTGACTCCAGGGCACCTCTGCTAGAGATACCTGCTCTATTCTGTCACCTTCATTTTACAGGGCCCCAAGATGAGTAGTGACCAAACTGAGATTGAGACCCAGTTCTGATAACTATTCCAAAGCTCTTTTCACCACACCTTCTTGGTTCCCCAGTGACTCTGTTAAGCCTAAAAATTTAAGTCCCTATTTTATTCATTTAGGATTAAATAGACCAGCATGAAAACCCATGAACCAGGCTTCTTTGTTTTTAGACTTGGCTGGGAGGGGCAATGTTAGTTTTCCTCCATTTCCTCACACTGTGGACCAGGGGGATGGTTAATTCTCATTTTCCTAGGGGAATTTTCAAGGCTTCCCTTTGCTTAGTGGTAGAGCCCAGAGCAGGAAGGTTCCATGTAGGAAAGGGTGGGATGAAGGCTGGGTTTGGGTTGAAATTAGAAAATGGAAAGCTCCATCTCATTTGGCAGATCTTGCAGGAAGGTTCCAGAATGTAAGTTTATCTAAAGTAGGGATTGCTTCTTTCTTTGTGTATCACACTTTGGTAGAGAGGAGAAGTGATAGAGAATCCCACAAAAAAATTAAATAGCAATGTCAAGATTTAAATCCAGGTCCTCTTCTTCTAAATTGAGTTTTTCTCTTCTAGCATGTTTCCTCTTGAGGGGCTCAATAAATAATTGTTGGATCAATGAACAAATGAATAGAAGAGGTTACTGTCTCCATGTACTTTATTTTTAAATTTTTTAATATTTATTTATACTATAAAAAATTAATTCCCAGGTATCTCAACTCCTCCTTTCCCTTCTCAAAACATAGAAGGCTATAAATAATGACTTTTGTGTTTCTATTTATAAGTTCTTTCACTGGAAATGGACATTCACAAATTATTCTTCAAATATTAATTAAAATACAATTGTGCATATAAGGATCTCTTGGTTCTACTCATTTTGCTCTTGATTTCATGTAGGCCTTTCCAATTTTTTAAAAGAATTAATCTGCTCATTATTATGGCACAGTAGTATTCCATCACAATCATGCACTATAACTTGTTCAGTCATTCCCTAATTGATGGACATCCTTCAATTTCCAGTCTTTTACCTAGAAAGCTGTTACAAATATGTTGGAACATATACGTTCATTTTTTTCTTCCTGATCTCCTTGGGAAACGGACCCAACACTGGTATTGTTGGGTTTCAGGGTATACACAGTTCTATAACTCTCTAGGCATAATTCCAAATTGCTCTCCAAAATAGTTGGAAAACAGGTCACAGTTCCAGCAACAGTATATTAGTGTCCTCATTTTGCCATATTTCCTCCGACATTTGTCATTTTGCCTTTTTTTTCATTTAGCCAATTTGAGATGTGTAAGATAATATTTCATAATTGTTTCCATTTATATTTCTCTAATTAATAGTGATTTAAGTTATTTTATAAACCTATATATGGCTTTGATTTCTTTATCCAAAATCTTTCTGTTCATATCTTCTGACCATTTATCATTTGGAGGATGGATTTTATTCTTATAAATTTGACAAAGTTTTCTATATATTTTAGATATGAGAACTCTGAGAAACTGTCTATAACATTTCCCACCAATTTTCTGCTTTCTTTCTAATCCTGGCTACATTAGTTTTATTTGTATAAAACCTTTTAAGTTTAATGTAACCACAATTATCCTTTTTATATCTCACAATGTCCTCTATCTCTTGTTTGTTAATAAGTTACTCTCCTATCCATAAATCTGATGGGTAATATATTCCCTGTTCTTCTAGTATGCTCATGTTATCTCCCTTTATGTCTAGGTCATGTATCCATTTTGATCTTATCTTAGTGAATGGTGTAAGATATTGGTCTTTATTTAGTTTCTGCCAAACTACTTTCCATTTGTCTCAGCAATTTTGATCGAATAGTGAATTCTTATCTCAAAATTTAGATCCATGCTTCTGTCAAAAACAAGATTACTATAGTCTTTTACTATGTGTTGTATGTCTACTCTGTTCCACTTATCTACCTTTCTATTTTTTAGCCAATACCAGATAGTTTTGCCAATTACTGCTTGATAATACAGTTTAAAATCTTCTAATGTTAGATCTCCTTCCTTTGCTTTAAAAAAAATTAATTCCTTTGATATTCTTGATCTTTTGTTCTTCCAAAAGAATTTAATTATTATTTTTCTAGCACAATAAAATGATTTTGTTGGTAAAATAATTGGGATGGCATTGGATAAGTAGATAATTTAGGTAGGTTTGTCATGTTAATTATGTTGGCTCTGCCCACCTATGAACAATTAATATTTCTCCAATTATTTAAATCTGAACTGTAGTTTTTGGATTTGTTTTGGCAGGTATACTCCCAAGTATTTTATTCTGTATATGGTAAATAGGAATGTGTTGTATTTTATCAAAGGTTTTTTCTGCATCAATTGATAGAATCATATGATTTTTGGTACTTTTGTTATTGATATAATCAATTATGTTTATAGTTTTATTGATATTAAACTATCCCTGAATTTCTAGTGTGAATTCTGTTTGGTTAGACTGAATAATCTTTGTATTATATTGTTGTAGTCTCCTAGCTAGTATTTTATTTAGAATGTTTGTATCCATATTCATTAATGAAATTTGTCTATAACATTTTCTCTCTGTTTTTGCTCTTCCTGGCTTTGAACTATATTTGCTTCATAAAATGGAATTTGGTAGGACTCTTTTGCCTATTAATTAAAATTATTTTTTTCAATATTGAAATTAGTTGATCTTTAAATGTTTGGTAGAATTCACTTGTAAATTCATCTGTTCCTGATGCTTTTTTCTTAACAACTTCATTTATGGCAGATTCAATTTCTTTTTCTAAAATAGGTTCATTTAGATATTCTATTTCCTCCTCTGATAGTCTAGGCAGTTTATATTTTCATAGGTATTCTTCCATTTCACTAACATTGTTAAATTTGTTGGCATATAATTGTCTAAGAATTGTTTTGATTTCATCTTCTTTAGTGGCATTTCTTTCTTTTGTAATGCTAGTGTTTTTAATTAATAAATCAAACTAGGAATTAGTTTTTATGAAAAATCAACAAAATAGATAAACCAAAGGTTAATATAATTATTTAAAAGACAGAAAAAAACCTAGTTCCCTTTAACCAGAGATTTCAACACCCTTTCTCCATATGAGACTCACTCTTCCAGCAATGTAGATAGGAAGAAAGATCCAGCCCAGCATCAGCACAGAGAAGATCCCCTGTGGAAGAAAGTACAATCAACTTTATTTCAAGCTCTTCTAAAGACATGTCTGAGCTACTGACTCCAAAAATAAGATGTTAATTTGTACTGGGAAAAGGTAATAGACTGGATTTAGAACTTGACAGAGCAACTAGGTGGCACAGTAGATAGGGCACTAGGCCTAGAGTCAAGAAGACATGAGTTCAAATTCAGCCTCAAACACTAGCTCAGTGACCCTGGACAAGTCACTGTTTGCCTCTTTTTCTTCATCTGTCAAATGAGCTGGAGGAGGAAATAGCAAACCACTCTAGTATCTTTACCAAGAAAGCCCCTAATGGAGTTATGAGAAGTAGGACATGACTGGAAAAACAAAGGAACAAAGGAAGTAAACAGGGGGAGGAAGAGCGTTATCTAGATTTCGTTTGGAAAACTACAACATGCATTACAGAATTGGAGAATTTAGAAATGGAATAAGGAAAGAAGAAAGCATTTATTAAATATCAACTATATACAAGGCATTGTGTTAAACACTTTAGAAATATCTCATTTGAATGAGATCTCACAAAAACCTTCACATGTAAGTGCTATGATTCTCCCCATTTTACAGTACAGGAAACAGATAAAGGTTAAGGGACTTGTCCAGGATCTCACATCTACTAAGTATTTGAGGTTGGACTTGAACTTGAGGCTTCCTTAGGTCCAGCTCCATCCAACTACTTCACATTTCACTTTGCACCAAAGCAAGTGCTTTGGTATTTAGTTAATGCCAAAATATATTCTTAAAAAGAAAACAACAACAAAAAAAACAACAGCATCCTTTGCTAACAATTTAATTTCCCAACTTCCCTGATTTTCCACTTCATTTTAGTGAAACCTCCTTCACTTGAATATTAATGTTCCTTATAGCTCTCTTGGCAAGGGGTCACATTTTAAATTAGTTATGCACATATCAGTTCTGGAAGCTCAATGGGATTAATCCAGCACTAACCAGTCCCCATAAGCACAAGTAGCAAAAAGCTCTTTGTAGCTCCAACATTTAGTATAGAACAGCTGGTGTCCTATGTACACACAATACGTGCCCACAACATGTTGAAAATATAAATGATTGGATTGACTGCAAGGGGCAGGAATCTGGAGCCTTCTCCTTTCCTCTTAAAATGATTCAGGTCAGGATCTAGTTATACAGTTGGTCTCACTTTAAGAAATCTCACTACAGAAATGTATGGATTCAGAAAAATCTTAGAAGGCTTGTATGAACTGATATAATTTGAAATAAGAAGAACTAGGAGAAAAATGTATACAATGACCATAACACTGTGAAGGAAAACAATTTTGAAAGACTTAAGTCTTGTAATCAATGGCAAGAACCACTGCTTATCAAGAGAAGACTGATAATGAATCACATTTGGGAATGAAAATGATGTTAAAACAAAATTTTAAAAATCAATAAAAATTCGAGTAGTTTTGTGGATTGGATAAAATACTTACATTAAACTCATAAGCTGTTACAGAAATCCCCACAGCTGCTCCTGACCCAGCCAGGCCAATGAAATGCCCACTTCCTATGTTACTGGCAAAGAGAGAAGCTCCCACCTGTGGGGAGATGGGTTCATCATTATGGAGATGCTAAGCCTTGGACTCATTAGAGCTTCCATAACCTAGCCTGAGCTCTCCTAGCAAACTAGAGGACTGAGTTACCTAATGGACCACTGGATTTCATTGGAGCCCCTGGTTCCATCTTTATGGGTAAAAGAGGGGGATTTATAATCCTTATCATAAGGAGGTTTGTCCCCTAGGTCAAGGTACTCATCAAACACTACTTGGAAAATCACCACCAGGAAAGAGAGACTAAAGAGGTTAACTCTAGAAGTTGTAACACTATTTATTACCCAAGCAGCCATGGATGTCTAGGATAAAATGGGGCAAAGTCCCCTTGCTCTCCACTGATGAGTAAAGAAAGTATGAGAGCCACTCTGACCCTGACCCTGGAATCTCTAATAATAACATATTAGGCCAGTGTGGGAAAAACACAATCCATGACTCCAGAATGCCCTTTGAGTATGTCTCAAGTTCATCCCTCTCATCCTCATGCCAAGTCACTACTCCTTGGGACTGCTCAGGATTTACCTGGTCCAATGTAGTTGGAGTCAGAAGAAGGACAAATTCTCTCATTATCTCTCATCCCCAACACGTACTTTCTCTGGCTAGTGATGGAGATACAATGCTCACATCTTGGTTCCATCCAGAGTCTAGGGGGTCTTTACTGCCCACCAGAGAGGCTCAAGCTGGGCCCAGGCTTACTTACCGGCCACCATGCCATGTCCCCTCCAGCGAGGAAATAGCCTTTAACGGTGTCTCTCTTGGTCCTCCACATAGACTGCAACATAGGGAGAGAGAGTCCATTCTAGGTAAGGAAATCACTTTTACCTGGCAGTGTGGCTGTGGTCTAGAACATGGGATTCAGGAGATACCAGTGTCCAGACTAGTTCCAGGGAATAGGCATACCCTCTGATGCCAGAGTTTGAAAGTCTGCTGTAACCAACCAAAAATACCTCTACAATCCATTCCCTAAAGTTTCAAGTAGGATTTTTAGACCTATTGGAGCCTCTCATGTAGTCATGGGAAATATAAATATTCAAGTAGACCAAGGTAAGGGGCAAAGGAGGGAGTGGCAGAGAATTTCCATCTAATGCTATTCATTAGATCCCACCCAGAGAATTGTTTAGGGGTGAGGGGAAGGGTCTACTCACCCTGCTAGGCAACAGAGAGTCTGCAAAAGCAAGCCCCCCAATATTCCTACCAAAACCCTTTTTCTTCTTCCCTGCTCCTGGCTGACACTGTTCCTCATCTGAACCCAGGGAGGGACCCAGAACTTCTACTCCAATCAAGTTCACTTTTCTCTCTTCTCAATGGCGGTGTGTAGCATCCCTCTAGATTCCCTAACATATGACTGCTCACAGCACTTGAAGAGGCATGGAGTCACAAATTATGAACCCTTTGGTAAAATGAAGGGCTTCCATGCCTTACCATCTATCCAGCTACTATGCCCTTCTGAAACCATCTGCATCTGAGCTCTCTCCTATCTCCCCAAATTAGAGTGTGAACTTGTCGGCAAGAAGGATTGCCTTGATTTTCTATTTGTATCCTCCCCAGCACATAGCACAGAGCTTGGCACAAAGTAAACACAAGGAATGTTCCTTTCATTCATTCACTCATCTCTTTCCTTTAGAGGACTCGTCCCCTTTGACTCCTAGCCAGCTAGGCTGGTAGTCAGAGTGTGTGAAGGAACCATAGTCCTTGCCTTACCCAAAGTCCTACAGCTAGGACAAATACGAAATAGAGGACGAGCACCACGATGTCCCAGGTCTCCAGGGTCTTGTCAGGAAAAGCCTCCAGGTCATCATGGTGGGAAGGCAGGGAGCTGCTATGAATCGTCTCCATGGCCACTGTCGTTTGTCTGTCCTGCAGAGTTGCATCTATCTGTAAAAGATGGGAAGTCAACAGAAGATGGGTCTCGAATTGGGTTCAGGAGCTCTAGTCTTTGTCCTGATCAAGAGTGGTGGAAGCCCACTAGCCTCTTCTAATTCAGAAAATGCTGAATCCATTATACATAACCCTAATGGAGGGGCTAGTCAACGTGTGCACAACAGAGTGGGCCACTTACCTTCACATCTGATTTGGAGAAGAACAGTAGACATTTCTCCAAGTCTCTATAGTTTGTAAGGCACTTTATACACGTTCTCTCATTTCATTCTCACAGCTCATGACACTTTCATCATCTGAGCCATTCACTTCATACATACTCTTGTGTTTTTCTGTTCCTTCTCTTCACCTGTTGAATTTCTACCCTTAAAGCCAAATTCAAGTACCACACCTTCTAGGAAGCCACCTCTGATTCTAAGGCACCTTCCCTATACATATGATAATTATTTCCCTCCCTCTCAGACCTCAAGATACTTTCTACACTTTCTCTTAAATAGGCTGTATCTCTTCCAGAACAGTACTTTGCAGAGAGTAGGTACTTAATAAATGCTTATTGAAAATGATAGAGAGACAACTCTAAGATGGTGGAGCAGAGGAACAGGAAATCCAAATCTCTCTTAAAATCCCCTCCAACCATCCTTAAAACTTCAAAAGAAATACTACAGTGGCAGAACCAACAAAGGTATAGGGTGAAACAATTTTCCTGCAGCAGACATCTTGGGAAAGGTCTGCTTCCCCAGGCACTGAAATTTAGAGAGTGCAAAATACAGAATTTTAGCAGCGTGGAAGCAACTGAATTTAGCAATCCAGTAAACAAGACTCCTGCCATTAATCCAAGTGAGCTCCTCCCCAAATCAGACTCTCCTTGCCATTGGAAAGTTGAGAAGCCTTGAAGCACTAAAGAAATGAATTTCTAATAGGGGAATTTCAGGGACCAGGGTAGTTAGAGAGAACACATCATCAGAATTAGAAACTGGAAAGGAAGTAACATGCCTGCCTCAATCACAGAGTAAGTTCATGAGATCAGCTTGCTGGAATTAGGCCATTTGTGACCATAAGACTATGGAATTTTTGACCTGGAAGAGACCTCAGAGACCATTTGTTCCTGTATTTCTCCATAGGTTGGGAATGTATAATCTTCAAACATTATATTGTATAATCTTCAAATAGGTATAATCTTCAAACATTCCAGTTTGGGAACGGTCCCAGCATAACCATGAGGCCCAGCCTAATTTACTAAGGTTAACCAAACATAGGAAGGTTGAATTTAAACATCCCTCCCCCCCTGAAGTTAATGGATAGAGTGGGGTCAAACATTAGGGGACCAATGATTACTTAATTCCCTAGAACTTCAGGAGAAATAAATGACATATGATTTTACACATGGGTATTGATAGGACTTCTGGGAAAAACAAACTGACTGCCCCATTGGTCAAGCCAAATTCCTATCAGTAAAGGGATCTAGAGCTAGAATCTGACCAGTTCCTTAGGAAAAGAATCAGAGGTGCTAGCTCAACTGAGCTAATTGTTAAATTTCCTTCAATATTTACACATTAGAAATCTACAAACAGAGCTTGATTTATTGTTTTGTTATTTGTCTAGACTTAAGAAAGTGATGAAAAAGTGTTAATAAGGAAGATTAAACTTAATGGCATTTTGGAGAAGCAGTCGTTAAATATTTACCAGCACACTGCTGAATAGAATCTTGGAATGTAAGAAATGGATAAGGCTTAAATCTTAGGACGCCAGAACAAGAAGGGACCTATATACAGTCTAGTCCCTCATTGTCCCAATTAAGAAACAGACTCAGAATTGGGAAAATGACATGTCCAAGATGATACAATTATTTAGTAATGACCACTTAAATCCTGGTCTTCTAAGATTCAGTTCAGGCCAGTGTCCTTAAGCTCCAAAGAAATGAATTTCCAAATGGTGGATTTTCTGGAATTTTTTGCAGTATGCCCCATAGATGTTTTTCTTTCTGTGAGAGGACCACCCTCTAGACAGAGGTAATTCATTCTTTGGATGTATTTGATTGATTCCCAATTTGGAAAAAGTGTGGAGGGAGACTACTGTAGTAATTCCCATCATAAGCAACACTATAGTCATTCCCCTTTTGAGGCTGATGGGATTCTGGAAGGACCCCAGGATAGAAGTGAGTACTTTGTCCTTCAAGTCATTCTAACCTTAGTCTCTCAGTCCCTATTAGTCCCATTCTGCCTGGAATAGCCTCACAAAGGGGGCAACAAAGGGGTTGCTTACCTTTCAGAGGACCTGTGAGCTGATCCAATGGATGTCAACAGCTCTCCCCAAAAGGCTGGGGAGACCGAGGAAATGGATAAGGAAAAGCAAAATGTGGAAACAGGTGATCCTCTCCTTCCAGACTCAAGGGACTGAGGAAGCAGGTAACTCTGGCCACTGTTCCTGAGATGTGGGTCAAACTCCAAACTCCAGCGTCCAGCCCATATGGGGGATTAAAAAAGGCATAATACCATCCTAGTGTCACAAAGGGGCAGGAGTTAACAGGGAGGCCCAGGGCCAATGGCAAGAACCTTGATCCCTGAAGCCAAGAATCCATTTAGGAGGTTTCCATTCCATTTCCTCCATTCCTGTGGCTTACTCAAGCTTCTGAGAAGGAAGGGGCCATTGCCCCCTCTCTTTCCCAGAAGCCCATTTTTCCTGTGATCTGTGAGGACTGACTCCTATAGGCAAGATCTTTTTCTCTTCTTACAAGACGGAGACAGGAGACACTGGTAGAACTAATAGCACATGGCTTCTGTTTACCCATTTCCCTTCTCTCCTCCCTCCCATCCTCCTTGTGCTGGGGACAGGCAGGGATAGGACCAGGAGTGTGGGGGAGGGAAGAGAGAAGCAGATGTGGGGGAGAAAGAGATGTCTGCATTTGAATGGAGTTGAGCAAGTTTTTAAGGGAAAGGTTCTAAGGTACCTAGAAGGGCAGCCATGGGTTAGTGGAAAATACAATGGTCTTGAGTCTAAGTCCCATCTCTGCTATTAAAAACCTGAATGACTTTGGTCAATCACTTAACCTCTGTGTGCCTCAGGTTCTTCATCTTTAAAATGAAGGGTTTGGACTTTATCATTTCTAAGGTTCTTTTCACATGGTAGGAACTTCCAAGTTCCTTTTCTTCTGGTTACAGGACCACTATTTCTTTCCTACACTAGTAATTCATAAAAAAATTCTAACTTAGTCTGGCATTCTAGGCTTTGCATAATCTCTCTCCTTTCTATTCTCTCCTCTCTTCCACTGAAAAGAAAGAGAAAGAAAAACAAAATCTTTTCTATAAATATACACAGTCAATCAAAACATATTCACACATTGGCTGTATTCAGAAATGTGTATCACTCTGCATAACTCTTCTCTGTCAGGAGGTAGGCATCATTCTAATGTATCCGACCTCTGGAATTGTGGTTGAGCACTGAGTTGATCAGAGATCTTGTATCCTTCAAAATGGTTCATTTTTAGAATATTGTTGTGATAGTATAGATTGTACTGGATTTACTCACTTCACTCAGCATCAGCTCAAAATGATGTTCAAGCAAGATCCTGACCCCTCTCTTATTTGTAAAGACTTCTAATTGTTCTCCATGATTTTGTGAGATATGTACCTTTTATTCCTCCCTCTTTCTTCCCCAATTTATCTTCCTCTCTAACTTTCTCTTTGTAAGATAATCAACAAAAATAATTCTCAGACCTTCTATCTTATTTGATTCCCACTGTGACTTCTACTAATATTAACCTGGTTCTAAGGAGTTGCTTATATCATTCCCATTCCTGTCCCCCTTCCACTATTAGAATGCAAACATTTCACCCTCCTAAAGTCTTTCCTGGTTGTTCATTCATATTTACCTTTATGTATTGCTCTTTACTACTGTATTTGCATCTTAAAGTTCCTATAGCTTCAGTCTTTTCAATAAGAATAATTGGAAGTTCTCTATTCTGTTAAAGATCTACTTTTCCCCCTGTATGTTTATTATGTTTATTCTCAGTTTTGCTGAGTAAGTAATGTTTAGTTGTAAAGTGAACAAGAATTAAGGAAGCACTGAGTTTAACTACAATTATGTGGCCCTGGGTGAGTCATTTAACCTGTCTCTGTTATAAAAATAATAGTATCTACTCATTTATAAAACAAGGATAATAATAGTATCTACTTCCCAGGGTTGTAATGAGGAGAAAATCAGATCATTTTTATAAGGCACTTTGTAACTTTAAATTGCTATATAAATGCTAGTTGTTATAATTACTATTATCATTATCTTTTACCTTTTGCAACATTATAGTCTATGATTTCTGATTTTTTTTTAGTAGTAGCTGCTAAATCTTGTGTGATTCTGACTGTGGTTCTTCAGTTCTTAACTTCTGACAGTTTGCAATCTTTTTTTTTTCCTCTTTGGCTTAGAAACTTTGGATATTGCTATGTATGATATTCCTAAGAGTTTTCCTTTCGGGAGATTTCTTTTAAGAGGTGACCAATGAATTCATTCTATTTCCACTTTACCCTCTGGTTCTAAGAGAACTTGGCAACTATATTTCATGAATTCTTGAAATATGGTATCTAGGCTCATTTTATGGTCATAACTTATAGTTAGTTCAGTGATTCTTAAATTATCTTTCCATGATCTGTTTTCCAGATCAGTTATCTTTTTTTGTAGGAAATGTTGTACATTTTCTTCTCCTTTTAAAATCTTTTTACTTCTCCCTCCCCCACCCCCATCCCCCACACAATGTTTCTTATTGTCTCCTGGAGTCTTTCACTTTCCTTTGGCTCATTTTTATTTTCAGGGAGTCTGTTAAACTTGGGTAAAGTTTTGTACTTTTTGCTCCAAGTTGCTAATTTTCTTTCTAGAGTCTCTCCTCCACAACTTATAGAATGAAGTTTTAGTAGAAACTAAGAGTATTATTAATAATGCAAACAACTGGAAAAAGTATGGTACTTGGCATCACAGGGTCTGGAATGGGGCCTCAAATCTAGTACTTACTGTGAAATAGGAGAGAAGTTCTTTCATTTCTCTGAAGTAAATAATATCTGCAACATCTACTTCACAAGGCTGTTGTGAGAAAAGCACTTTCATGCTACAGAGATGAGAGTAATTCTGTACAAAGGAGGATCAGTCATTCACCAAGGCTTTTTAAAAAATCCTTACTGTCTGACTTAGAATCAATAATTGATTCTAAAGCAGAAGAGTGGTAAGGGCTAGTCAAGTGGGGTTAAGTGACTTGCCCAGGATCATACACCAAGGCTTTATAAAACACTTGCTACATACTAGGTCCTTGCCCTCAAGGAATTTGCATTTTTTTTTTTAAACCCTTAACTTCTGTGTATTGACTTATAGGTAGAAGAGTGGCAAGGGTAGGCAATGGGGGTCAAGTGACTTGCCCAGGGTCACACAGCTGGGAAGTGTCTGAGGCCGGATTTGAACCTAGGACCTCCCGTCTCTAGGCCTGGCTCTCAATCCACTGAGCTACCCAGCTGCCCCCAGGAATTTGCATTTTAATGGGGAAGGTAACATGTAAAAACTATGTATCCACATGATATAAGAGTGTTAATAGAGATAAGAGAAAAAAATCAGAAAATATTTTGTCAACCATAAAATGGTAATGAAATTTAAGTTATGAAGATTTCTCCTGTAGTTGATTTGCTTTTTTAGTGACTACTTTGACTTAAAAAAACCCCAGTAATTATAAAAATGCTTTGGTTCTGGTTTAAAAAAAGAAAGTTTGATCAGTGGGAGAGATGAGGTACACAACATCTTGAGGCAAATGAATTGGTAGCCTAGCATTTGACCAACCTCAGTGATCTCAGATATTGAGATAAAGACTCATTATTTGACAAAAACTTCCCTTAAATTCTAAAGTTGTGGATCCATGAGCAAATTTTGGGAACCTATTTTGACTTAGAAAAATATCCATGAAGTATTCTATTTTAGGCCTATAGAAAAAATCAAGGTTCGATTAAGCAAGATGATTGGTGATTAGAAATAAAGATTAGTGAGAAAGCAAATACACAGGTTTATTTTTGTTGGGTTTTTTTGAGTAATTTTTTTTAAAACAGTGATTAGAATTGTAGGATAGCATAATGGAAAGGGAATTGGACTTGGAGTTAGAAGACGGTGATTTGAGTTCTAATTCTACCACTTACTGTCCGATTACAGTAAGTCCGATTACACAAAAATGTTTATAATAACTACTAGAGAAGAATGAGATAGCACTTGATCATGGATGAATAGAAGAATTTCTTTGCCATATGGAAAGCCCAGTTTAGATAAGATAGCAAATTTGTAGTGAACCCAATAAACATGATTTCATGATTTCTTCCAGTTCCATTCAACAGCAAAAGAGATATTAAGTGGGAGTAGTCCAGAACTAGGATTTGGCAAAGAGTGATCAGTGATAGGAGAAGACAACAAGGGATATGAGAGTAGAGAGTTATAGTTCAAAGAGTCAAGATAAGGAAGAGAGGAGAGGATAGTCCAGGGTAGAAATGATGGCCTGGGAAAGAAATGGGATAGGGAGGGAATGGAGGTCACAGTAAAGAGGCAAAACATCAAGGTTGGAGGTCATAAAGCATAGAGAAGGGAATGATTAACGGTCATGATCAGATAAAGGAACTTCAGAGTTCATGAACATGAAAGTAGCACATTTGTTGGTGACAGATAGTAAGCTCAAAGTTATTGCCACATCCCTGAGCAGCTAAGTTGGGGTGGAAGTAGGTTATAACAATGCAGGTAAGAGATGAGCAGCATTTATTAAACACTTGCTAGGTTCCAGGCACCACATAGATATAAAGACAGTCTCTGACAGTAAGCAGTTTACATTCTAATGTGGGGAGCAGGGGAGATGGCACACCATATCTAGCAGACAAGCCTGAGTTGGTAGAGAGTGCAGTACCCAGGTGGGGGTGTGATGAAGACATCTGCAGGGTCAGGAGCAGTACTGAGAGAGCAATGAAGTATGGCCAGCCTGAACTCCTCCCCAAAATGGAGACCATGAGAGGACTCACCAGTGGGAGAAGAGGATCACAGGGCAGAGAGATGTTCCACTGTTCACACACTAAGGAAAGTTGAAGGACAAGAAAGCATGTGAGACATGGTAGAAGAGAGTCTAGAACAGGGGTCGGCAACGTATGGCTCTCGAGCCATATCTGGCTCTTTTGAGGGCCTGATATGGCTCTTTCTACAGGAGCCATAAAGTCAATTTTTTTTCAGGTGCTGTTACAGGAGCGCGCACTGTGAGCACTGTACGGCTCTCACGAAATTACATTTTAAAAAAATGTGGCATTTATGGCTCTCACGGTGAAAAAGGTTGCCGACCCCTGCTCTAGAGAGTCAGAGAGGATGCCTGATGAGAGTTGAGGAATTTGGAAAAAGTGGGAAATTAAGGCATTTGAAAGAACTCTGAAATAGGTTAAAGTTACCTAATAGGAAGAAAGGAGTTAGAGAAGAAAGACAGTGAGCTAGGCACTGAACCTTAGTAGGAAAAGAATCAATCTGTAGTTAAGATTGTTTTTCTTTAGTGGTTATCAGTACATCTAAAGCCCTCTACATCAGGTTTGGTCACTCAGTTTAATTATAGAATTTGATGTTCTATCATCTATGAGGAGCTTTAGTGTTTTAACAGGCTTTAGAATTAAGACTACTGGAGAAGCCCTGGGTGCCCAGGAGACCTAATGACACCTAGACAGTATGTCTCCACTGCCTTTTAATTTCTTTCTTTTTGTATTTGAAAATTTTTATTTAATTAATTTAGAACATTTTTCTATAGTTACATGGTTCATGTTCTTTCTCTCAACTCCTCCCACCCCCCTCCCATAACCAAAGAGCAATTCCACTGGGTTTTACATGTGTCATTGATCCAGACCTATTTCCATATTATTAATATTTGCATTAGGGTGATCATTTAGAGCCTACATCCCTAATCATATCCCTATTGACCCATGTCATCAATCATATGTATATATTTGATTTTCTACTCCCACAGTTCTTTCTCTGGATATGGATAATGTTCTTTCTCATAAGTCCCTCAGAGTTGTCCTGGGTCATTGCATTGCTGCTAGTAGAGAAGTCCATTACATTCAATTTTACCACAGTGTGTCCATCTCTGTGTATAAAGTTCTCCTGGTTCTGCTCCTTTCACTCTGCATCAATTCCTGGAGGTCTTTCCCGTTCATATTTTTATTTTTAATTTTTATTTCAACTCTGAGTCTTGACATTATTTAGATAATATTAACACTGTCCTTGGATGGTCTTCATTATATCCTGCTCTGAGTGACCATAGAGCTCTACCCTGATCTGTCTCCAGTCTCACTTGTTCTACCTCTTGCCTCCTCTTCTAAGCTTACCGCTCAAAGCCAGCATCAGCAAGGATGGACGGGAAAATGACCTTTGAGCCATGATCTGCTACCACTGAGACTGTTTTTAGGCCATTGGGAATTCTGTAAGATCTCGAGGTAGGCTACTTAGCATATGAGAGAAATGAGAAAGCACTGAATGGTCTATCAAGATCTATAATTCATCCCTATTCCCAAATCCAGCGTCCTCATCTAGTTAGTTTCTTCTTTCTGTCTATGGCTTCAAGCTAGCAAAGAACTCAGTCCTGGTCTCTATCTGATTATGGCTGCCATCTGCTGGCAGGATCAACAATATTAGAGTAAGGAAGGGAAAAAGGAGAGAGAAAAGAGGGGAAAGGTCTATGGAAAGGAGAAGGAAGAACAATGGGGTTTAATCTGGTTGCTGCCAAAGTGGCGATGGAACAATTGGAAAGTCTCATCCACACCTCATGAAGTCTCTATAGGAAGCTGTTAAGGGCATGTCTAAGGCATAAATTGAAAATATTCATCTCACTTTGAGAACCATGATATCTAAGAGCCAGGCAGTTGAGTGAGACTTTAGTATAATAGGCTTTGTTTGCTCATATTTCTGTTGCCCCAAGAGTGTTTTCCTTAATGTTGCCCATCTCTACTGTCACCCAGGAGCCACTGTGTAGCCTGTGTTGCTAGGAATCTAGATCTTTCTGGCCTGAGTGGGTGAGCTGATAATAGGATAGGAGGACTTGCTGGGGTGTTGGACCAGCTTTCATGTGCCTGCTGCCCTTCAACCCAAATCCTGGAGTTGACTGTGCTAGAATCATTCCAGTGATTCTTAAATGGTAAAATCTTTCTGCTTAACAACTCACTTTAGGAGGTGGTCACAGTGCTAGAAGGAAGAATCAGAGTCATAACTAGCAATTTTTAGTTCAGGGCCAAAGTGATATAAAAAGTGCTCTCAAGTCTACTGGGGAGGCTGGCGTAGATGTATGTAGAAAAGATCTCACACGGTCCTCAGCCTGCCATTTGTAGCTTCTAATCTTAACTTGTTATTCCTTCCCCTTTGGCACTAAACTTAGTTGCTTTCAATGTGCTGAAGGACTCAAAATTCAAAATTCAAGCCCCTATTGCAGAGTCTTGATCATCCTGCCCTAGTTATGGCTCAAGTCATAATGCTGGATCCCCACAGGCCTTCTGGAACAATTGAACACTAAATGTACTTTGTCCACAATCTCACGGAAAAGACTGGTTCAGGAAGGGACACAATAGACCTAATCCATAACTATACCAACATGATAACAAAATATCTAAGATTTAATGAGGCAGATTCCATAAGGCAAGAGGTTATGTTGAAGACATTCTTACTAATATGTTTCCTTTTCCAGTTTCATGTCAGTCCTTCAGATTTTCGCACTCTGAGAAATCCCCACCTTCTGACTTAGGGCAACCTTTATTTTTCCCTCTCTTTGGACCTCATGGCATGTACATGTGCATGTTGGGGAGTGTAGAGTTCTCTTAGCCTCTGTGATAAGATATTCCCAAACAAGGGGTAGAGGTGACCTCTCCCCAATAAAATAGAACATTTTGATTATATTAAATTGAACAATTTGGGCCCAAACCTGTATTGTTGTTGTTGTTGTTGTTATTATTATTATTATTGCATTAATATTAATGCACTAGGCCAAGAGGGAAAGCTGGATTGCTTTGCATCAAATATTTCTCTAATAAGGCTCAACTATGGAAGATGTATATGATCTAACTAATCCAAAAATATAAGACCAAGAGCCACTCCCTAGACAAATAGTCAAAAGATATCTGCAAACAGTTCATGAAAGAATTGCAAACTATAAACAACTATATAAAAGATTGCCCCAAACTCACCAATACGAGAAATGCAAATCAAAACATTTCTATATTTGTTATAGTCTTTTAAAAATGCAAACTATATGTAATAGATCCATTGTTTCACATACAATCTTTTCACTGATTTTCAACAGGGTAGTCCTGAAATTCTTTGGTGTTTGAAATTCTATACTGTATATTCTGCTACTGGAAGACCCACTAGATTTAGAAATGGTCAAAATTATAAAGTTCACTAGACCCACTGCCTAATCAAGTTTGGGTGATCAGATTGTACTATAATAGCTATTAGGTCCCCTTAGTAATGGCACCAGGTCTCAAAAGCTACCTCAGCTAGCTGGGAATTTCTTGGCTCAAACTATATAGTTGTATTTGGTCATGGAGAAGAAACCTAGCGTAATGAAATCTCAAAACTTAAATCAGAAGACTTGGTTTTCAAATCAATCCTACCTTGAACACTTACTTCCTAGCTATTTAAACCTTTGGGACCTCAGTTTCCTTATCTGTAAAATAGGGAAGTTGAATTCCTGATCTCTTAGGATCCCCTTCAGCTCTGACATTCCATAAATCTTTAAAGGCAAAAAGATGGAATAAGATAGAGGAATAAGATGAGGATTAATCCGATGGAAAATGACTCCAGCAGCTGTGTTGAAAGTGTATGCCTCTGTTTTGAAAGGGAAAAATAAGTCTGGATAGGTCAATCAATCAATCATTCACTATGCATTTATTGTGTTGACTATGTGCCCAATGCTGTATTAAGCACTGATGATGTAAAGTAAAGCAAATCATGATCCTTGCCTTCAAGGGTCCTACTTCAAGGAGGAGACAATATGTGCATAGGGGCACACAAGATATACAGAGAACAGGTCAAAGATAACCTTTGGCTCATGCATGGATTTTTTCACTGGCCTATTACGTGGTTGGGGGCAGACTTTTCCAGTAATTGTATAGTCTGTTCCATCTATTTTTAAAACTAGATTATCCTATTCAGTCTGTCCCTTTTCCTACATTTATATCCAAGTATGAAGGACTCTACTTATAGCAGACATTGTGGTAGAGGCAGAGGGCCTATGGGCCACCTCTCTTCTCCCTTAGGTCATGTTACCTTCAGAGAAAAAGGCTCAGGGATCTGACCTATTTTATTGTTCCTTTTCAGTTGTAGGTGTGGAGAGGGGAGTCTCTGACCTGGGGACAAGAGCTATCTGAAGTTATCCCAAAGTTCAAGAATCTAGTTCAAATGTTGGAAGTCCTCAAAAGCAAGAGTCTGTGATGTTGCCTAATGGGGTTTCAGTCTTGAATTAAGTGGGACTAATGCCATATAGAACTGAGTTATTATTATTTTGAATATTATTATTATTATTCAGTCTCCCCAGAGACTGAGGTGGTAGAAAAGGAATTATGCTCATAAGGTACTGTGGAGAAATGTTTATATGCATGTTCTTGCTACCTTGGAAGCAAATTTCCTTTGTAAAAAAAAAATTCCTTTGTCTAAAGAGAAATGTGGTCCTCCAGGGAAAAGTAGCCCTGGAGAAGGAAAGTGACACCACTCCCCTCCAGCAAGTGTCTGTCTATTGAGGAAATCCTGGTGGAACAGAGTGGAGCAGCAGATTACATGGTATGAAGTAATTACATGGAGTCAGAGTACTAGTCACTGGATCCCTAAAAAAGGGAGAACCTAACTGATGGAGGCTTGAGCCAGTGGCAGAACAGAGACTCCCCAATCCTGCCAGGGTACCAGAGAATCTTATGGGGAGAATAAAATGGAACAGATTTAGCCCTTAGAGAATGGGATCAGGGTCTGCCATGTTACATTTGTACATACATGTTTGCATATTGTCTCTCTCATTAGACAGTGAATTCCTTGAGAGCAGGGACTGGGGTTTGCATTTCTTTTATTCCTAGCATTTAGTACCAGTATCTGGCACATGATAGGTGCTTAATAAAAGTTTGCTGACTTGACAAGATATTACAATTAAGCAATCATGGGTAACTTTGGAGGAGAGATTCTTTGGACAGATTCTTCTCCAAGGACCAACATGTACAAAATACTTGTAATAAAATATTGTCTAGTAATTATAAAAACTCTAACTAAAATGACTTATTTTTGATTTATAATTGTTGTGAAATTTCATCTTTTGTTTTATAATTACTATGAAAAGTATGTTGGGAGCTCCTACCAGTAGAAAGACGGGAAGTCTTTTGTAGTCTAACAGGATGTACCAACAATCAGGGCCTATCTCCAAGTAAATGCTTGTATGTGTCAGTAACAGGTAATATTTCTGACATATTTGGCTAACATGAAAGAATAGATTGTCACTGGGTTGTTTTTTTCCTTCCACACCAACATGGGGGGACCATCTAGCAAGCCTTCACTGAGGCTCATCTGTCACAGCTTCCCTAGACTTTTAGGCATATTTGGTTTGGGGGAAGAGTTCTGAACAGCTGGCAGGATGGAGAAGTTGAGTATTTCAGGCCTTTCTCCACTCATTACACCTTATTACAGAGAGGAAGCTTAGTGTTACATCCAGGCTCTTCAAAATGCCCTGAGGGTGGTGGGGCAAGGCATCAAAACGATTGTCAAACCAGAAATGCAGCTGAAGTTGTTTTGCTGAAAAGCCTTTTCATAAGAGGCTGAGTCCTTTACACAATACACACCCTCCTCCACCCAGGGAGAGAACAAAGCACTGCCACAGGACACCAGCCAAGGGGGAGGAGGGGATGGGACACAAAAACACACTGACACTTTCCTTGACAGTGAGAGCACCAGAGAAAAGGCATGAAGATGTGTCCAAATTACGTGGTGAAAATTTTCCCTCAGGAAAGCCCCAATAGTAACCTTCACCTCCATCTTATTCTCACTTCGTGATTGATTCAAACCACCCAAAGCACAAAAGTGACTGGACTCATTATCTACGGTCTCTACTAGCCACCTTTCCTTCTTAAATTAAAAGAGGAATTCATAATTTAAAAAAAGAGAGAAGAAATCCTCTTTAACCCTTAAAATGCTTCCTTTGCAAGGGAACGTGGCAAAAAAAAAATTCTCAAGGGTTTTTAAGAGATCCACAGGATAGGAGTTCTTGACTTTTTTTTTATGTATCATGGCAGTCTGGTAAAGCCTGTAGACCCTTCTCATAGCGTTTTTAATGCATAAAAACACGAAGGAGCACAATAATAACAAATTATATTGAAATACAATTATTAATATATACACATATATTTTAAAGTTCATGGACCCCAGTTAAAGAATTGTTCTCATAAGAGAAGCCATCAGGATAGAGAATCCTGTAATGAAGACTGCCCACCCCTACCTCCATAGCAGAGCAATGAAGACCAGCTGCTATCTGCCACTTTATTGCTGACCCAAACAGGTCCTCTTGAAGTTTTGCCACTCCTACTGGCCATAGCCTATTTCTCTGACAATTCCCTAATTAGGGGTCATGGAATCTAAATTCCTATGCAATAGGTGAATCATCTCTCTAGCATCTCCAACAAGTAGTCATTCAGGCTCTTCTTGAATATTTCTAGTGACAGGGAACTCACTATCTCACTCTGAACCATTCATGTCTAGACCCTGTCCTTGTCCCTACAAGAATTTTTAGTTAAATCAAGCCAACAAGTATTTGTTAGGTACCTTCTATGTGCCAGGCACTGTGCTAAAGGTTAGGGGTACACAGAAAGGCAAAAAAGTAAGTTTAATTTAATTTAATTCTCTCTCAAGGAGCTCAAGGAGCTCACAATCCAATTTGAGTTGTTTTAATTTACAATTCTCTCTTGGTGCATTTTAAAAAATATGGTTCTAACTTGGATTCCTTCCTTTGAAAATTGCCTGTTAACCATTTATTTATTGTGGAATGGCTCATTCCTATAAATTTAAATCAGTCCTGACTATCCCACTCCCCACAGCATTTAGTTCAAACCTTTTTTTTTCCTTTTCTTGGACCATCTACATCATTCTCTCTTCATTCCTGCACAAAAGACCTCATTTGTTGAAGAAAATCGAGGCCATCTGTTCTCACCTCCCTCTTCCCTTCAATTCTACCCATATATTTCCTTTACCATTAACACTATTCTCTCTTCCTTTGCTCCTAGACTCCCCAAAGGTTTTGGAGAGGATCTTCAGCCTTCTAGTCACTAAGATTTGGAACCTCCAAATTATCTTCTGTTTTATTCAGCAACCATGATACTTGCTCCTCCTCTTCCCTCTCCCCAAACACTGACTCTACAGTTCCTGGTTCCCAGGCTCTCAAAGAGAAAATACAAACTCTTCTACTTAACATTTAAAGTCTTTTGCAAACTGGCTCCAGCCTGCCTTCCAAGCTTATTGTGTATCACTATATTTCACAGTCTCTATTTCAGCCAACCAGTTCTGCTTGCTATTCTCAGAAACATTCTATGTGTCTGTTTCCTTGCAGGCAATAGCCTGGAATTCACTCCATCCTTGACTCTGCCTCAAAGAAGCTGTAGTTTCTTTCAAGGTTTACCTTAAATCCCACTTCCTACAAGAGGTCTTATCCTTACCATAACAGTTGTTAGTGCCCTCTCCCTGCAGAATTTACTTTGTTTTTTATTTTTAATAACAAATAGGTAGCACTTATATAGAACTTTAAAGTTTTATAAAGTGTGTTATGAAATATCTCATTTTATCATGGCAACAACACTAGCAGGCAGATGTCATCATTATTTCCATTTTACAGAGGAAGAAACTGAGGCAAGCTAAGTGATTTCTGCAAAGGCACACGAGTAGTAAATGTATGGGGAAGGATTTGAGCTCAAGCCTTCCTATCTCTAGAGGCAGCAATCTGCCCACTTCAATATCTTTGTGTACATGTTGTTTTCCCAGTAAAATGTGAGCTCCCTGAAGGAAGGGGCTATTTCCATCTTAGTCTTTGTATCTTGAACACCTGACATAGTATAGATTGGTAGACTTGATTTGGACTGAGTTTCTTTGTAAATGACTCCAAGAACCCTATATTGAACCCTAATCTCCTGAGCTCTAGCTGGGCATTACCTGTTGGGTATCAAACTTGATATATCTGGAAAAGAATTCATTATTCTCCAACACCACTAAAGCCCCCTTCTTCTTGACTTCCTTGTTAGTGTTGAGGAACATCATCATCTTTCTAGTCACTCTGATGGGTAATCCTTGTATCATCCTCAACTCTTCTTTTCAGTTGCCAATGCTAGTTGATGCTGCTTCCACAGTGTATCTGTTCCCAATTCACTTCTCTGCACCGAAGCAGCTGCCTTTTACCACCTCTTCCTCTACTATTTTATCAACCTCCTAACTGGATGCCCAGCTTACCAAGGACCAGACACAGGACACCCATCATCAGTCACCGTTTTTTGGGTATTATAAGTAGGAATAAACTCACCTGGTATACTTCAGAAGGCAGTTCAAGGCTGGAATCTGATTGCAGTCCTCTCATCACTGCTTATTCCAATTCCATTGCCCACCGTGTGAGGCTCAGGAGAAGTTCTAGTCATGCTCCTCTCCCTTCTGTCATTTAAGCATCCCCCATAGTCATCACAGCCAAGACTTACCTTAATGGATCCGAGGGTTTTTCAGCATGAGTTCCTCCATAAACACAGAACACACCTGGATACTTTTTTATTCTGTGCAGATTCTTATCCAATGCCCATGAAACAGGAAACACAACTCAGTGGCCCTACCCTTCCTACTTATAATCTCTGCCCAGCACTCACTCCACTCTCAGATCTTGAGTGGCTATTGAATAGTAGTAGATACCCTATTCCATTATCTGATTGCCTTAAGTGCCCAGGCAGGAATAATTGTGCAATCACGGTCATTCCCTTCAGCCGCTTGTGATAGGAATGGTGAGGAGGTGGGGCAATAGATAGAAACATGGCAGGGGAATATGTCATTATGTCAAGGATCTGTGGTTTTCTAAGATTCCAACACTGATTATAACTCATTTTTAACTTAGTAAATTTTAAGAGGTTCTTAAGACTTAGAGAGGTTAAGCAATTTGTCTATGGTCACTCAGTGTCAGAGGTAGAATTTATTCTATTTTTTTTTTCTTGATTCCAAAGCTAGAATTTTATTTATGGTGCCACACTGTTTTTCCTTCAGGGGATTGTTATTATTATTATTATTATTATTATTATTATTATTAATAGTAGTAGTAGTAGTAGTAGTAGTAGTAGTAGTAAACAGCAGCAGTAGCAGTGGTAGTAGAGGTGGTGATGGGATTTATAAATAACACTTCTCTGTTGGCTTTCCTCACAACTACCCAGTAGCTATCTTGTCAAGGCACTGATTTCATTCTCTTCCATTCCCACTGACCCACTGATCTGATACTGACAATTTGATATTGATATATTCATTGGGAGGATTAACATGTAGTTAAGAAGTTCTTTAGCTAATCTGTCTTGGATATAATAAGGCTGGACTAAAAGGAAGGAAGAAAGGGAGAAAATTTAGTGGTATCAGTTATGTGGAAAAGGTGAGGTGAGAGGGTGACTGGGGGAAAGGAAGTTGGATGGCCAAGAAAATCAAAGTAGGGGAAAAGAGGAGGGAAAGTTGCAATAGACTCATACTCTAGTTTTTCAGTGTAGGAATTGTGGTAGAAATAACAGAGGCACCCTTCCTGGCCACTATTTTCCTATATGTGGTGCCTTAACCTATTAGAATATGAGCTCATTGAGGGAAGATATTTTATCTTAAATAGTTCTTGGCATACAGAAAACACAAAATAAATGCTTTCATTCATTCAATTAATCCCTCATTTACTGAGACCTTATATAACTTGCCATGGATTATCAGGATAGGTTAAGAAGCATTAGAGCTAGGCTTTCTTCTGTGGTCATGCTGTTCAGAAGATTAAATTCTAGAAATGGACAAGATCATCTAATTTGAGTCCCTTATTTTACTTTGAAGGAAACTGAAGCCCTACAGTGGTGCCGTTCAATCTTTGAAGTCTCCTTTCTGAGTACAGCTTGATTCTCACTCATTCACAATACTCAGTTTGGGTGAAAACAAGCCTCTGTTTCTTCATTTACTGGAGTAGTCAAGATGGTTAAACAAGTCCCATTTCTGTTCTGTTGCACATGGAAGGCAGTAGGGGACAATGAATATCAAGCTAGACTTGGAGCCAAGACAACTTGGGTTCAAATCTTACCTCTGATATTTCCTAACACAATGATGGTGAATCTATGGTACAGGTGCCAATGATGGGACACAGAACACTCTCTGTGGGCACATGGCCATCCCCCCAGGTCATTATTAGAAAGGAAGAGAGGGACTCAGGCAGAGCTGCTTCCCTCCCCTTCTCTACCATGCCTGATGACATTTTTTTCCCACCCTCACCCCTCTGCCCAGCAGCCCAATGGAAGTGCACAGGGGATAAGGTGGGCAACTCACAGGCAGCAGAGCTGGAGGGGAGGAGAGCTCTCAAACCACTCCCCTCCCCTCTCTCTACACAAGTGGAGGACATTCCTCACTTCACCCACCAACCCAATGGGAGTGCTTTCTCCCTCCCCTGTGTGGGGTAAAGGGGGAGGGCCAGAACTCAGTGAGGGGGAGCAGGGCAGGGCACTTGATCTGAAGGGTGGAGTGGGGCAGGGCCTGACACTCCATCTCTAAAAGATTCGCCATCACTATACTAGCAATATGGATATAAGCAAGTTATTCAAATGGTCTGAGCTTCAGTTTCATTTATATTGCAAAATGGAGATAATAATAATGGTAGTACCTACCTCGAAGGGTTGTCATGAGGTGCAGATGAAATAAAGTATGTAAAGCAATTTGTCAATCTTAAAGTGATATACAGAGCATCCCAAAAGTCTTAGTGTAGTTTTAAGTTTTACTAACTTCAGAAATATATATGCTACAAAATTATCCCAAAGTCATTTGAAAGTCTAATTATTTTAATAACTTTTACACTTATTTGGCTTTGTGAATTTTGAATAATAAAATTTTAATATTAATGAAATGGCCATTGTGTATTAATAAGAGAGTCATTATACGTTAATAAGAGGGTCGTTATGTATTACATGTGTGACAATTTTTGTATGACACTTTCTTAGGCCAATGGATCAATAGAGGTCTTCTTTTTTGGCTACCTTGGTCATCTGATCTACCAGCATTAGGCATTTTTTTCTGGGTTCCTTATTCTGGGTCAAAATTATCATATATCCATCAAAACTTTGTCTTTAGGTGATCTTGAGGCTAGGATGATGAATGCCGTTTTTTTTTTGTTTTTTTTTTTAGTCACTGAGCAGTGGCTGATAAAAGTTTTTACAAAGTTCAAAAATCAGCTAGAGTGATGTATAGAAAAAGATTGTTATGCCAAATTTTAATAAGAAATGTATCAGTCTCTTAAAAAGTTAAATAATTAACCTTGCTGATGCATATCTCTGCAGAAATAATATTTCAGCAAGCGATTATAGAATCCTGAATTTGGAGATGGAAGGGACCTTAGAAGGCATCTAGTCCAACCCCTTCTTTTTACAGTTTAGGAAAATGAGACCAAAGGAGTTAATTGACTTGCCCAAGATCAGGTAAGCATGAGCTCCACTTATACTTCTGAAATTACTAAAACTTTTGGGATAACCTGCACCAATGTATCATCAGCTCTCTTTCTTTCCAGGTGGAAGGACATATGTAAGCCCCTAGGTGAGCATTAGTTAGCCCAGCAGCCCGGTGGGCATTGAGACACGTCAGAGAACTGTGTGGTGCTTCCACTACTGACACGATGTGTTGCCTGCCTCGAAGCTTTCTTTAGGCAGGCCCCAGGAGTGAACCCGTTCCCAGTCTAGTTTTCACAGTGGATTTTGACAACGGGAAGTAGGCGAAAGCCAGCAACTTTATTAGGGAGGAACAACATGTGAATCTGGGAAATGGAGAGAAAGAAGATGAGGGATTGGGGTAAGGGGGAGGGTGGAGATGGGGATACAGTTGTGGACAACACACCAATTACTAAACCCCAGCTCAGACGTCAGGGACCTTTGAAAGCTTTCAAATCAAAACATCATCTGATAAAAATCCAGATAAACTGCATATCTTGCTCTTCTGTTAGATTATAATGAGTAGAGTCTGTGTCCAGCCCTTTCCATGGATGGTGGTTATTACCAAGAACCCTCCGTCGTTTCCGTACATGACCGACATACACCAAATGTGAATGGGAATGATGTGGTCATTTCATGGCGAGTGTCTGTACGTCCTTTGATCCCCAGACTCCAGAAAACAAGGGCCAAGGAGTCTGAAAACCACTTAGTACAAAGCCGGAGCAACCTGGCATTTAGTTACAGAAACCAAAATTGATAGGCATTCTATAGAGAAGAGCAGAGAGCAAAATTCTTAAAAAACCAAGATGAATCAGACAGTCATGAGGATCTCTGCAGAAATAACAAGCCAGCAGGGGATCACAGAATTGTGGATGTAGAGATGGAAAGACCTTTAGAAGGCCATCTACTCCAACCCCTTCATTTTACAGTTTGGAAAACTGAGGCCCAAAGGGGTTAAATGACTTGCCTAAGATTATAGTAAATCTCAGATCCAGGATTCAAACCCATGTCCTCTCACTCCAAAAATCTTGGGTCCTTTAGCACAGTCTTGCAAATAAGAACATGGACCTCTACTCTATCCCCAAATAGACTTCTCCTCTCTCTCCACAGAAAGAAGTAGAGAAAAATGAGATTTTCTTATTAAATGAGGAATTAGAGGAAGTGCCAATTAAGGGAATGTAACTACTAATATTTTTTTTAAGTTTTCTTTTGTTCTGTGTCATCTATGAAATTGAATCAAATATGGTGTGAATTTGTATGGGCCAAGGGAAGGAAGGGATGCCATTTTTCATTTGCTACCTTACTCATTTTATTTTGCTGACTTTGTATAGAGAAAGTAGTAATAGGAGATTTGAACTTGTTAACCTCATATATAAGCATTGCTGGGAAATATTAATTTGAAGTTTAACAAAATAATACATTTACTCCATGAAAAAAAATCCTCACTGAATGAATGGCTCCTTGGGGAGCCCAGAAAAATGAGTTCGTGGTTATTTGCAAGACTTCTTTAGCAAAAACTGGCATGGGGCCTCTTGATCAGATCGACAATGGGAAAGGTGATTAGAATCTAGAACCAATGTTTTCTGTTTGACTGATCAAAGACTCTAAAATTGGGAAGAGACCTCCGATGTCATCCAATCTAATACTCCTACATTAAGCACAAACATCATCTATGACAACCTGACCTCTGCTTGAAGGCCTCCAGTGGGCAGTCTACTTCTTTGTTGGACTATTCCAATTTTTGGAAGCTTTTCTTGTACTGAGCAAGAATGCAATCTATAATTTTTACCCTTTTTTCCTAGTTCTGTCTTCTGGGGTCAAACTGAACGAATCTAATCCCTCTTCCTGAGGGCACAGTCAGTGATGAATAGGAAAATTAACAGGGAGAAATGTGGCATTTAGCATGGGAAGAGGTCCAAGATAGTTTTTTCTTGACCTCTCCCCCATGCAAGAGGTACGAATAAAACCTTAGGTATCTACAAGCCCCTGGGCTCAGAGGACATGGGAAAGGAGAGACCCAGAATTAGAGGAATTCCATAGGAAGCAACATAACACAATGGCGGCAGATATAGCTGGGACATTGCAGAGCAGGCCTGGTCTGAGGTAGCTGAAGCCACAGTCCTATTTGGAGGCATCGGGCAAAGGGCTTGCTTTGGTTTGGCAGACCCTTGGGGACAGCAACAGTGATGGTCCCAGGGGAGGACATGCTCATTGTTTCAGCCTATTGGGGCTTTTCTTTTTTCCTCCTTAGGTCTTTCAGGATATGCCACCAGAAAAAGTTGATCAATCTATGCCTGCTAAGAGCCAAAGGGATGATAGCTCACATTGTTATCTCCATACCATTTTCTCTCAGGGAGAGCAGAAAGAAAGCAAGTAGAGAGACAGGCAGACAGACAGACAGACAGACAGACAGACAGAGAGACTCGTCTCTTGTAGATTTTGAACCACAGGAAAGAGTTGCTTGGGGAGGAGCTGAAGTGCTATCCACAGAAGGGGAAGTCTGTGGATTCTCCAGCCCTTTGGAGAAACTAAGCCAGGAGAGACACAGACCAAACCGATGGCTCTCCAACACGTTGGTACCCGTGAAGGATGCGGGGAGAAGGGAGGAGAGACCCGTTTAAAGAAAGGCCTGCAGCAGCCCAAGATACGAAGGCATAGGATGACGATGGTCACACTCGGGGGCTTCTCAGAAGTGGAGTCCTGGATCTGCTGCAGTCCTAAGAGGGCAGGGACCCCCCACACTCATCTTTACCTTCCATAAAGACAATGACGGCCGTTCCTTGTTGGAAACCTGTTTTCTGAGCTGGGTAGATAGGTGACAGCAGCAGGGTGACCATTCCTTGGAAGGAATATCGGTTGCATTCTGTTGGCAATCAGGTACCCTGGTCAGGCAGCTACCAGGCCAGGGGAGAGGCCATTCCTGAGCTGCGCTGGCTCTCACAGACCTGCACATCACTGAATGCCCGCTGGAAGAGAAAAACGCAACACACTGTCAGGGAAATCAGGGAGCCCTTGTGCCCAGCAGAACGGATGGGTCCCAAGGAATACATGTGTATACAAAGGGCATCTTGGTACTTTAGTGGGTAGAGAACCAGGGCTGGAATTGGGAGGACCTGGATTCAAATCTGGTCTCAGACAATTCCTAGCTGTGCAAGCCTTAGCAAGTCATTTATCCCTAAGTGCCTAACTTTCCCCTTCTGTCTTGGATTTGATACAAGGACATAAAGTAAGAGTTAGGGGAAAAAAAATAAATAGGAGAGAGAAGTGCACTTGGAGTAAAGAAGACCTAGATTCAAATCCTGACTTAGATACTATCTATGTGATCTTGAGCAGATCACTTAATTTCTCTCAACCTCAGTTTCCCCATCTATAAAATAGGGACAATAACAGCACCTACTTCAAAGGGAGATTGTGAGAGTTAAATGAGAATAGATATCTAAAGCATTCTGCAAGCAATAATGTGGAGGATGTCAGTTATTAATATTATTGAGTCAGTGGTCAGAGAAAGAGAGTCAAGCAAACTGTATTCTGGTCTTAGCTCCATTACTAACTTACTATGTGAATGAGGGCTTCCCTGGGCCTCAGTTTCCTCATCTATAAAGAGAGGAAGTTGACTAGATTATCTCTAAAATCCCTCTCTAATATTCTACATTCTAAAGGTCCTCTTCAGCTCTAATACTGGAAATCTAAAAACCTTTCCAGTTCTGATACTAGGTTTTTTTGCTGTTGTTTTTATGTGCCTCTGAATTCTAAGGTACATCCCAAGCTGGATTCACCCCAATTTCTGACATCATCCTCAGCCTCAATATTTTGTGTTCTAAGGTTCCTTCTAGCTATGAATGGTCTTCTAAGACTTTTTCTTCCTAATTCAGTTTTGATTTTTTTTCCCTTTGTTACAAGGGAAGGCTCATGGTGAAGGTGGGTTGGGGAGTGTGGATTCATCCAAAAATGGATGATTTGAAAACAAAATAAAAGGCATAAATAAAATTTGTTTGGTGCAACTAATGACTTTTCTTTCCTTTTGCCTTCCTGCCAACATTAAACTTACTATCCTCCCTATGGAAAGGACTAAAGCAAGCCACCTGAGGCACAAGCAAGGGGGTATGCATAGGAGTATTTTTAATATTATATTTTTTAACTGCACATATTTCTGAATGCCTGAAGATCCTGTTCTTCATAATGATAAGGTCCCAAAGTTTCGGTTTCTACTAATGATTCTATAAATAGGCAGATATGGGTTAGAGGAGAGGGCTGGGGGTCAGAAGGGTGGAAAGGACTAAGCATATAGGTATATTAATGAGATGGGACAGAGAGGAACTACTTGCTGACCAGTGACAAAGAAAAAGAAAGTCTATGGGTGGGGTATGGATAAGGGAAATTTAGGTTTGAAAAAAATGGCAACATTAACTTTAGAAAGGGTCCTGTGCAAAAAATTATTAGCTCATTATTCTGTGTTGGATCCCAGTTTTCTCCTCAACCACAAAATAATCCACTTTGTTTTCTAGAATTATAGACACAGTCTGATAACTGAACTTCATAAACCCCCAAATCCCACCTCCTTTATTTGCCTGGGGCAATCCTGAGCTGCCCACTTCTGTCCAGCCATTGGAGGGCAGAATCTTCAGGTGACCCACATCAATCAGTGAAGGGAAGAAAAGGTAAGTCTTTGTGCAGTCAGTGCTGCATAGAGACATATTGTAATGTTTTTGTTGACTTAATATAATCCATCTATATCTAGAGCCAGAAATCCACACTGACCCATCTGAGTCTTTGAAATCCATTCTAGGCACTATTCTACAGAATTTGACTGTCCTTGGCCTACACAGCCTGGCCATGGAAATATTACCAATCGCATCTCCATTGCAGATCAGAGACTAGTCTTCCGTGGTAGCCCTTGTCAGGTAGAAAGAACCAAGTGAGGTCCAACTCAGTCTTGGGGAAGAGGATCATCAATTTTCTTTCTCTGTCTGTTTCTGGCTCCTCTACTCAAGTCTTGATTTTGGTTTGTTCTCACTGAGTCTGATGTCTGCCCACTCAAGAACCTTATATTCTCTTACAAGAATAGTCCCTGATTGACCATAGTGTCTAATAGTGAGAAGGGCACACCTTTGGGGCACCTCTCCCATTCTTCTAAGTTGTCAAGGATTATAGATTTAATGAGAAACAGACTTTAGATTTCACCTTCTCCAAACCTCTTATTTTATAGAGAACTAACAAAACTGGAGTCTAGCAAAATTAAGTGAGTGGCCCAAGGTCATACAAGTGATAAGTGACTGGTCTAAGGTCACACAGATAGTTAGTGACTGGCCCAAAGTTAGTGTCAAAGTTAAAACTCAAAACCAGGTCCTCTGATACAAAAACCAATGACCTTCATTTACTGCCTAGGCTCTAAAACACCAGTGATCTTCATTCATTCATCTATGGCCCACACCTTACCTCAAACTTGCTCATAAATTCTGCAAAGATGCCAAAAAAGGCTTCAGAAGTGGTGACTTTGGAGTCTTCGCCAAAAAAAGACAGCACCCTGCTAAACTCCTCCATCGCCTTGTGCTGAAGGGTATCAAGAGCCCGCACAGCAGGCTGGGCCATCTCCAGGAAGGACTGCAGGGTCAGGATCAAGGAAAAGAGACACCAGGGCCCAGGAAGGTCACAAAGCAAATTACATTTTCTTTTATAAAGGAATTTTCATGCTAAATCAAGAAGGCAAGATTTATTTTTTTAGGCAAACAGGGTCTGGAAATACCCTGCACTTAGTTAATAGCCTCCATGATGGTATTCCCATCACCAGGTCCTTCTGGCTCCAATCTCTGCTGTTAGAACAATTATCCCCAAACACTTGAAAATCACTTTCCTAATATCTCCTTCCTATTCAGGACCTCATTACAACCTGGTACAAATAGGTTCTAAACGTCTATGGGATGCCATGAGCATGATTAAAAACATGTTACACACACACACATATATATATATACACGTGCACTATATTGACACACATGTGAAACACATACATCACAAATGCATGTGTGTACCTGACACAAACTGTACACATGCAAGTAAACACATATTGCATACACATGCACAATGTGTCAAGGGCAGCTGCACAGACACGTGCATTGTGTTTGTATGTGCATCTACATATGTGTTCCTGTGTGTGCAGGTATGTACATGTGTGTGTAGGAAACTCTTGGATCTCTTTGGAGGTAATGAGACATAATGGTAAGAGCCCTTGTCTTTGAGTCAGAGGTCCTAAGTGGGGGCCGGACTCTGCCACCTCCTAGCTCTATAACTGTGAACAAGTCACAGCAGTTCTCTCCCTTCTCTTCCTTCTAAAATGAAAGGGACCACTGAATGGTCATCCTCACAGAGAAAGAAGCGGTCACTCTCTTTGTACTTTACGGATCCATGACGGCTGTCAGCCCCTGGGCTTGGAGTTCAGGGCCAGATCTCGGAGGTGAGCACGGTCCAGTCCCTGGCTAGCAGCACTCCGGCTGCTGGCCCAGGCTGCGCTGGCCCAGGCCACAGCAGCTCCTTTTCTGGGAGGATACGGTCATGACCAGAGCAAACTTGTCATCACTGGTGGCAGGCATCTTCTGGCAAGCCGTCTGGATCTCACTGATGGTGATGTGCAGGTCGGTGAGGTCAGTAGTTAACATCCTCTGGTTCACTGAGGAAGGATAGAGACGGCTTGGTGGGAAGAGCCCTCCCGGAGAGGCACATCCCATATGAGGCACACCCCGTCCCCTTCCTCACCAGGAGCCTGATCTGAGTATAGAGGGATGTGGCCTCTGCACCCACACTACCGGGGTACAGCTACCTACCCTCACCTCAGTTCCTCTCACCCTCACCTTGGTGTTTGGCTTACCTTTGGCAGCAAGGGGCACAGTGGGAAGGTCCTTGGCAAATCCCAGGAGTTCAGGGAAGTGTTGGCTCAGTGATTTGGCAAGAATGTGTAGGAAGGTGGATTTCCCATCTACGGTTTTAGTTGAGTTCAGCTGGAAAAGAATAAGATGAATCAGAAGCCCCTTTCTCCAGGCAGTTTGAGATCAGGTGGAGGGTGAGGGCCACCCAGGGTATCAGGATGAATTCTCCAGTGCTTCCTGATCACAGCTCACCCCTACCTTCCTCCCAAACCCCAGACTTTGGTCCTCCCAACTTAAATGAGAGTGCATGCACAAACACACATTTCCTCTCCACAGCTCCTATACTCTGTAGCTTCCCTTTTCTCTGGAGAAAAACTGCCCTTCATCCTGAGCATCTTCCTAATATCTCCATTCTTTTTTTTAAATTATGTTTTTATTATTGTTTTGAATATTTTCCCCTAGTTACATATTTCATGTTCTTTCCCTCTCCTCCAACCCCCCCAAACCCCCTTAGCCAACACACAATTCCACTGGGTTTTACAAGTATCATTGATTAAGACCTAATTCCATATTACTGATAGTTGGACTAGAGTTATTGTTTAGTGTCTTCATCCCCAATAATATTCCCATCAGCCCGTGTGTTCAAGTAGTTGTTTTTCTTCTGTGTTTCTCCTCCCGCAGTTCTTCCTCTGCATGCGGCTAGTTTTCTTTCTCATAAGTCCCTCAGCATTGCTCTGGATCCTTGCATTGCTGCTAGTAGAGAAGTTCGTTATGTTTGCTAATCTCTCCATTCTATTTCCTGCTCAGTCCAGAAATCTGACCCTAATCACACGGATGTCCTATTTGTGGAGTTATGAAAAGGTTCAATCATTCTAGAAAGCAGTTTGGAATGAGGTTAAGAAAGTGACTAAAATGCCCATATTCCTTGACCCAAAGATCCTCCTCTAACTCCTCTAAGGAGGTCAAAGAGAAAAATACATGAAAGAATTTACAGCAGCACATTTTGTAGTAGCCAAAATAGGATGGGATAAAGACAAGACCTGTGATTTTTTTGGTACAGGGAATTCCTAGGTGAGGAAACTCCCTCTACCGAAGCAGATCCATACCTACTCTTTAATTTACAGTCTTAGAGAGTTGCCTTAGACATTAAGAGATAAAATGTCTGGGTCAGAATCATAAAGGTGGTACAAGTTGCAGGCACAACTTGAACTGAGGTCTTTTTGACTCCAAACCAGCTTTTATCCTCTATGCTAGGCAGCCTCACAATGGCAAAAAATTGGAAACAAAGTAGATGCCCATTTGTTTGGAGAATGGTTAAACAAACTATGATACATGAATGTGATGGAATATTACTGTATGATTTTTTTTAAGTCCCATAATCATGAAGGAGACACGAGGCAATAGCAAGATCTCTAAAAGAACCGGTAAAAGTGATGTAAATAAAACCAGGAAAATAGGAGAGAGTAACAAAAATCAAAACTGAACATTGTACAATTAAAATAAACAGGCTTGACCCAAGAAAGAGAGATGAGATTGCACTTCCATTTCTTCTTCGCCAAGGTGGGCAAATGCAGATACTGGTTAAAGTTGACTAATATGTTAGTTGTATTGAAGTGCTTTTTAAATTTCTTTTTATTCTTTGCCATGTGGATGGTTAAGAGACAGGGCATATAGGGAAAGGAATATGATATAAATACAAAAGACATCAATAATCTTAAATCAATTTGACCTTATTTCTGATCCTTTTTCCCATGGATCCCTCCTTTTATTCCACCGTCTTAGGCTAAGGAGCAAAGGGATGTGTGTGTATGTGTGTGTGGGGGTAAATAGCATATCAATTGGCCTTCTCTTCCATCTCTGACTTTATTAAGCTTCTCATTATCATACTTGCCAAGGGTCTTGACAACACCATTGAACCATTTCTACCCTCCTGGTAGCTTCATGGGTCATCACAATCAGGCTTAGCCTTACCAAGATAAGTCCCAAGTTTATCCCAGCTGTCCTTTGGCCTCTGGCAGCCAGTTCTGAAGTTTTGGTAACAGACTCTGGAGATGGGGTCATCCTTGAAAAATAAGGCTTAGGAAATGTGATAGCAGACATTGGGGCCCTGAGATCCCAGAACAGATACTATATTCTCCATAGAATGTCTTTAAAAGTCTATCAGGAGCGGGCAGCTGGGTAGCTCAGTGGATTGAGAGCCAGGCCTAGAGAAGGGAAGGTCCTAGGTTCAAATCTGACCTCAGACACTTCCCAGCTGTGTGACCCTGGGCAAGTCACTTAACCCCCATTGCCTAGCCCTCACCACTCTTCTGCCTTGGAACCAATACATAGTATTGTTTCTAAGGCTGAAGGTAACGGTTTAAAAAAAAGTCTATTAGGAACAACAAATGGTCTTGATGCTCTTTATGGGGTATGAGCATCCTTGGGAACTCTGGTTTACATTCCTAAATAATTTTAGCTTCTTGAAGGGGGTTCTTGGAGCCCACCTGGTCCAACCTTCTCATTTTAAAGATGAAGAAACAAGGCCATGGGAGTTAAGTAACTTGTGCAAAGTCACAAAGGCATTAAGTGGCATCAGTCCCAGATTCTCTGATTTCAAAGCCAGTACCTTTTCATTATATCATTCTGCCTCTCAGCTGTTCTACCTTTTATCAAATCTGAGACCTGATGGACCTCTTATATCTCTCCCCAACTTCTGACTTCATCCTGAGTAATTCTGAAATTCATGTGGAAACTTAGAGGCATGATAGCAATTCAGCTGAGCAGGTTTGGATTGTGTGTCTCCTAGTCCCATGCTAGACAGTGAAAGAAATATGAGAGATGAGAGTATAACCTCTGCCCGTAAGATATTTATAGTTTAGTTGGGGAAATAAAACTAAGATAAAAAACTTGTAAACAAGTAGGTAAAGGTCTAAAGAGATAACTAAATGCCATAATAATAATAATGTAAATGATCAGAAGTTCAGATCTGGAGTGATCAAGGTCAAGGAAGGTCTCCTGGGAGAGGTGTAATCCTTCTCTCTATTCCCATGAAACATTTATTCAGAACCTACTATATGAGGGACAGCTAGATGGCTCAGGGAATACAGAGTCTGGCCTGGAGACAAGAAGTCCTCAGTTCAAATTTGACACTTCCTAGTTGTATGACCCTAGGTAAATCACTTAACCCCAATTGCCTAGCCCTTACCACTCTTCTGTGTTGGAACCAATACTTAGCAAAAATTCTAAGACAGAAGATAAAGATTCTATTTTTAAAGAAAAGAACCTACTATATAAGTACAACCCTCCTTACCTGACATCTATCCCAAATGTATAGATTTTTTTCTCTGTCCCTAAACAAGAACTTTCATTTAAAAAATTCTTCTCTTACCCAGTTAGGCAGTTAAAAGCCTATGAATCAGTATGTACTATGTACCAGGCACTGTGAGAAGTGCTGGGGATACAAAGAAAGCCAAAAAGTCTGTGTCCCCAGAGAGCTCACAGTCTAATGAACAGAGAAAACTTGCAAACACACACACAAAAAGATTTAGTTGGGATAAATTGGAGATAATCAATAAAGGAAATCTATTCAGATTAAGGAGGATCAGGAAAAAGGCTTCTTGCAGAAGGTAGGAATTTAGCTGGGACTTGAAGGAAGTCAAGAAGGCCAGTAGGGAGAGATGAGAAGGAAAAACATCCCAGGCACGGAAAATCTGGAGAAATTGCCCAGAGCCAAGAAAGAGATGAAATGTCCTGAAGGAAGAGCAGCAAGGAAGCCAGTGTTATGGGATCAAAGTATATGTGGTGGGGGGGGGCAGCTGGGTAGCTCAGTGGATTGAGAGCCAGGCACGGGAGGTCCTAGGTTCAAATCTGGCCTCAGACACTTCCCAGCTGTGTGACCCTGGGCAAGTCACTTGACCCCCATTGCCCACCCTTACCACTCTTCCACCAAGGAGCCAATACACAGAAGTTAAGGGTTTAGAAAAAACAAAAAAACAAAAACAAACAAAGTATATGTGGGAGTAAGAAAAATAAAGCTTGAAGAACAGAAAGGAGTCAAATAATGGAGGGCTTAAACTGTCCATCTTCTGCCCCAAATCTTCTAGAACTATAACCTTACAGATGTAGCCAGCAGTCATCTCCTTTCTAATGGGAAGTAATCTGAGAGCACATTCTCAGGCCAGTCAGCATGGGTGCAATAAGAAATGGTTTTGCCATTCACATGAAGCATGATCAAGGCACATGGTATCTAGAGGTTTGCAATCTAATAAAGACAGGAGATATAGAATCCATCTGGATCTAGCTGAGGAGACAAGATATTTCATATAGGAGTTGTTATTGTTTAATTGTTTCAGTTACATCTGACTCTTCATGATGCCATTTGGGGTTTTCTTGGCAAAGATGCTGGAGGGACTTGCCATTTCCTTCCCCAACTCATTTGACAAATGAGGAAACCGAGGCAAACAGGGTTGAGTGACTTGATCAGAGTTACACACTCAACTAAGTATCTGAAGCTGGATTTGAACTCAGGTCTTCCTGACTCCAGAACCAGTGCTTTATTCTAGCTGCTCATCTCTTGGGGATACCTGGTGCTATTGCTGCTTTGTCTGTTACATAAGACCAACCCATTCTTGGCCTAGATATATCTTTTCTCATCCCTCTGAGGTATCAGTATTATTTTTTCTGCTTCTCTTCTATCTATTTCAAGGTCTACTGGAGATCTTTCTCCTTACTACTAAAATTAAATGCATCTTACCTGGTCCTGGAGCCAAATGTTTCTTGCCTTAAGTCAAGCTGATCCCCTGATTCTCTGGACAGCAGTTCTTTCCTGTGTCCTGGGTCCTTCAGAGTTTACTCAATTGTTTATACTACTCTTTTTTTTTTTGTTTGTATTTTGAATATTTTCCCATAGTTACATATTTCATGTTCTTTCCCTCTTCCCCTAACCCCCCTTAGCCAATGCATAATTCCACTGGGTTTTACATGTATCATTGATCAAGACCTAATTCCATATTATTTG
The DNA here is from genome assembly GCF_016433145.1 of Gracilinanus agilis. NCBI lineage: Eukaryota > Metazoa > Chordata > Mammalia > Didelphimorphia > Didelphidae > Gracilinanus > Gracilinanus agilis. The sequence goes on from NC_058130.1 coordinate 148,178,484, forward strand.
TCTCGACTACTCTTATTCCCTCCCTCCATACTGCCTGGCATCCAGGTCTCTGGGTCCTGTATTCTATTTACAGAAGGCTTTTCTCCAAGGGTTCAAAAGTGATTATTTGGGGGCAGCTTGGTAGCTCCATAGATTGAGAGCCAGGCCAAGAGATGGGAGGTCCTGGGTTCAAATCTAGATTTAGACACTTCCTAGTTGTGTGTCCCTGGGCAAGCCACTTAACTCCAATAGCCCAGCTCTATCTGCTCTCCTGCCTTGGAACCGATATACAGTTTTAATCCTAAGATGGAAAGTAAGAGGTTTTTTTAAGTGATTACTTATTATATCAGTTCTATCTACTCTTATTTAACGCAGACACAGATGTAGAAGGCAATATGCAGCCAACTCTCCAGAACAGGTAGTGACATAGACCACAGAAGTCTGTTCCACACACCTGAGCTACTAGAGAGAAGTAAAAACTGAGATAATTTGGGCCATTCAAAGTCACCAAGCAAGATAGGGCTCCTGCTTCAGTCTCACTGGGTTCTTTTCCCTGGGCAGCAGTTCAAAAATCTTCTCTCTCAAAGCCCCTAAAACTTCCTTCAAACCCTCAGCCCTCTCCATATAATCCTTCCTGCTCTCTGAATTCATCACCCCATGCATCCATCTCTTCCCTCCAATATCTGCTTCTAGCTAAGCTAAACCAACTCAGATGTTGAATATAATATAATATGTACATTTGCTGTACTTTGGTAGTAGGAAATACAACAGGAGAAGACCGAAGTCCTGCCCTCAGTCCAATTGGGAAGACAAGGCTAATATATGAAATAATGCTACAAATTTGTAATCAAATACAAAATGCCATGCTGTTAGTTATAATTACCATAGGGTTTGGGCAGCTAGGTGGGAGAATGGATAAAGAGCTGGAGTTCGAATCTGGCCTTAGACACATAATAGCTGTGTGACCCTGGGCAAGTCACTTAACCCTGTTGGTCTCAATTTCCTTACCTGTAAAATGAGCTGGAGAAGGAGATGACAAACCAGTATCTTTACCAAGAAAACCTAAAATGGGACCTGATTGAAAAATGACAAAACCATAAAATTTGGGAGAAAAGGAAAGATCTATTGAGGGAAAGTTTCTTGAAAGACAGAAATTGTTCTTTAAAGGATGGGGTTAGATTTAAATAGGCAGAGAAGTCAGGAGGAAGGGTTCTGTTGTCTTTCATTGGGGTAGAAATGGAATTCTTAGGTGGTTACCCTGATGTCTAATGCCTTATGCTGGAGCTTTTCCTCTGTTGATTATCTTTAATTTATCATATATACATGTATATATGGATATATACATGTGTGTGTAGCAATATAATATATATGTTGTTTGTATATAGTTGTGTTCGCATGTTATCTACTCTCCCCATTAAACTGTGAGATCCTTCAGGATATCCTTTTGTTTTTTTTTTTTATCCCCAGTACTTAGCATAGTACTTGACACATAGTAAATATGTAAAAAAAAAGTAAAATAAGTAAAAAAATAAATAAGCATAATAAATGTTAGCTAACTGCCTGCACATTAATCTGAGGTACTAATGGAAAGATAGCCATATGTTCTTTTATTTGGCATAATCTATGCTATTTTATTTTTTCTTTTACTCATTTATTTTATTTAATGTTAATGAATAAACAACTCCTTGACCAGAAGATACTTCTGTGATGACACCCAACTCCAATTTGGGAAGAAGGACCGCCCTAGGGATCAAAAAAAAAAAAAAAAAAAAGGTGGGATTTTGGAAGTACAATTCCTTAAAGAGGTAAGAATGAGAATGGAAGATCTCTAAAATGAACTATAAAGCTACCCATGTCTCATAAACTGTGCCATTTATTCTTTTTTTTTTTTTTAAACCCTTACCTTCCATCTTGGAGTCAATACTGTGTATTGGCTCCAAGGTAGAAGAGTGATAAGGGCTAGGCAATGGGGGTCAAGTGACTTGCCCAGGGTCACACAGCTGGGAAGTGTCTGAGGTCAGATTTGAACCTAGGACCTCCCGTCTCTAGGCCTGACTCTCAATCCACTGAGCTACCCAGCTGCCCCCTTATTCATTTTTTAAAAAGCATTTATTAGGTGACAAGTGCAAGGGGTACCATGGAGAATACAAATATAGATAAAATATGACCCTTACCTTTTACTTCCTGCATTGTGGAAGAGATAAGATGAGTATATAAATAATAATGACACAAAATAGAATATAGTAAGTGCATAAAAGGTACAAAGTATTATAGGAATTCAGTAAAGGAAGAGATAACTTGTAGCCAGAATGACTAGGGGAAAAAGCCAGCAATAAATCTTATGGTCTCAATTATTTATATAAAAATGCATAAAATGTAAGTAACAAACCAACTGAACTACTCATACTAATGTAAGGAGTCAGATTTGGCATTATAGTTATCACTGACCCTTGATGGAGTGGCTGGAATATGGCCAGGGCAGGGTATGATTTATTAAGAAGGAACAGGATAAAAAGACCAGTATAGTAACATTGTATATGAAAAAGATATACTCATATGAGGAAATCCAAGAATAAGACACAGAGAAACATAATGGAAGGCATTTGAGAAGTAAAAATAAAAAGAATATAACAATAACAATAATAATAGCTAGGACTTACATAGTGCTTTAAGGTTTGCAAAGTTCTTTCTATGATCTGTTTCATGTATTCCTCACTGTAAATTAGCCTGTAAATTAGGTGCTATTATTATCTCCAATTTGAAGATGAGGATATTGAGGCTGAGAAATGTTAGGTACCTTGTCCAGGGTCCCACAGAGAACATAGATCTGAGGCAGAACTCAAGTTTTCCTGACTCTTAAGCCCAACACTGTATTCACTGAATTACCCAAGTGTAATATTATTATATGTTATGAAGTATATACTACAGACCACCTGTGCTGGAGGAATGCATGAGGCATTCAGGAAACATCACAAATACAGGACCAAGATAATATAGTAATGATAGGAGTCTTCAACTATCTTGATATCTGAAATAGCTCTTTCATTGCCAAAAGGTGTGCCCTGAAACATTTGAACTTAACCTTAATGATAATTCTATGCTCCCAAAGATAAAGGAAGTGACAAAGGTGATTACTATCCTGGGCCTTACCGATGAATAAAGTGGAACTATAGAAAAGATGGAAACTTTGGGCTGCCTCACTTGAGATCTGGGGGACCTGTTCCTCATAGATACAGTAGCCATTCCTTTTCCTAAATCATCTTTTCTTGGTGATGGGCAGTCTTTAGAAAGCATAACATTAGGGAGGCTCCAAAGCAGGGAATTTTGACCTTTCTTCTTTGTCCTCAAAGGTATTGAGGTATTCTTTAGCTTCCAGATACGGGCTCTCTGCTTCACTGGACCTTTTGCCCAGCTTTTGCCTCTCAACCCAGGGATATGAACCAAGAGGGTCTCCTAAGCCCATGGAAGGTGCCTGGGGAGAGCCAGAGTCTCAGGGAAGCCAGAGTGGTGACATGTTTATCATCCCAGCAGATGACAGAAGTCTGGGAAGAATATTATTAGAACATATTGGATAACAGTAGAAAGCATCCATAAGGATCTTGAAAAGATGAAATGATAGATTTTATCTCCTAAGACATCATCACTTAGTAGGAATAGATAGAAGTGCTATATGAGTTTTTAAAATTAAATTTAAAAAAAATTTTTAAATTTAAAAATTTTTTAAATTAAAAATTTAAATTAAAATTTTAAAAAACTTTTATGTGCTATATGAGATTTTAAAAACCATTCTCACAAATACACAAACACAAATAGCTAAACACTTCCTATGAAAAAGTTTTGGTGAGTTTAGTAGATTGAATACTCATGAGTCAAGAGCATGATAACAGGGGTGTGCTAGAGCCAGATAGTACCAGCTCACAAAAGCTGATTGTTAAATTTTCAGTGTGAGTATTTACATCTGTGTAATTAGAATTTTGTGCCCTTGGACTTCATTTCTCAGAATCCTTTTCCTTTTGTCCCCAGTTACGTGTTTACATTTTGTAGATAAAATTTTCTGTAAATCTACCCTCTCTCTCCTCTGCTTTCTCAATCTGGGAAACTGCTCTTTACTCAGGCTATTGCTACTTCAAGTGATTGTTAATAAATCTCATAAAATATACTTGGATTTATTATATATTAATTTTTAATCTTACACATCTCAGAAATCAACAAATGCTACAATTTGTTATTTTGTTGATTGTTGAGACTTAAGAAAGTAATGGAGAAGATGCTAATAAGACATGCTGCGAACACTTTTTTCTCCTGAAGAGCTAGTTGTTAAACATCCCCCAGCATACTCCTAGACAAGGTAGGCAAAAAGACTAATGTAATCCATGACTGCATTAAAAAAAGCCAGGATGTCCTCAACCAGAGAAAAGGCCATTTTGCTGTTGATCAGTCCTGTTTGAAGTATAAGGTTTAGTTTGGGGCATCCCATTTTAAAAATGATATTGATAGGCTGAAATATATTCAGGGGAAGTAAGCTCAAGATATTAAGGGGAATACTATTATTTTATTTACTGTCTTCTTAGTCATGTCTGGCTCTGTGACCTTATTTGGGGTTTTCTAGGCAATGATACTAGAACGACTTGCCACTTCCTACTCCAGCTCATTTTACAGATGAGGAAACTGAAGCAAACAGGGATAAGTGACTTGCTCTGGGTCACACAGCTAATAAGTGTTGGGAGAAGAAACTCTGGAAGATGAGACTTCCTGACTTCATGCCTGGCACTCTTTTCGCTGTGCCACCTTGCTGACCATAAGGAAAATGGAGAGTGAGCTATAATGAAGTTCTTTATACTGTATAACAGCTGTCATGAAAGATTGACACTTGTTCTGCTTGGCCCCAGAACTAGGAGCAATGGACAGAAATGGCAAAAATGTGAAAAGAGAGGCTGTAAAATCATTGTTGGAATGGAATGGTAGAAGGCTAGATGGACATACAGAACATCAAAGCTGAAAGGGCCTGTTGATCACAGACCATGGAGAGGCCATGGGATGCCAAAGTTAGAAGGGAACAATTGTTCCAGGAACAATAGGTAGAATCTGGCACTGTAGAAGAACTTTAGAGGCTCCGTTCATGTCTGAATCAGGAAAAGAACAAATATTTAATCCAGATGTGCTTGGTCTTCAGAAGCTTGTGTATTGGGGCAGGTAGGTGACTCAGTGGATAGAAAGCCAGGGCTAGAGATGGGAGCCCCTGGACCTCAGATACTTCTTAGCTGTGTGACCCTGGGCAAGTCCCATAGCCCCAGCAGCCTAGCCCTTAATGCTCTTCTGCCTTTGAACCAATATCTAGTATTAATTCTAAGATGGAAGGAAGATTTTTTTTAAAAGAAGCAGCTTTTGTATTTTTACCACTGTAGCTAATCTTTGCTAAAATTCAATGTAGTGTATGGAAAAATGAGGAAGTGAATATCCAGGTGGGGCTCCAACTCCCTTAGACTGACATCACTGTTGGGGTTTGGGTCTTCCTTCCTCTCTGGACTGCTATCCCTCCAGAAAAGACATTCAGAAGCTTATATTTTCTCCCAAGTGTCTCAGGCAGTCCCTGGTGTCCCTGGTGAGGCCCAGTGACGTTCTAGAGTTAGAGGGTGCAGAATACATCCAAGAGAGGACCCGGGTGTGATGACGTAGCATGCAGGCTAGTTCTGAGAGCTCGTGCATCTAATCTTCAAGGCTGAGTTCAGTCTCTTAGCAGTGGAGAAGAAAGCTCAGTAGTGAGTATCTTCTTGATGGACACACCAATATCAGGGCTGAAAGGGACCTTGGAAGGCAAACTACCAGAGCAGAGAAGGGGCTTAGGATACTGAAGCTGGGAGGAAGGAACCTTTGACATTATCTAGTTTAAAATTCACATTATAAAATAAGGTTTTTGTTGTTGTTCAATCATGTCCAACTCCTTGTGATCGATTTGGGCTTTTCTGGCAATGATACTGGAATGGTTTGCCATTTCCTTCTCCAGTTCATTTTACAGATGAGGAAACTGAGACAGACTTAAGTGACTTGCCCAGGGATGCACGACTAGTGTCTTAGGAAGATGTCTTCCTGACTCCAGACCCAGCACTCTATCCATTGTGCCATCTAATTACCCTTTGAAGTAATATGATACCCATTATATTTATATAAATTTATTATACACAATATGTTGCTATTATATATAATATATTATTACATTCTATGTATTATATTTCAGAATATATACATATATGTATAATTAACTCATTAAATACACACACACAATTCATTTGCCTGAAATCATGTAAAACCTATTTCTATATTAACTGTGTGCCAAGGGCAAAAAAGACAGAAAAAATAAAGAGAATGAGAAAATTATGCTTCAATTTTCACTCAAGAGTTCCTCACTTCTCTCCACGCAGCCTCATTTGGAAATATTCACTGCATCCAAAAGTATTTGAAAATCTCGTGACCTTTTTTTCCCTCAGCATGAGTCACAGTGTTGAAATGTAATTATAAGCTAGAATTTGATCCTAACAGTTTGCTGAGAGGAAAAAAAAAAAGAAAAACAGGCCATTGAATAGTTTACACATAAACCCTGCGCTGTCAGATACACAGATTTAGTGTAACATGCAAAGGGAAACTCAGCATGGCCAGAGAAGGGAAAGAATGGAAAAGGGACTTGGGAAGCCGGAGCCTTCCCAGAAGAAGACTTCCCTGGAGCTCTACTCATGGCGATCAGCTCTGGGGAAGTATTGAATTACTTCTGGGCACTTCTGGGCCCCTGGTCTGCAGGTAGTTAGGGAATTGAAGGGATTCTGAGAGACAGAATGGAATGGGAGTATCATTGATTAAACCAGCAAAGCAGGGGCTACCTCGTGGGGCAGGATGGATCTAGGAGGAGCAGCCCAGTGGCAGGAGTTCCTCAATTTCTCCTTCCATTGATTGAGAACTGGAGAGATTCTTAGGGGTCATAGATTCCAGGCCCCTTATTTTGAAGGATTTAAAGCACAGAGAGGTTAGTGATTTATCCAGGGTCACACAGCTAGTAAGTGTCTGAAGTGGGATTTCCCTCCCCCCCCTCCCCCCAAACAATCATAGATTTATAGCTAGAAGAAAACTTATAGGAATCTAATCCAACCTTTTTGTTTTACAGGGGAGGATACAGAAGTAAGCCAATGACTTGCTTAAGGTCAGAGAGCTAACGTGGCAAGAATAGTTCAACTGAAAATATTAAGAAATAATATTTTCTTTAGCAAAGTGGCTAGAACAAAAACTGAGGCTGCCCTCTTAAATAGATGAAAGGGTATAAACAAACATTTCTGGGTCTTACTTAAAGCTTTGCCTCTTCATGCCCTGAGGCAATTGGCTTGTGACCCACCCAAGGCAAGTGACTTTCCATTATTTAGAAGAAGTCCCTTGCCATCCTTGAAGAAGAAAATTAAGTAGTACCTACTGTTCTGGAATGTTCATCTCAAACTGTATTTTATTTTTAAAATCTTTACTTCAATCTTAGATTCAATACTAAGTGTCAGTTCTAAGGCAGAAGAGAGGTAAGGGCTAGGCAATTGGGGTTAAGTGACTTGCCCAGGGTCACACAGCTAGGAAATGAGACCAAATTTGAACCCAGATCCTCCCAACTTCAGACTGGCTCCTTATCCACTGAACCACATAGCTGTCCCTTCAAAGTGTATTTTAACATACTATTTTCCCCTGATTCAAGAGTCCTAGAAATGTCACTTCAAATCTTCTTAGGGTAGAGAGATGTTCCAGGATATGAGAGGTGGGCGGAGAAGGACAATACCAGTTTGGGCATTTTTCTCTCTAGGCTACAAATGCTTGGATCTAGCTTAATGGTAAACAAAACTGCTTCTAACGGAATGCAGTATCAATATTAGTTTTCTTTGACATTAGCAAATCTTAGGCAAGATATGACTTTGTCCTAGATTTCTTGACTTTGGTCCAATGCCCTCTCCGCCATGCTATGTAGGGTTAAGTATGGAACATTACTGGGTATTTGTGGTAGGGCTGCTCCAGAGCCTAGAGGAACTGATAAACTATATGATTGTCCCAACTGAGTCCTTGCCCCATTGTAAGGAACCTGACACAATATTTCCTTAGCATGAACTGTACGCAGTCTTATAGCCCTTGGCTCTTGTCTGATTTCAAGGTTTAATTCGAGTAGGTGACTTTGACCAAGGCATCACTTGCAGAGGATTTTAGTTATTACTAAATAATATATTACTAAATAATAAAATGCAATTAGAAGCAATTTATATAGTTAATATAGAAGCAGTATATAATTTATATAGAAGCAAAATACAATATTTATGGTTCAAAGCAATCATCAGAGCTTATCTAGTTCAACCCTCTTGATTTACAAATAAGGCAACTGAGGTCCAGAGATGGAAAATAGCTTATAGTCAATGGCAGAGCCAGGTTTGGCACCCTGCCTCCGGACTCCAAATTCAGGCACCCTTCTTGCTTCATGATTTACAAAGATAATGAAAATGAAAATACAAGGACACAATTGAAGTTTGATTTAATATTCTGTATCTTGCAGAATTCAGTGGTAGAGGTGATGAAGGTCTACATTCAGATATATTTAAATTCTTCCATCTGAATTGTCTTAGGAAGATTCTGACGATCATCTGGTGAGATAAGATATTGGACATTGATATCCTTTCTAGAGCTGAACTGCCAAGCCAACTCCACTGCAGAGAATTCAACTCAGTGGGCTGGTCACATTGTTCAAATGCCAAACACACATTTGCCTAAAAGATTATTCTATGGAACACTCTCACAAGGCAAGTGCTCACGTGGAGGTCAGAAGAAGCAACACAAGGACATTCACAAGGTCTATATGAAGAACTTTGGAATTGATTGGGAAACATGGGAAACACTGGCACAGGAGCATCCTGCAAGGTGTGCCCATGTCAAAGAAGGTGCTGTGCTCCAAAAGCAAAGCAGAATTACAGTAGTTCAAAAGAAAGGCAAGATGTGCAAATTTAGAGACTTCTTCTTCCCAAATGGGCCCAACTTGTGGTAGAACCTTCTGAGCTCATCTTGGTCTGTTCAGTCACAGTCAGACACACTGTACATTGACCCTGACATAGTGATATCATTCTGGTCTTCTTTGAGTATGAAGGAAAACAACCAAATAGGGACTTTCTGCTCCTTTGTAAACTTCCTGGTCATAGAGCCAGAAGGGAACAGTTTCTCAACCCTTGAGATTTGTTCTTACTCTTCTCTGTCCTGAGTCTTTTGACTAAGTTGGGCAATTACTTCCTTGTTTATAATCTTTAGAGGAATAAATAGATCCTGCAAGTACCTCCCTCTAGTTTCAGTCCCTTTGGGACCTCATTAGGAAGACAGTAATATATTCACCAATATGTTGTGCTCGAAAATCAGGATGAAGAAACCCACAAGCAAAGAAGACACTGAATTCTTGAAATATTCTTTCTCTTATGATAGTAGAATCCCCCTTGGCCCCTGCCCATTTCACACTGAAGGCTTTTATATGCTATCATTGTGTCCTTAGTGAATAGGAACTATAATGATTGAATGTTATAGACAGGTTTATGTTCAAAATTTCCTAATACATAGTTGCAAGTACTTATTTTTGAGGAGGAAAGGTCAAGGAACAAAATATAAATACCTTAAACATTTTATTTATCATTCTAAAAAATTAATAATCCAAAATTTTTCTCCCCCCCCTTGTGGAAAATATAAGGAGTATTTTCAGGAAAATTAATACTCTCATGTTTTTTTTTTTAAATTTTTTGTTGACCTTTTTTCTGAGTCTTCACATATCGGTTTCCAAATTTCCACCTTCAAGCCTTGCTGATTCTAACCCATAACTGCTCACAGAGTACCTTCCCATAAATATATCAGTGCCAAGTGAAAACTAACATATGTATGAGTTAACCCATCGTTAATCCCTCAAAATTAATCCTTTCTCCAAATTTCCCATTATTGCTGTTCATACTTCTAGCCCCTTAGGTTCCAAAACTCAGATTTAACTTCAACTCCTTTCCCTCTATTTCTTACATCAAATTATGGCAGTTCTTCTACAATATGTCTCTCATCTGCCTTCCCATCGTTGCTCCCCAAGACCTCAATCCTAATCTAGACCTTTATCACCTCTGGCCTTGATGTCTAGTTATATGATAGCCTATAGGGCAGTGGTGGTGAACCTATGGCACATGTGCTGAAAAAGGCATGCAGAGCCCTCTCTGTGGGCACACCTGTTATCACCAGCTAGAGTTCCTTACTAGAAAGTCACAGGGACTCTGGGTGTAGCTGATCCCCGCACCCTCTCCATATGCATAAGGACATTCCTCACCTCCCCCATCCCTCTGTCCAGAAGCCAATGGGAGCACTTCCTCCCTCCCCTATCTTGGGTAAGGGGGAGGCAGGGACCTGGGGTGGGGGCGGGGCTCAGCACTCCGTCTCTGGTGGGGCAGGGCAGGGCTCTCAGTCTGGGGGTAAGGTGGGGGCAGGGTTTACCATCACTGCTATTGGGCCTCCTTACCTCAGTTAAGAAGTTGATCTTGAAGCCTGTGGTCTTGTTGGTCTTGGGCTGTCCATTGTTGAGATAGTTGCCCATTGCAAGTACAAACTGCCAAGAGAGAAACCATCCACTGCTTTATGAGGTCTCACTCAACTCATTCTTCCTTAAAGAAGAAGGGTATCCCCACACATTGCCCCCCATTCTAACAGTTAAACTTAACTCCCACTTTTCCTAGTTGTGAAGGCAAAGAAGAAGTTGGCTCATTGTTCTTTCAGTTCCTCCTTCATTTTTACCTTCTTTATATTAGACAGCAAGATTTTTGGTTGTCTCTGTCTATGCTCACTTCCCACATTTACTTATATTTGATTCTGTGGTGGATGGGATACTTGGGCAATGCCAAGGAGTGAACTGTCTTGGGCTACACATCAAGGAGAGATAGAAGGACTAAAGCTCAGATCCCCCAGTGTATGTGGTTGGGGCTATGGACCCTTAAAATGATCTAGTCAGAGTCCGTAGGCTGAAGACACCCTCAGAACTTTCTTAGTATTTTTCCCTTTAAGGTTAAATCTTTCCCTTATACTTGGGGTTACTGTCCAGAAATGTTCTTTAAACTTTGTGCCCATTGCTTTTGCTGCCAGGAGCTGTTTTCCTTGGCACTGACCATCCTAGCCCAGCTGGTCTTGAAGGCAGAGAGATCCAAAGCAGCAGCGAATAATTTTTTACTTTCTGCAATATTAAGCCCTGACATTCTGTGGGGAGGAACCAGACCAGGGGGAAAGCTCCCTGCTGATTCACTTTTGGAAATCTCTCAGCTCTTTGGAGGAGTGAAGAGTAACTCTATAATAGTTCTCTTCTTCTTGCCCTGTCCCTGAATTTGGATTGGACTTACCTCTGATATCTACCTGCTGAGGCTAGGCAGAGACTGGTAGAAGTTAACCAGGGATGTGATGAGGAGAAGAAAAGGGAAATAAAGAGATGAAGAAAGACTAAAGAAAGAGAAATGTGATAGGGGGATAAAACACTGTGGTCTACTGAAAAGGGGAAAAAGTTAGGAGTTAGTCTGTGGCAGGGAAGTTTGCAGGGTGTGCCAGGGCTCTCCCACTCTGCCCTTGCCCAATTTCCTAGGCAAGACAAATTATATTGGTCTCTCCCAGTTTGGAGGAAACCTACTATTGCAGCCTGGAGACTGTAAGCCGTGGGCACAAAGCACATACTGTGGGAATGGAACTGAGATGATAAGACCCCACCCATCATGGCTGAGAGTGCCAAGACAAGTAGCCCAAGAGGTCCTTCCTGTGTGGCAAGTCACAGTCTAGGGAATGGCAGTATTGGGGTGGGGTACTTCCAAGAAGGCAACAGGAGTGATAGGAAGCAATCCAGTTAGATCCTCCAGATGAGCTCTTCCTAACACTAGAATATGCACCAGACAAAATCCTGAGGGGGAAATCCAGAAAAAGTCACAGTGAGTCCTTTGTCCATCCCAGCTGGGCCTAGGGAGCGGAGTCAGGGAGGTTTGAGGACACTAGGGATAGGTCAGACCAAGAACACACTGCTTGTGGAGTATTCCAGCATCCACAGACAAGCACTAGGGCAAGAGGTCTCAGACCTGTTCTGAACCACTCCTAGCCCTATACTAGTGCACTATGACAGGAAAATATGCCAACTGGCAGCTTTATTACCCACTATCCAGCCCCAGGTTGTAGTTCCAGGCTGGAGTGAAAAAGAGTTCAAAAAGTTGTTCCAGGAAGGGGGGACCTGGGTAGTATCCCCAAGAAAGGAGAAAATTTAGAAGCCAGCAGCAATAGTAGGGGTATAGCTCAGACCTCAGGCACAAAGAAAGGTCTCATGTTCAAAGTCTAGTCCAGTCCACAGAAGAATTACCAAGATAGACATCCCAGACCAAAGGGGCTCCCCTACAGTTCTGCCACTCTGAGCCAATAGAGCTTTCCATCTGGTTGATAGGGGCAGATTCTAGCAGACCTCTACTCTTTTTCAGACAAGACCCAGGTCAGGAACTTGAAGAGTTCAGAGCAGGGAGGCAGCAACCAAATTTTTATCCTGGATCAATCCACTTTGGGAATACTGAAAGCTCACAGGTCTCCAGCTTGTCTCTAAGATCCTGGAATAACACAACATTCAATATCCCCAAAGAGTAGCAATAGAATCAGCCTTCCCTCCAGAAATGCTTCAGAGTGCAGTCTATGTGTAAAGTGAAATGAAAAAGTAGGCTGGAAGAATGGCAAACAAAGACACCTGTCAGAAGAGAATGACTATAAAATATTTATACACAATGCCTCAGAGAAAAACTCAACTTGGACACAAACTCAACTAGAATTCATAGAAGAGATGAAGCAAGAGTTTCAAAATGTTTTTATGGATGGAATGAGAATACTTGAGACAAAAAAGAAAAAGAAATGAGATCTATGAAAGAAAGAAATGCAAAAGGAATTAACAACTTGGCACAAAAGTTTTAAAATTTTACCCCAAGCAAGAAACTCCTGAAAATTCAAATGGACCAAACAGAAGCCAATGATTTCATGAGGCAACAAAAAATACTAAAATTAAAAGGTCAAAAAATGGGAGGAAATGTATCTCATAGCAAAAACAACTGACTAGAAAACAGAGAGAAGAGAAAAAATTTAAGAACCATTAACCTCTCTGAACCCTATGACCAAAAAAAAAGCCTAAATACCATATTTCAAGAAATCATAAAAGAAAACTGCCTAGATCTCTTAGAACCAGAGATCTAAGTGGAAGTAGAATCTACCAGTTATCTCCTAAAAGAAACTGCAAAATGAAAACTCCCAAGAACATGCTAGCCAAAATCCAGAGCTTCTAAGGCAAAGAAAAAATACTATAAGCAGTCAGAAAGAAAAAAAAATTAAAATACTGAGGAGTCGGAGAACTTCGAATATGATGTTCCAAAAGGTAAAGGATATAGACTTAGAGCCAAGAATAACTTACTCAGCAAAACTGAGTACAGTGCCAAAGGAGGAAAAAACTTGGGGGACAGCTGGGTAGCTCAGTGGATTGAGGGTCAGGCCTAGAGACGGGAGGTCCTAGGTTCAAATCCGGCCTCAGACACTTCCCAGCTGTGTGACCCTGGGCAAGTCACTTGACCCCCATTGCCCACCCTTACCATTCTTCTACCTATGAACCAATACACAGAAGTTAAGGGTTTTTAAAAAAAAGAAAAAACTTGATCTTTAATGAAATAATAATAAGCTTCCAAGCATTCCTGATGAAAAGACTAGAGCTTTGGAGAAACTCTGAATTGTAAAAACAAGAGGGAGGAGAAACATAAAAAGATAAACAGGAATGAACAATGATAAAAAATTAAGCAAGGATAAACTAACTTCATTGAAATATGGGAAGATGGTACATGTATCCCTTCTGATTCCTGTCCCCTCAGGGTTCACAGAGGGAGTCAAGTGAGACAAGGCTTAAAGTGGTGCTCAATGATTTTAAGGGAAGAATGGAAAAAAAAGGGAAGAAAAATACGCTTGGAGTGGGGCAGGAAGGGCAGAAAGGAAATGAAGGTTCGGAGAAATGATCTTATATGATTAGGATACAAAGTAGACACCTATACCAACAAGGAAGAAGAGATGGTGGGGAGAGGGGAATGGCTGCTGCTTGAAGCTCGCTTTTATCTGAATTAATCGAAAGAAGGAAGAACACACATGCATTTAAAGAAAAAAATTTCCCCCAACACTGAAATAGTGGAGAAAGGGGAGAGGCGGTAAAGAGGGAATTAGAGAGAGGGGAGATGAAGGAAGGATTAGTTCTAAGCAAAGTAAATTCTAAGGATGTACAAAAATATTTATAGCTCTTTTTAAGGTATCAAAGATTAGTAATATGAAGGAGTGCCTATAAATTAGAAGATAGATAAACAAGATATGGTATATAAATGTGATGCAATATTATTGTACTAAACTCTTATCAGTATAATGACCAACTAAGATTCTTGAAGACTAATGATGAAACATACTACCTACCTCCTGATAGAGAAGTGAAGTTTTCAAAATATAGAAAGAGCCAAATATCTTTTCAGACATGTCTAATAGGAAATTTGTTTTGATTGACTATATATATTTGTAATGAAATTTGTTTTTCTTGTGTTTTTAGTACAGGGGTACCTGGGGTGGGAGGTAGAAAAGGTAGATCTTAGCTGATTAAAACCAAACACATATTTTTAAAAAGAACAAAAAGAAAATTTGAGAGCTGATCCACACAATGACCAATCACAATGCCTGACTCATGATGGGACATGTGGCCCACCTCTTGACAAAGAGGTAATGGGCTCAGAATGCATAGACAATTTTTTTGGACATGACCAATAAGAAATTTTATTTTATATAACTATACATGCTTGTAGTAGGGGATTTGTCTTCTTGCTTTCCCACTTGGGAAAGTTGGTTGAAGAAAATAGGAGGGAGAAAATTCTGATCTTTAAAAAATTAAATCTAATTTAAAAAGATAAACAAATCTAGGAATCAGAAGTCCTGAAAACTAATCTAGGTTTTCCCACTAATTCTCTGTGTGATCTTCAATAAATCATTTCCTTTTTTCTTGAGCCCTAGTTTATTCACATAAAATGAAAGGGTCCTTTTGGTTCTGACATTCTTGTCTTCTAAGGTCCTTTCCAGTTCTGACATTGTATATCCTATATTCTCAGGTCTCTCTCTAGCTCTGACAGCCTATGTTCTATGTTTCCAAGATCCATTCCAGCTCTAACATTCTAGGTTTTGTAGACTAAGATCCCATCTAACCTGAAGTATACTTGAGTTCTAAAATAAGGGAAGAGGAAAGGAAAATGGGAAAAGGAAGAAACAAGAAGGCAGGGGAGGAAAAGAAGGTAGAGGGGAACAAGTGAAAGAGACTTGGTACTAGCCAAAGAGCCAATTGGATGTTGCAGTTCCCCTTCTGTATCTTTAGTGGGGACAAGCAGCCTGCTGGGATGGAAAGAAGTGATCCAAGATAGGGAGGTGGTTCTGACCTCTAAGATCTTGGCAAGTTTCTTGCTATTCTTGAGCTCCAAGGAGGCCTGGTGCACACACTCATAGCTGCCTTTGATCTCCTCAGTTTTCTCCTGCAGGGTAGTCTTGAAGTAGAGGCTGCGTAGCCGGGTTTTATATTCTGGGACAGACAGCATCTAAGCACAATGGAGATGTGTGTAAAGGAGAGACACTCAGGTTGCAGCAAGAGTGAGATTCCCTGTGACTCTATCCAGTCCCACTCATCCCACCTCACTAACCCCGCCCCCCATCACCCTTTCACCTGCTCCCATGAGTCCAGCAGTCTTCTGGACCATCCCCACTAATCTCTCCTTGGTCAGGTCACCCAAAGAGAGGCAGGCCTGGATCTAAGTGGATGCTTTCCTTTATTATTATCGTTACTATTGCCCTCCTTCTTGTCTTATATTTGATGACATTCAGATAGAAATGGCCCCAGGATAATTCTCCAAATTGTTCCATTACCTTTAATGTTCAGCAGAATATTATACAGTTGAGTAAAATGATCATTTTTTGGAAATGAATAAATGTATTAGATTAATAATGATAATTTTTACTATTCTTAATAAGGCTAAGAGACTCAGCAAGTTGAGTTCCAGTCCCATCTCTAACATACTCTGACCAGAGGAACCTTGGCAAATCCCAGCCTTTCAGTGATGTGGACAACTTTCTTTACTTTAAAAAAATTCTTTTTATTTTTTCAGTTACATGTAAAAACAATTGCTTACAATTGTTTTCTGACATTTTTTAATTCAAATTTTCTCTCTTCCTGCCTTCCCCCACTATCCCAAAAGTGACAAATAGTCTGTTATAAGTTATATCCTAGGAAGTTTTCTAAGAGAAAACATTAATAAGTAGTGGTCTCTTTGCATTGGCAGGAGGAGTTTCATTCCCCAGAATTCCCTAATATCAATGAAATCAAAGATTGAATAAAAAAACCCCTACAGAATTGGACCTCAGATGACAATGAATCCATTACCTCTCATTTTAAAGATCAGAAAACAGATTCAGGGATAAGCACAAATGGGTGCTTTAAAAAATTTTATTTCCTTCTTTTACTGTGGAACAGTAGAATTTGAGAGGCCTGAGTTCTAGGTCAGGTTCTACCACTGATTGATTATATTTGGGTCTTTAGGGGAGGTGGTAGCAATATTTTATATTGTTTTTTACTTATTTTTTAAACTCTCATCTTCTATTTTAGAATCAATACTGTATATTGGTTCCAAGGCAGAGGAGTATTAAGGGCTGAGCAATGGAGGTTAAATGACTTGCCCAGAGTCACAGCTAGGAAGTATCTGAGGTCACATTTGAACTCAGAACGTCCCCTCTCTAGGCCTGACTCTCAATCCACTGAGTCATCTAATTACACCCTGGGAGATTCTTTAAAAATGGAACATTTTGCCAGAAATAGTGCCCAAAGAAGGAAGGGTCTGGGAGCTCACCTAGACTCCCCCAGGTGATTCCCCCAGGGCTCCCCAAGCATGTTACCTGCAGAACAAACTGATCAGGCTCGCTCAGCTGGCTGGGGGTGTCCCTGTAGCCCTGGTAGCGCTTCTCTTCCTCAGCATCAGGAGCATATAAGAGGAGCTGTTTGAGGTGGGAGGGCTCCAGTCTCTCACTCTCCATGTTCATGAGGATCTGGCGGAGCTCAGGCGGAGACAGCTTCAGGTGGGCAATGAGAATAGCTGGGCAGTGTGGGAGAAAGGAAAAGCCACAGAAGAGCTGATGGGAGAGGAAAGTGACCTGTCTGGTTACTCCATCAGCCTGTGCCACTGCTGGTGGGTCCATTCAGTCTCAGGACAGGCCTACAAAAGCTCTGGATGCTCCTCAATGTCCACCAGAGAGTTTTATCTTGTTAACCGTTGTAGACATCTGGGGTTTCACATCCAACTCTGGCTTAGGAAAATCAGAGACTACTAGAAGTGACCTCTAGGGCAACTCACCCATTAGAGAAAGGAGAGCCCGAGGGCCCAGGGGCAGGGCCTGAGGGGTCTGAGGTCACTTAGCTCCAGAAGGAGCCCTTCCTTCTGACTTTGGACACCATATACTTTCCACACCATCCTGTCGCCCCTTGGGAATTTCAAAAGTCTGTGATAGCCTCAGCCAGCTTTCTGCCCAGACTCCAGACCAGAAGCCATAGTAACTCATTTAGAGGCAGAGGCAGAGAAGTGGTTGTGGGGTAATGACAAAGAGCAGCTGTGACAATCAGGAAGACCCAGGTTTGACACAGGCTGGCTGTGTGATCCTGGACAAGTATCCTAACTTCCCAGTAAGCTAAGCTTCTCTCTATGATTCTAGAAATTGCATTCAACTTCTCTCTCTCTCTCTCTCTCTCTCTCTCTCTCTCTCTCTCTCTCTCTCTTTCTCTCTNTCTCTCTCTCTCTCTCTCTCTCTCTCTCTCTCTCTCTCTCTCTCTCTCTCTTTCTTTCTCTCTCTCTGTGTCTCTCTCTCTCTCTCTCTCTCCCCTCACCCTCCTCTCCCTTATTCCCCCCCTTCTTCCTCTCTCTCTCCAAATCCTTACCTTACCTTCCATCTTGGAATTAATATTGTGCATTGGTTCCAAGGTAGAAGAGGGGTAAGGCTAGGCAATGGGAGTTAAGTGATTTGCTCAGGGTCACACAGCTAGGAAGTATCCAAGGACAGATTTGAATGGAAGATCTCCCATCTCTAAATATGATTCTCAATCCACTGAGTGACCTAGCTGCCCCCATGCCCATCTCCATTATTAAAGGGAATTTCCTCACTAGAAGTTACCTCTACCAATGAAAACAAAGGTTGGATCCCAAACCAAAAGACTTACAGGAGTAATCTGTCTTGGTCTCACACCAACCACTTCCTCCTGGGCTAAATTACCCTCTTCCCCAAATGAATGCCCTGGGGTGGTTTTACCTATTTTTTTGCACTTGGGCTATCTATAACAGTAGTGTCAAACTTGGATAGAAACATGGCCCCTAACCTTTGTATAAGGGTCCCTACTGGTTGCACACTGACTTAGAAAACTTCACATTAATATTGCACTCCTGAATATTGTCCCAGAATTTCTGACAGTTTCAACATGTTTAATGCCTTTGGTATACACAGCAATGGTAAACAAGTGACTTCAGTGAATTCCTGGAGTAATGAAGAACCTACCCTCCTCTCAGCTTCTTACCTGAGCTCACGGATCTAAGAGCCCCAATAATAAATGGGAGTCCTTTCTGATCTGGATCACTATTCCCATAAAACTTGTGTATTAATGTCCTCATTTTCCCAGAAAGAGAAGCCCCCAAATTATCCCATTTGCCTTTGCTGCCCACCTTCCACCCCCATCCCCACACATCTACTTACATGTATTATAGGCCTTCTTATGAGACAAAATCTCGACCACATCTTTCTTTTTAAAGGGCTCAGGTGCAAGTGTTGGCTCTGGAAGAGAAACTGAAAGATTTAATCACAGGTAAGGTTGTGACTGGTTTTCTCTAGCATTGGAGAGGAGAATGAGAAACAGGTACTGAGTGAGCCTGAGAGACAAAACTCTCAGTCACATCTCTAAGTGATCCTGGAATTGGGGGAATTCTGAGCTCTCCACAGCTGAGCTGGAAAAACAAAACAACAGATGAGAACCACAGACCTATAAGCCAAGCTTCCTTTTCTCCCCACTCACTTCTCATTTCATTTCTGATCAACCAGGCCAGAAGGTTTCTCTCTTTAGCTCAATAATTCCTTATAATCATAGGATCTCAAATCCTATGGGAGGGCTTCTAGTCATCAAGTCTCATTTCTTTTTTCAGATGAGGAACCTAAGGAGCATTTTAATTCAGGCCCTCTCATTCAAAATCTAAAACTCTTTATGCAGTACCACATTCCCTGGGTTATTGCCAGTCACTCAAGTTTTGGAGAATTTCCTTTGTATCCAAGAAATTTCCCCCATATTGTTTGTTGTTTAGTTGTGTCTGATCTCTTTGTAATCCCATGGACTACATACTGTTCATGGGGTTTTTCTGGCAAGCATACTGGAGTGACTTGTTATTTCTTTCCCCAGTAAATTAAAACAAGCAGAGGTTAAATGACTTGCCCAGGGTCACACAGCTAGTGTCTGAGACCACCTTTGAACTCAAGTCTTCCTGTCTCCTACCCCAGTGTTCTATCTAGCTGCCATCTAGCTGCCCTACATTATTATGGATGCAAACCCTACAGACACTCATATGCAGGATAATCAGATCAAGTAGTATAAAATTCCTCTCATACTCAGTCCATCCCTACTCTGACCTGGGACAAAATGGAAGTCACTTTAATATATTCAAATATATGTAATCACAGCATAATTAGAGCTAGAAGGGCCCTTAGAGATCATATATTCCAATCCCTTCATCTTGCAGATACAGAAATTGAGGTCTAGGAGGCATTGTGTCTTATTCAAAATATCACAAGAAGAACAAGAACAAAAACAAAACATCACAAGAATAACAACAAAAACAAAAATAAAATATCATAACAAAAACAACAACAAAAAAACAAGGGCAACAAGAAAAACAAGACAATAACAAGAACAACACTGAGAACAACAAGAACAAAAAGAACGAGAAGAACAGTTAGAACAACAAGAAAAATAAGGACAATAAAAAGTATAAAAAGAACAACAAGAACAACAAAGAACAAAAACAAAATATCACAAGAACAACAACAAAATATTATAAGAACAACAATAAGAACAAAAACAACAAAAAACAAAAACAGCAACAACAAGGGCAACAAGAAGAACAAGGACAAGAACAATGACAATACATGCAAATATATGGTAAATCTCCAGCTACCTGAGAACTATCATTATAGGAGGTACTAGATGTGTTTGGGCTAGCCACAGAGGGATAGCCTTAAAACCAATGGGTGAAAGTTATAGGAATCTGAATAGCATTCTGCAAGACAATTAAATTTGGACCAAAACTTCATGTCATATACCAAGGTAAAGTCCAAATGGATACATTATCTAGTTATAAAAGGATGCATCCTAAATAAAGTAGGGAAGCAAGGAAGAAATTACCTCTCAAATCTACAGAGAGGGAAACAAATAACAGATAGGATCACATAAGATAAAACTAAATATGCCCCCATATATAATCTGTTACAAAGTTCCTGTCAGCTCTACCTTTATAATGTCCACTTCTTTCCTCTAACAATGCTACCTCCCTGGTGTATGCCCCCATCATCTCCTATCTGGATTGCTAAAATCACCTGCTGGTTGGTCTCCTTGCTTCAAATCTCTCTTTCCTTCATACTATCCTCCACTTAGCTGTCAAATCCTAAAGTACAAGTCACCTTTATACTCAATAAACTCCAGTGGCTCCCTATCACCTCCAGGATCAAATATAAAACTCTATTTGGCTTTTAAAGTCCTTCATCATTAAAGCAGCTTTAAGTTTCCATGCCACACCCATAAGAGGACAAAGAGGACATTGGTTCATTCCTACCTTTTCAGTCAGGTGTACCTGCCTCCCTTCCACATACTCTTTGATCCAGTGACACTGGTCTCCTTGCTGTTCTTCACAATGAAAAACAGCATCTTCTCACTCTAGGCTGTCCCTCATTTCTGGAATTCCCTCCTTCCTCATCTCTGCCTCCTGACTTCCTTCAAATCTCACCTAAAATCCCACCTTCTTCTGGAAGACTTTTCTAGTTCCTCTTCATGCTAGTACCTTCTCTCTCACACACACATATATATATATATATATGAAGATATATATATATATATATATATATATATATATATATATATATATATATAATTACATTCCCAGAGTTCAACACAGTGCCTGGCACCAAGTAAACACAATAAATGTTCTTTGAGGGGCAGTGAGGTGACTCAGGGAATAGAGAACCAAGCTTGGAGATAGAAGATCTTGGGTCCAAATCTTGTCTCAGATACTTTCTAGCTATATGACCCTGGGCAAGTCATTTAATCCCAATTGCCTAGCCTCTACCACTTGTCTGCCTTTGAACTGATACTAGGTATCCATTCTAAGACAGAAAGTAAGAGTTTTTTTTTTAATGTTGATTGACTATCTGAATACACAGCTATGCCTCATCATCCCCAAACTTGTTATTGACTCCATTGTCTTCTATGTGGCAGACACCTTTTTGGATCTTAAACTTTGCTTTTGTACTTAGGTTTCTGTTTCCATAGAACCAAAAATATCTAATCTCAGCACCTTCTGGGGCAACACAGACATATACCATTTCCACACTAACTCTTGCTTTGCCTTTCTTCATTAGAGACTCCCCAAAAGGTCATCTCAGGAAGAATAAATCACATTGGAAACTGTGCCAAACCTCGAAGAGCCTTTGTTTTAGATAATGGTTGCTATCATACAGATTGCTTCACTTTCTTAGGTAGAGTTCACATCCTGTTAATTAGTAACAGCAAAAATTGTTGATATGTGTACTCGTCTTGCTGCTCAGAACAAAGTTAGGAAGAGGTCAAATTCTATTCATTGACTTACCAGTCACTGCACCTGGTAGGTACAAAAACATGGTAAATCTTCAATTATCTGAGAACTATTATTGTAGGAGGTTACTAGATTTGTTTGGACTAGCCACAGAGAACAGCCTTAAAAGCAATGAGTGAAAATTATTGGAGATAGATCTTAGGTTCAAATCTGGTCTCAAATTCTGGAAAAAAATTAAATCTGGTCCAAAACTTCATATCATATACTAAGGCAAACTCCAAATAGATACATTATCTAGCTATAAAAGGACGCATCCTAAGCAAAGTAGAGAAGCAAGGAAGAAATTGCCTCTCAAAACTATGGAGAACGAAAGAGTTCATGACTAAACAAATAACAGACAGGATCACATAAAATAAAATTGAAAAATTTTAACTATATAAGTTTCAAGAGTTTAAGTTAATGTAAAATTAGAAGGTAAAAGTAACTGGGGAAAAAATCTTTGCAAGAAGTTTCTCTGATAAAAGTCTCATATCCAAAAATATATTAGAAATTGATGCAAATTTATAAGATTGAGGGACATTCCTCAATAGAAAAAATGATCAAAGGATGTGAAAGAATGTAGTTTTCAAAGGAAATAATCCACACCATATAAAAATGTTCTAAATCAACTAATTATTAGAAAAATGCAAATTAAAGCAGCTTTAAGTTTCCATCTTACACCCATCAGACTGGCAAAGATGACAAAGGTGAAAAACAACAAATTTTGGGGGGCATCTGGGTAGCTCAGTGGATTGAGAGTCAGGCCTAGAGATGGGAGGTCCTAGGTTCAAATCTGGCCTCAGACACTTCCCAGCTATGTGACCCTGAGCAAGTCACTTGACCCCCATTGCCTACCCTTACCACTCTTCTGCCTATGAACCAAATACACAGAAGTTAAGGGTTAAAAAAAAAACAAATTTTGAGGGTCTATGGGAAAAGCAAACACACTAGTATATATTGGTAGAGCTATGAATTAGTCCAGCCATTTTGGAAAATAATTTGGAACTATATCCCAAAAGTTATTCAATTAGGTTTACTTTTTGACTCAGTTATTTCACTAGAAGATACCACTTCTAAATAAAAAAAAGAATCCAAATACATTCAAAAATATTTATAGCAGCTCTTTTTTTACAGTCCCAAACTGGAAACAAAGATGAAGGCTTTCTATTGGGGAATGGCTAAAAAAAGAGATTATGATATATGAATATGATGGTATATTATTGTGCCACAAGAAATCATGAAATTGGCAGTTTCAGAGGAAAGTAGAAAACTCTTTAAACTGATAAAGAGCAAAGTGAACAGAACTAGAAAGGCAATTTATATAATGACAACATTACATAGAAAAACAACTTCGATAGACTTTAGAATGTTGATTATTGTGACTTGAGCAGAAGCAGGAATTCACCAACTGTTAAAGTTTAGATTTGAACCAATTATTCAAATGTTTGTATGTTTATATTGAAGGACTGATTATTTAGGATTCCTTAACATGGCTAGGCTATGCTTAATGGCTTTAATAAAGGCATCTATCTTTATATAGAAAGCAGATATTCTAGCAGAAAGCAGGTTAGTTTCTTCTTTCTCACATCCTATACAGACCATAAGATCATATCCAAAGCACCACTGATAATAAACCTAGGGGCAGCTTGCCTTAATCAACTCAAATTAATGAAATGGAAATAAATAGCCTTGAGTGCTGAACTAGCAAAATCAAAACCAGTACAGTAACAGTACACTATTTCATTCATTCATTTATTCAGTTCATCTCAGAGGAGTGGTGGTTAAAACCCCTCATAGCACCTCATCAGATCTCAGAGGTTCTTTGTAGGGTGGACTAGAGGCTGACAGTCTGAGAGCTTTGCCTTTTGTCTGTTATGATGAATGACAAAATCAAGATCTAAAAAGACTTTAAGTTGGAATGCTGGACCGAAACCAACAAGATGAAATCTGGTAGAGAGAAACTCAAAGTCCTGCATTTTAGATAAGGAAAAAAAAAGCAACCTGACAAGTATGTGATGGGGCGACATAACTAGACAGTAGTTTATATAAAAGCCATGAAGATTTGGGTTGCTTGGAAGTTTGACATGGGCCAACAATGTGATGTGGCAGCCAGAAAAATGTAATGGGAGCTTAGGCTATGCAAATAAAAATTTAGTACTCAGATCAATGGAGGTGATATTCCACTGTATTCTGCCCCGATCAAATCATATCTGAAATACTGTGTTCAGTTCTGGGTACCAGTTCTTGCGGGGTAGGAATGGTAATTAAACTAAATCATGTCTGGTGAAGGATGACCAGAATTATGAGGGGTCTGGAAACAACGGCATTGGAAAAATGATGGGGAAAAAAATCAGGATATTTAGCCTAGAGGAGAGAAGTCAGGATAGCTCTTCTTCTATTTGAAGGACTATCGATATGAAAAGGATAAGCTATATTTGACCTAACTTCAAAGCACAGCACTAAGTTACAGGAAAGCAAATTATGAATCAATACTAAGAAGAACTTCTAATAATTACATCAGACTAA